>NC_092179.1:10082874-10400374 GCF_045791955.1 Oncorhynchus clarkii lewisi | reverse complement strand
TGTTTACATGTCTGTGTGCACCACATCTGTCTGGGATAACAGGCAACTTCTGTTATTCTGACCTTGGACTTTTTCTGATATTTGGCGTCAAACCCACACACACACACACACAGTATCTTATCATTGACACGGAGGTGTAGAATCCCTGATTCTGTGTGCTATTGACTGGTTGTTAACCCAATGTGTCTCTATCTGTCCTCAGGGTCGTCTGCTGAACCTGAGCTGCTCTACGGTCCCCACCTTTGTCCTGTCCATCACCGCCACCACTCAGGTACCGTGCGTGCCCGTGTGCGTTTGGGATTTGTGAGTGGGGTGGATCAGCGTCTGGGGGTGTGTGTGTGTGTGCCACTTCGTACAGTAATCGTAGAGATTAGGGTCTCGTCCATTGCTCTGCCGCTGGCGCTAGGCCCGCGTGCGCCATGAGAGCGACCGTTGCGTTGCCGTGGTAACCGCCGTGTGTGGGATTGACGATCCGGGTCTTGTCTCATACCTCAGGCCCTGGCTCTGATAGAGCTGTACAACGCCCCGGAGGGACGCTACAAACAGGATGTCTACCTGCTGCCCAAGAAGATGGGTAAGAGACCGCGCTCTATGTCCACACACACACACACCCCTTCATCCCTCCTCGGTCTCGCGCGCACACACACGCTCCCTAATCCTTATTCGCTCAGGCCTCAGCCGGTAGCGACCTGACAGCACCCGTCCGCCTGTCTGAACCTCTGACAAAAGCCTTTTAGGAGAAAACATTGAGTTGAAAGGGGGATCAGCCAGAATGCACAACAAAGACTCAACTCAGCAAAGAGGAGCACGAGATATCCAGGATGGGGATAAAGATGGTAGGAACTCCTCCCCTGCAGCCATGTCTTGGATTGGGTTATAGATGTTCCATGTCATGATACGAAACGAACACTGGGTGCTGCTTTGTGTATCAGGGTGTGTATGTGGTGTTTAGTCATTTGTCCTATTCGTTTACAGCCATGGCGCGGACTAGGAAAATATGTAAATCATGGTAGAATGCCTTCTATTTAGAGAGAAGGGGTGTGTGTCTGGGTGTGCTTCATTCACAGTAGACTACATCTCATTGAGAGCCTGAGTGTGCATGCGTTGGTGTGTGTGACTGCAGCTGACAGCGTAGCTGGGTCTCTGCCCCCCCCCCCCCCTAGTGTCTAGAGTAAAAACGAGGCTCAATATAGGTCAGCCTGTCAGAGCCTGCTGCTAAGCTCACTGCACCATCACTGACGGAGAGAGACGGAGGGAGGGAGAGACCGAGACGGAGCCCCAATGTGCTCATCACAAACAAACACATTAGTAAATAGCCAACAGCCCTGTGTCCCTGCTAGCTAGAGTAACTTAGCGCTCTCACTCGTTCTCTTTGTCTCTGTCTTTCTCTGGCTCTTTTTTTCTCCCCCCCCACTCCCTCCTTCTGTATTACTCCAGATGAATATGTGGCCAGTCTTCACCTGCCTACGTTCGATGCCCACCTCACAGAGCTGAGTGACGAGCAGGCCAAGTACCTGGGCTTGAACAAGAACGGGCCCTTCAAGCCAAACTACTACAGGTAAACATTAACGCCTGAATGCTTAGATTTCCTGCTAACATTGTATGTCACATACACTGACTATACCAAACATTATGAACACCTTGCTAATATTGAGTTGCAGCAAGGTGTTCGAAAGCGTTCCACAGGGATGCTGACTCGATGCTTCCCACAGTTGTGTCAAGTTGGCTGGAAGTCCTTTGGGTGGTGGACCATTCTTGATACACACGGGAAACCGTTGAGCGTGAAAAACCCATTCAAAGGCACTTAAATCTTTTGTCTTGCCCATTCACCCTCTGAATGGCAGACATACACAATCCACGTCTCAATTGTCTCAAGGCTTAAAAATCCTTCTTCAACCTGTCTCCTCCTCTTCATCTACACTGGTTGAAGTGGATTTAACAAGAGATGAACCCAGATTCACCTGGTCAGTCGATGTCATGGAAAGAGCAGATGTTCTTAATGTTTTGTACACATGATTCATGGCCTTATATTACTACGGCGTGATGCTATAAATACAGTGTATCAGAGTTATAATGAGAAGTCAATTAATCAATCAAATGTATTTATAAAGCCCTTTATAAAAGTGCTTATACAGAAATTCAGCCTAAAAAACCCCAAAACATCAAGCAATGCAGATGTAGAAGCACTGTGAGACTGCTATGCTGCTAGAGAGATATGCTGGTAGAGAGATTTTTCCATTCTTCCCATGTTACATAACATTAATAACATGATTTGACCTTCTTTTTTTTTCTCCCCAAGGTATTAAACCAACTCTGAAATGAAGAAAATACCAAGGCTCCATAAATCGTACAGAACCCAGAAGAAAGGCGAGAGGAGGAGCTCTGTGCTTATTGGTCAGAGTGGAGGGCGTGGCTTTACCTGCGCTTTGGCAGTGTTTATTTATTTACGCTAGAATAGTGTAACTAACCTTTTTTTGAGCTGCTCCTGCCATTTTGCGCTCCTTAGCTAGCGTCTCCTGGAGTTTCCACCATTTGGTTTTCTCTTAGCTACTTGTGTGTCAGTCAGTCGTACGTAAAAACTCCCTTGCGAGATCTTTTTATTGTTCGTTTAAAAGCTAAAGATGGAGAAACTATTGATGAAGAAAAACAAAAAAAACTGAAATGTACAACAACAAAATATCTGAACGATGACCTCTGAAGATTTAGTGATGGACATGTGGTTCATGTCCTGTTGTTTGTCTTTTCCTACTCTTGATTTGTGTTTTGTTTTCAAAGATAAATTGAAAGGGATTAGATGAAGATGTGGGGTGGGGTGGGGGGGGGGGGGGGGGGTCATTGGGTCCAATCATATCCTGTCTTTCATTTGATCATTTGATTCAGATTTTTTCGTTGTCTTGTTTTTAGGTATGTTTTAATGCGTTGATTGTCCTTTTCCCTCAATCAAACTGGACCGAGACAGGCGTGGGGCCGGGTTCTTTCCCTGTGATAGGTGGGAGAGGGAGGTCTCAACCAATCACTCAAACACAGGGAATCCATCTCCGCTGCCTGTCCAACAGTCACTCAATAATAAACGTTGTTCCTCAGCTCCCACACTGCTCTCACGATGATGCTAGTGTTGAAGTTATATGAAAAGTATTCCGCCAACCAGAGTTTATGACATCCACGATGTCCGGAGCTAGATTCTCCTTTCAAAGCATTATACTGAATTATAAACTGGGTAGTTCGAGCCCTGAATGCTGATTGGCTGAAAGCCCTGGTATATTAGACCTTATACCACCATGACAAAACATCTATTTTTACTGTTCTAATTACGTTGGTAGCCAGTTTATAACAGCAATAAGGCACCTCGGGGGTTTGTGCTATATGACAAATAAAACAACGGCGTCTTACATGAGAACAGCCCTTAGCAGTGATATATTGGCCATATACCACAAACCCCCTCGTGCTTTATTGCTTAATCAGAGGCATGACAGGTATGGGAGATCATTACAAGGGGATATATTTAGATATTTATGTAGAAATGTCGATTTTTCTATCTTTCCTCCACCCATCTAATATCTTACCTTTTTGAAATTAAACATCTGTCTCATTATAAAGATAAGCAATTAAATGTTATATGATAAATGTAATAAATGTTCTGGATGATTTTTTTGAATGCTGTGACAGACTATTTCAGTGAGATGCAGAATGTACAGCCAGGCTGGTACTTGTTTCTTTGGCCGAGTCCTCAATAAGTAAGCAAATCTGTATAGTACTTACAGCTCTAAAACCAATTGGTACACATAGCCGTTGTCAGGGGTTAGTAGTGTTTGTAGCTGCAGTGAGGCTATAGCTTGATGGCTGGATCATTACATAATGCTTGTAATTAGTTGGGGACCTACATTTCACACGTTCTTAAAAAAAAATGTCACCTCTTCAGGCTTCAGTTTACCTCGTTGTTCCAATTTCTTATGTATTTATGACAAAAGGTAATAGTCACCTTTTTATAAATGTCCAAGATTTGGTGTCATGGCTAGTTTGCTGAGGTTTCCTGTTGAGGGCCAAACTCCTCTGGTACGATTATTAGTCCGACTTAATTTACTCAACATTTTAGATCAACTTTTCGATTCCCAGCTGTTACAGTTTTCTCCTGAACCAAAAGCCCATAGTACAAGCCAGCGGGGAGGATCCAGCTTTTATTTTCTTTTTTATATACAATCCATGAGAATATACGCCCATATGCTCCCAATCCTACATTCTAAACTGTCACTGTGTTCATGTCATACTTGTGAGCTACCATTTGTGCATTTATGCCCCCCAGCCTCCATAATAACCATCCAAGTCAGAGACCCCGTCTGTGTGACCATCCATACTACTCATATGTCTGTTTGTCTGACTTTTAGAACATTACCCGTGTGTGTGTGTGGGGGGGGGGGGGGGGGGGGGGGGTCATTTGATGTTAGGACATGGTTGCTTCGATGCAGTTGTCTCAGGATCATAGCCTGTGCGTTCCGGGGGTGAAAGAGCATTAGTCGGTCCAATAGCTGCATCACATGGGCAGGGTTAACGCCAGCGTCTTGTATGGTTAACTCAAAAGTATAGGAATTACAGCATATCAACTCTTGTATTTATTGTTGTAAATCCTCAGTCAGTACAAATGGAAAATTCTTCTCAAATTTTTAAGTTGTCGAAACGATGTTTAAACATTGCAAGTGATAATGATAGATGAGCAATAATACATCTGTAATCTTAAAGAATAAAAATGTAAAATATTGTATCAACCTTTGTCGTCTATGTGCTGTATTTGTATTCATTTTCATGTATTTCCTTGAATATACCTACATTTAGATTGCCACCAATGCCTATTAGGCGTTTACACAGGCAGCCCAATTCTGATCTTTTACCACTAAATGCTATTAACCGATCAGGTCTTTTGCCAATTATTGGACAAAAGATCAGTATCGGGCTGCCTGTGTAAACTGATTTCCCATGACCTTGAGTTCAAAGAATGACGGACATCAATAATGACACCACTTGAGAGAGGAACAGAGGATGTTATGCGAAGTGCTAGAAACAAAGTATGATTGTGAACTAGGGCGTTTCACTACAGCTTGGATGATTTGATCACTAGGCGCTGGTACCAGTGTTTGGCCAAGTTTAACGGGATGGCTTTAGGTTATGTTCCCTCAATGGTATTAACAAGCCATGTGTCCTATAAGACTTAATTATGACTGCAGTTAAATTGTGAAAGAACATGCGTGTAACATTAACACTGGTTATTCAGTGACTCAACAAACGATATATTCTGTGTCCATTTTAATTATGTTCTCAGAACTCTTATAAATGTGGATACTTATTCAGTCATGGGGTTGTAATTGGGCTCTGCGCTCAGATTAAATTGATTACTGTGTTGCCAGATGACACAGTGATGGGGGGTGACACTGGGTGTGTCTCGAGCAGTCGAAAGCAGCTGTTGTTGCCACTCAGTCAAGAGTTGTCGTGAGTGACCTAATCAGAGTGCACCCACTCTGCTACAGACACTGAGGCACACACACACAATCAGATGTTGACTGCCTATTATCTCGTTCATGCTACACACACACACATCAATTTCATTCAGTTCATGTGAAAGAGTTGTCACACAATGGCAAAAACGCAAGTTAAAGAATTCATTATTAAACTGTTGTTTTGGTCCCTAACAGCCACCAATATTAACCATATGAAATCAAATGTATTTGTCACATGCGCCGAATACAAAAAAAGGTGTAGACTTTACAGTGAAATGCTTACGTATGAGTTCTTTCCCAACAACGCAGATTAAAATAAATAAATAAAATAGTAACACCATTAAGGTGGCCTTAACAGAATGACATGAACAACGGTGTTTCACACCATAATCATGTTTGTTTTGACCAGCGTTCTTCATTCATAAATCCCTGCACACAGTATAAACACCCTCGCACCCAACCAGCCACCATGCGTCAAGTTCACGTCCGTGAAACAGATATGACCTTTGCGCTTTCATTAAACTGTACACTCCAATCAGATCATGTTAAGTGCTTTTCTCAGCCAGGGGTTGTTACGGGGGGCTGAGGGGAGCCAGGCGATCTACACCAAGCAGCCTCCTGCTACAGTCACTAATCAATAATTCACTCCGTTCACTGTGGCGGTGGTGGGATGAGAGTGACTGTTGAGTGGTCTCGGTCTCGTCTATCGATCCCTACATTACCAACACTCAATGTGACGTGACAGCTTGCCTCAAGGGATGGATGTTTTGGGGGAATATTAAATTCCCTCTAGAGCAGTGTTCTTCAATCATGATCCTGGAAGCCCTGACAGGGTGTGCAGGCTTTTGCTCTGGCCCAGCAGTAAGATACCTGATTTGACGAAATAGTCATCAAGCTCTTGATTAGTTTAAGCTGCTTTGTTACTCTCTCGGTATGAAATCATTTTATTGACTCATAAGTTTCGTGTCTTGTCTCAGGTCTTGGATTGATTGAAATACCCGCTCTGACTAAGGTGTGGAGGAAATCACGATATGACAGATAACATATGCACAATCCAGTCATTCTGACAGATCAAGATGGATTACACAGCTGTGTGAACACGGTGTGGTTACATTCAAGCAATAGATGCAAGTGAATGGCCTATCAGTACTTTGTTATAATAGCACATGTCTCATGCAATCCACAGAAACTGACAATGTTTCTAATGCAGGTGCCATTATGGAATGCTCAGCATCAGCACCAATTCATTGACCGCATTAGATCACTCGCATCATCTACCCCACTGATTCACTAGTGGGCAAGACCAACCCGCCAGTCACCATTTACAGTAGAAGTTAACCCCGCC
This sequence comes from Oncorhynchus clarkii lewisi, assembly GCF_045791955.1. Lineage (NCBI taxonomy): Eukaryota > Metazoa > Chordata > Actinopteri > Salmoniformes > Salmonidae > Oncorhynchus > Oncorhynchus clarkii. The sequence goes on along the minus strand of NC_092179.1, from coordinate 10,393,543 downwards.
CTCTCTGGCGTCCAGTCAACCAATCACACGGACGGGGACGGATTTTCTGAACTTGGAATACTGAAATCTGTTACAATTTGACAGGCTCGAGAGCCTTACCGGAATGCACGAGCTGCAGAGAAAGTGAACGAACCGACACAGAAAGATGCAGGCGGACGAAATGGAGGTACCTATCATTAATAACATTAACAGTAACTGCAACAAGCAAAGGCCTCTGCCGAATGGGAGAGATGTGTTCAAGAATCTGCTGAAGGATTGGGAGGTAAAGCCAGTTTGTAGCTACTCGTTGAGCCGGTATAGAGGGGTCGGTGTCCGTGTGGTGTGTTGTTGCTGGGGAGCTTTAAATGCCCTTTTGCTACAGAGCCGCTTTTGAAAGCTTGCAGCCCGGGTTCTTATTTTGGTGACAGCGCAAGTGGATGCTATAAATACCGTAAGCTTATGGTTAATTCTGAACGTGGCAAATGCAGGTAGCTAATGTGACTGTCAATGTCCAGGCCGTTTTGTGGTCGAGTCTTGTCTTGCACCCGCCGCCTGTGAATTTGTGCATCGTAGACCGGTGTCAGATTGGCAAATATACAGTAGGTTTATATACACCTTATTGATGTTAATTCGGTGTGTCCCATATGCTCGGGCAGCAGCCTATCTGTAGATATGTCACTGTGTGACTCAATATTATTTTTGAATTGCATTTTTTTTGCCAGTGCAGGAAGAGTGGATTTGAAATGGATAGAATAAGGCATAGGCTATTAGCTAGTTTCCTAATTATTACATATTAAGATGTAATTACTAATTGGATATTTATCAAATACAAAAACACACTAATAGGTTTTCAAAATGTTTCTGTAATTATATTGTACCTCAATGGCCTGTAGTTGCACTCAAGTAAACACGCTTGACATTATGTTCCGTACTACTATGATACAGCATATTGTTTTCTAATAACTCACTAATTCAGCCGTTAAAAGCGAAAAACAAATCAATAGCATTTTGGATTCATGTCTTGGCAGTGCAACCCAGATCCAGACTAGCCCTGCTAGTGGGTGAACTGCGGTGGTAGGTAGCCTACATCTTCATTTTTTATGTCACCTTTATTTAACTAGACAAGTCAGTTAAGAACAAATTCTTATTTACGAAGACGGCCTACCCCGGCCAACACCTGGTGTAGTCAATACCTAAGACTAGATTCAGTGCGCAAAGCCACACAATGTACGCCTAAGTCATCATTGCCGATATGAGATATGATCAAACCACTTAATTATCTTTCTTTGTCCAGGCTGTTCCTCATGTGATCTGTGTTCACGTTTATTATTGCATTGGCCCATTGGCTTGGCTGGCTGGTTTTGGTCATAGGTTATTTTTAACAAATGCTCATGTGAGAGGAGGGTTGATGGGGGCTGGTGGGTATTTTGACGTGATGCCCAGTGTTTGCGCACACTGACGGTGGAGCGCAGGGTTCACTGTGCCAGTGTGGAAGGAAGGGCAGTGTTCATAGCAAGCTGGTTGGGGGGTGGAGAGAATTGTTGATGCCCATGGGTAGCTGAGTGAGAGACAACAAATTCCCCACTCTCCTTCAGACAAACATGAAAGAGCTCTATTGAGAGCAATAACAATAAAAACCTTTCGTTTTTTTTCTGGTGGGGGGGGACTAAGCCAATCAGACACTAGGATTGAGGCCTGTGTTTTATTATAATCCCAATCAAACAATCATGCGCTGAAATGGGGTTGAGGGTTTAGCTTGGTCTCTGAGAAACATCACTATCTGCACTCAAGGCAATGTGAGTGTCACGGTCAGTACAGTCAGCACAGTGACATCGGTGTCAGTGGTTAGACTGGCATGACATGGTTTTAACTAGAGTGAAATATGATACCAATTTTTTTTTTGTTCTCTAGTGGTGATGATACTGTGCCGGGCTGGAACGAAAGCCTTCACCCTGCAGATCCCCAGGGCCAGTGGTTTAGTGTGTAATTAACCTAAAGTTTGAACACCTAACTAGAGCACATTTTCGATGTAGCACATCAAACCGTGACTGGTCCATTTTCTCTGAAGACCAAAATATCTTCCCTAGTGATTTCCCCCCAAAGCTTACCTCCATTGTCGCCCTGTCACACTGTGAGACTATCGGCCCCTGAACCCCAGGCTCATCCTCTGGGAATGTGTCATTCTCCCCGTCAGAGGGTACGCCGTCATCTTCTCTCCTTAGCCTGCTGTGACTCCTGCTCTCTCAGCCGTCTGAGATGCACAGTATGTGTGTGTGTGGGTCATTCTGAGTCCAGCCCAGTTTCTGAATGACTTATTTGGACACACGTTCCACTGACTCAGAGTCTGAAAATCACCTCGTACGACACAACAAGTCTGCATCTGGAGTGGGATCTGTGCCAACTGTATTTGGAGTGAACAAATCATTAGGCCAATCGATTCTTACGTTTTCAATCGCTCCTATTGGATCTCAACCTAATCTGACAGACTGTTTCTGGCTCTCAGGCTTTGGGTTCTTCAGGTTCCAGTGAATTACAGATGTTAGCTTATCCCTGGCTATCGCTGCCCTTCTGTGGTAGGATGCATGGAAGAAACAACTACAGACAGTCCTCACACTTCAGCAAAGGCTCAGGCTTTGACACGTGCCATTTAAGGACCGTGATTCGCTGTCATTTTCTTTGTCACTAAATTGCTGCTGAGACACTCTCGCAAGTCTGACTAACGGCCGGTCTCAACCTATTTCAAAGTCTAGTCTGTCTCTGTCCAAGTGCTACAATCTTTTGTATTGGCTGGCAGTATGAGAATGTTGTTGTTCTGCGCTGCTTTGATAACTGGTGAGATCATGAATACTGTATCAGTCTGTCTCGACCTGGGAAAATAATGCTTTAAGTGGCTATGACGGCAAACAGAGGCGGACCCTGTCTCTGTCCTTATTCCCACAGTGTGTGTGTGTGTGTGTGTGTGTGTACTATGGTGTCCTGCAGTAAAGTGCCCAGAGAGCATGGGGTGAGGCTGATGTCAGAGCGGCATCAAAGATCCTTACCTGGATACGTCCGTTAACCCATTCTGAAATGCAGGGCATGTTGACTCCTGCACACCTCTCATTCAGTTTTTCCACTCTGATTGCTCCCTGTATTTGCATAGCCATGCAATAATTATAAAGGAATTCAGGGGTGTCGTCTGTGTCTGCGTCTGTGTCTGCGTCTGCGTCTGCGTCTGTGTCTGTGTGTGTGTGTTTGTCATGTGCCTTCATTTCCCTTTGCAATTCTGCCAAGACTTCAATGTTGTTTTATGTTTTCAGAGCTCCATGGAGTCCCCTAACCTGGAGTTTGAGTATGGGGACACAGACAGCCTGACTGCTGAACTCTCAGGTAAGGTCTTTAAACCCTATCCCGGCGGTCACCAACCCTAGACCTGGGCAGCTATTGGGCAGGCTTTTGTTCCAACCACAAAGCACATTATTCAAGCACCTTATTGAACAGTTGCTGGAACAAAATCATGCAAGGTAACCCCTGTAGCTTTGGTGATCACTGTTGTACAGTGCTGCGCTGTCAGCAGCTACATGGGATTGAGTCAATGCAAGGTCATATTTTTCCCTTGTTGAATGCAGCTGCATTGGTTAGGTCGCTAGTCCCGCTGAGACATTAGCTTACACAAACACACACCACCGTTGCTCTCTTGTGACTGTTCGATCAGGCTGGAGTGACAGTTGACATTTAACTACTGTATACTCGCTGAAGAAGGATTAGTCAGCGATGTCATGAATCTAACAAAAACACGACAGAAAGGATAACTGGGAGCCAAATAGATTCTTTATGAAAGGTACTTAGTGAAAGAGTTGGCTTATAATATATGCAATTTAGCAGATACTTTTATCCCAAGCGACTTAGTCACATTGCTTCCATGAATTTGACAAATGTGTGGCCCCAGGAATCAAACCCACAATCCTGGCGTTGTAAATCCCATGCTTTACCAACTGAGCCATACAGGGCTTCCACTACAGTATACCCCGTGATGTCTTTCATGGCATTAGCTCTGTTGAATCCGTCAGTACTGTACTGTATGTCATCCTGTCTGTCTGATGGTTCCCCTGTCTCTCCTGTTTTCCCACAGAGATATACAGTTACACGGAGGAGCCCGAGTTCGCCCTCAACAGGGACTACTTTGAGGAGGACTTCAGGAGCCATGGTACTGTTACCTTCTTGTCTGTCAGTGGCGGATTTGTCTTTCCAGCCAACTGTGTGTGTGTGGTGTGTGTGTGTGTGTGTGTGTGTGTCCGTCCTTGCGCATACGCACGCATGTTTTTTTTTTCTAAAGCAGCGAGTGTGCCAAAAGGCTTTCTGACTCACCTTGAACACGCTGTTTGTTTGCATACCCTCTAATGTGTTTGCCTGTTAATCTAGCGTTTACGGAGAGAGAGAGTATGTAGAAGTGCAATGGAATGGATTCTCGCCCTGGTAATCATCTGGAGAGAGAGAGTCTGATAGAGAGAGGGGGTGAAAGAGAGAGAAGGACGGAGGGAAAGGGAGAGAGGGTCGAGGGAGCTGATTAATTGACCGCTCCCAGGTGTAACATTTCCCTTTTTCTGTAAGTGGTTCAGATGGAGAGAAGGAAGGAGAGTATACAAGTGAACTGTCAGCAGTGTTCTGCCCAGTGGTGTGTGTGTGTGTGTCTGATTGCTTGCTCTAACCTGACACTTTCAGCAGGAGGTGTTGGGAGAAGGTCACACATACAGTTGAAGTCAGAAGTTTGCATACACTTAGGTTGGAGTCATTAAAATCATTTTTCAACCACTCCACAAATTTCTAGTTAACAAACTATAGTTTTGGCAAGTCAGTTAGGACAGGATACCTACTGTGTGCATGACACAAGTCATTTTTCACACAATTGTTTACAGAAAGATTTGTTTCACTTATAATTCACTGTATCACAATTCCAGTGGGTCAGAAGTTTACATACACTAAGTTGACTGTGCCTTTAAACAGCTTGGAAAATTCAAAACAATTATGTCATGGCTTTAGAAGCTTCTGATAGGCTAATTGACATAATTTGAGTCAATTGGAGGTGTACCTGTGGATGTATTTCAAGGCCTACCCTCAAACTCACTGCCTCCTTGCTTGACATCATGGGAAAATCAAAAGAAATCAGCCAAGACCTAAATTGTAGATCTCCACAAGTCTGGTTCATCCTTGGGAGCAATTTCCAAACACCTGAAGGTACCACGTTCATCGGTACAAACAATAGTACGCAAGTAAGCCGTAGAATACCTTCCCAACCGTGAAGCACGGGCAGCTTCATATTGTGGGGGTGCTTTGCTGCAGGAGGGACTGGTGCACTTCACAAAATAGATGGCATCATGAGGGGGGGAAACTATGTGGATATATTGAAGCAACATCTCAAGACATCAGTCAGGAAGTTAAAGCTTGGTCACAAATGGGTCTTCCAAATAGACAATGACCCCAAGTATACTTCCAAAGTTGTGTCAAAATGGCTTAAGGACAACAAAGTCAAGGTATTGGAGTGGCCATCACAAAGCCCTGACCTCAATCCTATAGAAAATTTGTTGGCAGAACTGAAAAAGCGTGTGCGAGCAAGAAGGCCTACAGACCTGACTCAGGTACACCAGCTCTGTCAGGAGGAATGGGCCAAAATTCACCCAACTTATTGTGGGAAGCTTGTGGAAGGCCACCTGAATGAAACGTTTGACCCAAGTTAAACAATTTAAAGGCAATGCTACCAAATACTAATTGAGTGTATGTAAACTTCTGACCCACTGGGAATGTGATGAAAGAAATAAAAGATGAAATAAATCATTCTCCCTACTATTATTCTGACATTTCACATTCTTAAAATAAAGTGGTGATCCTAACTGACTGATGACAGGGACTTTTTAAATTCAGGAATTGTGAAAACTGAGCTTAAATGTAATTGGCTAAGGTGTATGTAAACCTCCGACTTCAACTGTACATCCATACATACAGGAACACGCACATCTTGCCAAATTCTGCTCTGCAGCCGTTGCCTCTCTTAGCGCCAGGACAAACAGAGCTGCCTTAGCTGTGGTTTTGCCGCGAATATATAACAGCCATACCTACCGTGACCAACTGTTCCATATCATGAGCACTGTTATTAAACAGCTGGTCGATTACGTTTTATCTCCTAATGTGAATCCTTTTGGCCGGATGAATTGTACTGTGTCCATTTTGCTGGTCTAATCTCCACATTAATTAGACCCCTCTCACATTCTTTCAAACTCTGCCCAGTTCGTTGCTGTGCTGTAAATGCGGTTGTATTCTTACTCCGCTTACCGAGTTAAAGGAAGGTTCATAATGAGGAACAATACATGTGTAGCGCCAGGCATTCAATTCCACAGAGCTTTATTGTCCCCAAAGGGCAATTTTGTTGCAGCTGCAGCATATTACATAAATTAAGAGAGCTAGGCTACGTCTTGTTCTTCCCACTCTGTTTCCATAAAGCCAATGGGAATGAATAGCTGGATCAGTGGAAAGCTTGGCTGGCTGGCTGTGCGGCGGAGATTGATAGGAGATGTGCTGTCTCTCTGTATCTGGGTTTTAAATATGTCAAACGGTGACGGGGCCCCTCATCAATGTTTTAACACATCTGCCAGACTGCCACTCTCCATCACTGCTGAATCTGTTATGCACTCATGTCCTCTGTGTCGCTACTCTCCACGCACTTTTATCATAATGACCATTATCAGAGCACTTCTCAGAGCCGCGCATTAAAAGTTATATGGGATGAACTTTAAACAGGGGATGTTTTGTCAGAGAGTTAGTGCTTTCAGCAAGTATTCACACCCATTGACTTTTAACACATTTTGTTGTGTTACAGCCTAAATTAAGATTTTGTGTCACGGGCCTACACACAATGCTCCCTATTTTCAAAGTGGAGTTATGTTTTTAGACATTTTTAATTAAAAATGAAAAGCTGAAATGTCTTGAGTCAATAAGTATTCAACCTCTTTATTATGGCAAGCCTAAATACATTCAGGGGTACAAATGTGCTTAACAAGTCACCGGTTGTATGTATAATAGTGTTAGTAATAATAGAGTTTAACATGATTTTCGAATGACTACCTCATCCCTGTGCCAGACATTCAATTATCTTTAAGGTTCCTCAGTCCAACAGTGAATTTCAAACACAGATTCAAGCACAAAGACTAGGGAGGTTTTCCAATGCCTCGCAAAGAAGGACACCAATTGGCAGATGAGTAAAAAAAATAAAGGCTGACATTGATTATCTCTTTGAGCATGGTGACGTTATTAATTACACTTTGGATGGTGTATCAATACACCCAGTCACTACAAAGATAACTCAGTTGCTAGAGAGGAAGGAAACTGCTCAAGGATTTCACCTTGAGGCCAATGGTTACTTTAAAACAGTCTCAGAGATTAAAGGCTGTGTGAAAGGTGAAAACTGAGGATGGATGAACTCGTCACTGAGTACCACTTCATATTTTCAAGCATGGTTGTGGCTGCATCATGTTACGGGTATGCTTGTCGCCGAGGACTAGGGAGTTTTATTTGAGGGGGGGATATAAAGAAATGGAATTGAGCTAAGTACAGGCAACATCCTAGAGGAAAACCTGGTTCAGTCTGCTTTCCAACAGACACTGGGAGACAAATTCACCTTTCAGCAGGACAATAACCTAAAACACAAGGCCAAATATACACTGGAGTTACTCATCAAGACAACATTGAATGTCCCTGAGTGGCCTTGTTACAGTTTTGACTTAAATCAACTTAAAAATATATGGCAAGTCTTGAAAATGGCTGTCTAGCATTGATCAACAAACAACTTGACAGAGCTTGATAAATTTAAAAAAGAATAACGTGCAAATATAGTACAATCTAGGTATGCGAAGCTCGTGGAGACTTACTCAGAAAGACTAACAGCTGTAATAACTGCCAAAGGTGATTCTAACATGTATTGACGCAGGGGTGTGAATACTTAAATGAGATATTTCTGTATTTCATTTTCGATGCATTTGCATTATGGCGTATTGTGTGTAGATGGGTGAGAAGAAAAACAAATGTACTACATTTTGGATTCAGGCTGTAACACAACAAAATGTGGAATAAGTATGAATACTTTTTGAAGGTACATACAGTACATACAGTTCGGACATACAGTCCGAAAATGTCTACTGAAAGAGGGGAACTGACTAGGTATTTGAATTCCATTGATCACGATGTCCTACAAGAATCCCAAGAGTTGAGGTAAAAAAAATAAAGGACAGAAACGATCCTAATTGTACAATATACTTCACTTTTAGGAATCAATCGCTCATAGCCTATAAGTAAAAGGCGTTGCTGCCTTGATGTTGGATCCTGGCATCACAGTGGGTGATCAGTGATCAGTGGGTGTACTGCTATAACTGGCCAGGGCTGAAATAGCTTGCTGTGACCATGCATGTGAGCTGGGTGCCAGGACACTTTGACTCTGAGACCGCTAGCTGCTCCTGGGTCAGTGTGAGTTTAATGACCAGACCTGATCCCTGCTAATCTTTTTCACGTGTGAAAAGGGCAGGGAGAGAGTGGGGGGAGAGAGAGAGCGGGGGAGGGGGGGGGAGAAATGGACGAAGAAAATAAAAAGTGAGGGAATGGGAGAAATAAGTGAATAGAGTCAGCGAGAGTAAGAGAGCGACAGACGTTCAAACTCAGAGTCACAAGGTCGCACCGTCCTACAAAGTGACATGACTCACCTGGTCTCTTTCACCCTGTCCCTGTCTCTCTGCAGTGCGGGGGAGGAGGTGGATTGAGCTGGGTCAGGAGCAGCAGAGGGCCTATGTGATGAGACTACTAGATGCTCTGGAGGTCACTGACCGGGACAAAAGGCTGAAGGTGGCCCGGGCCATCCTCTACCTGGCACAGGGTAATCATCATCATCATCATCATACTGTTGCCGCTTGCTATAGACCACCCTCTGCCCCCAGCTGTGCCCTCGACACCATATGTGAATTGATTGCCCCCCCATCTATCTTCTGAGCTCGTGCTACAAGGTGACCTAAACTGGGACATGCTTAACCCACCCGCCAATCCTACAATCTAAACTTGATGCCCTCAATCTCACACAAATGATCAATGAACCTATCAGGTACAACCCCAAATCCGTAAACACGGGCACCCTCATAGATATCATCCTAACTAACTCGCCCTCCAAATACACGTCTGCTGTTTCAAATCAAGATCTCAGCGATCACTGCCTCATTGCCTGCATGCGTAATGGGTCTGCGACCAAACGACCACACCTCATCACTGTCAAACGCTCCCTAAAACACTTATGCGAGCAGGCTTTTCTAATCAACCTGACCGGGGTATCCTGGAATGACATTGGCCTCATCCCGTCAGTAGAGGAAAGTTTTGGGACACTGTAAAGTCCGTGGAGAATAAGAGCACCTCCTCCCAGCTACCCACTGCTCTGAGGTAAGGAAACACTGTTACCACCGATAAAACCTCTATAATTGAGAATTTCAATAAGCTTTTCTCTACGGCTGGCCATGCTTTCCTCCTGGCTACCCCAACCCCGGTCAACTGCCCGGTACCCTCCACAGCAACCCGCCAAAGCCCCCACCATTTCTCCTTCACCCAAATCCAGATAGCTGATGTTCTGAAAGAGCTGCAAAATCTGGACCCCTACAAATCAGCCGGGCTAGACAATCTGGACCCTCTCTTTCTAAAATGATCTGCCGAAATTGTTGCAACCCCTATTACTAGCCTGTTCAACCTCTCTTTTGTATCGTCTGAGATTCCCAATGATTGTAAATCTGCCGCAGTCTTCCCCCTCTTCAAATGGGTGACACTCTAGACCCAAACTGCTGCAGACCTATATCTATCCTACCCTGTCTTTCTAAGGTCTTCGATTGCCAAGTTAAAAAACCAGATTACCGACCATTTTGAATCCCACCGTACCTTCTCCGCTATGCAATCTGGTTTTCAGAGCTGGTCATGGGTGCACTTCAGCCACGCTCAAGGTCCTAAACGAAATCTGAACCGCCATCAATAAGAGACATTACTGTGCAGCCGTATTCATCGACCTGGCCAAGGCTCTGTCAATCACCACATTCTTATTGGCAGACTTGACAGCCTTGGTTTCTCAAATGATTGCCTCGCCTTGTTTACCAACTACTTCTCTGATAGTTATTTGTAGTTGTCCATGTATTCTAAGTCAGGGCCGTCCAGAGTAGTGATGCTGGACCGTCGGGCAGTGATCGATTGAATAGCATGCATTTAGTTTTACTTGCATTTAAGAGCAGTTGGAGGCCACGGAAGGAGAGTTGTATGGCATTGAAGCTCGTCTGGAGGTCAGTTAACACAGTGTCCAAAGAGGGGCCAGAAGTATACAGAATGGTGTCGTCTGCGTAGAGGAGGATCAGAGAATCACCAGCAGCAAGAGCGACATCATTGATGTATACAGAGAAGAGTGGGCCCGAGAATTGAACCCTGTGGCACCCCCATAGAGACTGCCAGAGGTCCGGACAACAGGCCCTCTGATTTGACACACTGAACTCTAGGTGTCTGGTTAGACTGTAAACTCTCCTTCCAGACTCACATTAAGCATCTCCAATCCAAAATGAAATCTAGAATCGGCTTCCTATATCGCAACAAAGCATCCTTCACTCATGCTGCCAAACATACCCTCGTAAAACTGACCATCATACCGATCCTTGACTTCGGGGATGTCATCTATAAAATAGCCTCCAACACTCTACTCAACAAATTGGATGCAGTCTATCACAGTGCCATCCGTTTTGTCAAGAAAGCCCCATACACTACCCACCACTGCGACCTGTACATTCTCGTTGGTTGGCCCTCGCTTCATACTCGTCGCCAAACCCACTGGCTACAGGTTATCTACAAGTCTCTGCTAGGTAAAGCCCCACCTTATCTCAGCTCACTGGTCACCATAGCAGCACCCACTCGTAGCACGCGCTCCAGCAGGTATATCTCACTGGTCACCCCCAAAGCCAATTCTCTTTTGGTCGCCTTTCCTTCCAGTTCTCTGCTGCCAATGACTGGAACGAACTGCAATAATCACCGAAGCTGGAGACCCATATCTCCCTCACTAGCTTTAAGCACCAGCTGTCAGAGCAGCTCACAGATCACTGCACCTGTACATAGCCCATCTGTAAACAGCCCATCTGTAAACAGCCCATCTATCTACCTCATCCGCAGACTGTATTTATTTATTTATCTTGCTCCTTTGCACCCCAGTATCTCTACTTGCACATTCATCTTCTGCACATCTACCATTCCAGTGTTTATTTGCTATATTGTAATTACTTTGCCACCATGGCCTGTTTATTGCCTTACCTCCCTTATCTCACCTCATTTGTACTCACTGTATATAGACTTTTTTGTTTTCTTTTTTTCTACTGTATTATGGACTCTGTTTTGTTTGTGTCGCACTGCTTTGCTTTATCTTGGCCAGGTCACAGTCGTAAATGAGAACTTGTTATCAAGTGGCCTACCTGGTTAAATAAAGGTGAAATAAAATAAATAAATAAATCATCATCGCCGTCACTGCACACTACAAGATCATTTGCTTTGGTTGTAGCATATTGTTACATGCATCCAGGAGATTAAGTGAATATTTAAATATTTCCCTTCTGATTTTTCTGACTAACATTTTCTTACAAAACAGAGGACATGTACCGTATTTATGCCTGAGTCCTTTAAAATATATATATTCCACCGTTATTTAACCAGGTAGGCCAGTTGAGAACAAGTTCTCATTTACAACTGCGACCTGGCCAAGATAAAGCATAGCAGTGCGACACAAACAACACAGAGTTACACAAACAAATGTACAGTCAATAATACAGTAGAAAATCTGTATACAGTGTGTGCATCTCATATAAGGAGGTAAGGCAATAAATATGCCATAATGGCGAAGTAATTACAATTTAGCAATTAACACTGGAGTGATAGATGTGCAATTAGAAACAATGGTGTGCAAAAGAGCAGAAGAAAACTAAAAACTAATATGGGGATGAGGTAGGTAGGTAGTTGGTTGGATGGGCTATTTACAGATGGGCTGTGTACAGCTGCAGCGATCGGTAAGCTGCTCTGACAGCCGACGCTTGAAGTTAGTGAGAGAGATAGAAGTCTCCAACTTTAGTGATTTTTTTCCCATTCGTTACAGTCATTGGCAGCAGAGAACTGGAAGGAAAGGCGGCCAAAGTAGGTGTTGGCTTTGGGGATGTGAAATATCCATGCTGGAGTGTGTGCTACGGGTGGGTGTTGCTATGGTGACCAGTGAGCTGAGATAAGGCGGAGCTTTACCTGGCAAAGACTTATATATGACCTGGAGCCAGTGGGTTTGGCGATGAATATGTAGCGAGGACCAGCCAACGAGAGCATACAGGTCGCAGTGGTGGGTAGTATATGGGGCTTTGGTGACAAAACGGATGGCACTGTGATAGACTGCATGCTGAGTAGAGTGTTGGAGGCTATTTTGTAAATGACATCGCTGAAGTTAAGGATCGGCAGGATAGTTTTATCAGGGTATGTTCGGCAGCATGAGTGAAGGAGGCTTTGTTGCAAAATTGGAAGTCGATTCCAGATTTCATTTTGGATTGGAGATGCTTAATGTGAGTCTGGAAGGAGATTTTACAGTCTAGCTAGCCAGACATCTAGGTATTTATAGTTGTCCACATATTCTAAGTCAGAACCATCCAGAGTAGTGATGATAGTTGGGCGGGTGGGTGCGAGCAGCGGGCGGGCGCGGGCAGCGATCGGTTGAAGAGTATGCATTTAGTTTTACTAGCGTTTAAGAGCAGTTGGAGGCCACGGAAGGATTGTTGTGTGGCATTACAGCTCGTTTGGAGGTTTGTTAACAGTGCCAAAAGAAGGGCCAGAGGTATACAGAATGGTGTCGTCTGCATAGAGGTGGATCAAAGAATCACCCGCAGCAAGAGGGACCTCATTGATGTATACAGAGAAAAGTCAGCCCGAGAATTGAACCCTGTGGCACCCCCAGAGACTGCCAGAGTTCCGGACAACAGTCCCTCCTATTTGACACACTGAACTCTGTCTGAGAAGTAGTTAGTGAACCAGGCGAGACAGTCATTAGAGAAAACAAGGCTGTTGAGTCTGCCAATAAGAATACAGTGATTGACAGAGTCGAAAGCTTTGGCCAGGTCAATGAATACGGCTGCACAGTACTGTCTTTGTTATCGATTGTGGTTATGATGTCGTTTAGGACCTTGAGCGTGGCTGAGGTGCACCCGTGACCAGCTCGGAAACTGGATTGCATAGCGGAGAAGGTACGGTGGGATACGAGATGGTCGGTGATCTGTTTGTTAACTTGGCTTTCGAAGACCTTAGAAAGACAGGGTAGGATAGATATAGGTCTGTAGCAGTTTGGGTCTAGAGTGTCTCCCCCTTGAAGAGGGGGATGACCGCGGACACTTTCCAATCTTTAGAAATCTCAGACGATACGAACGAGAGGTTGAACAGACTAGTAATAGGGGTTGCAACAATGGCGGCCTTATAATTTTAGAAAGAGAGGGTCCAGATTGTCTAGCCCAGCTGATTTGTAGGGGTCCAGATTCTGCAGCTCTTTCAGGACATCATCTGTCTGGATTTGGATGAAGGAAAAGTGCGGGGGGGGGGGGGGGGGGGGGGGGGTTGTGTGGTGAGGGAGCATCTGTTGAACCCTATGTGTGTCTGTTGTGTGGCGTTCCCCAGGGGTGTTTGATGAGTGTGACACGGACACAGACGTGCTCCACTGGTCTCGCCACAACGTGTTCCTGCTGTATGACATGGGCGTCTTCACCGCTCTCCTGGAGCTGCTGAGCATGGAGATGGAGTGAGTAGGACAACATTGCTACAACCGCACCACAACATCACTGCAATGTCTCGTAATGACTGTGTTGTTATGTCTCTCAACAAGTGTTAGCACCACTGTGGTTAGCGCTTACTTCCTCCTTTTTATTTATTTTATTTATTTCACCTTTATGTACCAGTTAGGCTAGTTAAGAACAAGTTCTCCTTTACAACTGTGACCTGGCCAAGATAAAGCAAAGTAGTGTGACACAGACAACAACAGAGAGTTACACAGGGAATAACGTGGAGTAAACAATATACATGCCAATAACACAATAAACAAGTCAATGACACAGTAGAAAAAAAGAAAGTCTATATACAGTGTGTGCAAAAGGCATGAGGAGGTAGGCAATAAATAGGCCATAGTAGCGAAGAATTACAATTTAGCAGATTAACACTGGAGTGATAAATGAGCAGATGATGATGTGCAAGTAGAGATACTGGTGTGCAAAAGAGCAGAAAAGTGAATAAAAACAATATGGGGATGAGGTAGGTAGATTGGGTGGGCTATTTACAGATGGACTATGTACAGCTGCAGCGATCGGTTAGCAGCTCAGATAGCTGATGTTTAAAGTTGGTGAGCCTTGATTAATGGTCCAAATCATTTACAGGGTAACAATTAAGTACCTTAATGTTACTGTTTTCGATTTAAAATGGGGAAAAATAAACAAAATTAGTTTCTTAGCAAAGTACAATTTCTCAAGCAAGAATTTAGCTAGGACTGTCTGGGAGTGGTGTGAGTGGGGAGGGGAAAACTGAAAACTAGCTGTTGTTGGCAGAGATGCTTGGAACTGTTTCTTATTGGTTTATTAACTCATTTACCGTTTGGTGATGTCACCAGGCAGGCCAAAACTCATCCAACCAAAACAAGCTGAAATTTCAGGTGGCCTTTTCAAACAACTCTTACACTATAAGGACATCATTATTTTATTTTTTTCACAGTATTATTCCAACCTCATAGGTTGGAAATGTATAGAAAACACAGGAAATCATGTGTTTGACTGCACTGGGCATTTAATGCTACAGTGCTGGTACACAGTTGCATTCACTCTCACTAGTTGTTCGCTGGATGGAGTAGGGGAAGGAGACAGTGGGGGAAAGAGACACAGTAGGGGAAAGGGACACAGTGGAGGAAAGAGACACAGTGGGGGAAAGGGACACAGTGGGGGAAAGGGACACAGTGGGGGAAAGGGACACAGTGGGGGAAGGAGACACAGTGGGGAAAGGAGACACAGTGGGGAAAGGAGACACAGTGGGGGAAAGGGACACAGTGGGGGAAGGGGACAACAGGGGAAATCAGTAAAGTAATGTACTGCTCTGTAGGTTTAGGCTTATTAGAACATCATAGTGGCTACATTTTCAGAAACATACATGCAATGCATTGCAAAATTAATAGGAAATATAGTCAAGACGTTGACAAGGTTATATATAATGACTTTTATTTGAAATAATAATTGTGTCCTTCAAACTTTGCTTTCATCAGAAAATCCTCCATTTGCAGCAATTACAGCCTTGCAGACTTTTGGTATTCTAATTGTCAATTTGTTGAGGTAATCTGAAGAGATTTCCCCCCATGCTTCCTGAAGCACCTCCCACAAGTTGGATTGGCTTGATGGGCACTTCTTACGTATCATACGGTCAAGCTGCTCCCACAACAGCTCAATAGGGTTGAGATCCGGTGACAGTGCTGGCCAGTCCATCATAGACAGAATACCAGCTGACTGTTTCTTTCCTAAATAGTTCTTGCATAGTTTGGAGCTGTGCTTTGGGTGATTGTCCTGTTGTAGGAGGAAACTGGCTCCAATTAAGCTCCGTCCACAGGGTATGGCATGGCGTTGTAAAATGGAGTGGTAGCCTTCCTTCTTCAAGATCCCTTTTACTCTGTACAAATCTCCCACTTTACCACCACCAAAGCACCCCCAGACCATCGCATTGCCTCCACCAAATCAAATGACATTTTATTTGTCACATATACATGGTTAGCAGATGTTAATGCGAGCGTAGCAAAATGCTTGTGCTTCTAGTTCCGACCATGCAGTAATATCTAACAAGTAATCTAACAATTTCACAATAACTACCTTATACACACAAGTGTAAAGGAATTAATAAGAATATGTACATATAAATATATGGATGAGCGATGGCAGAATGACATAGGCAAGATGCAGTAGATGGTATAGAGTACAGTATATACATATGAAATGAGTAATGTAGGGTATGTAAACATTATATAAAGTGGCATTGTTTAAAGTGGCTAGTGATACATTTATTATATCCAATTTTTTATTTTTAAAGTGGCTAGAGATTTGAGTCAGTATATTGGCAGCAGCCACTCAATGTTAGGGATGGCTGTTTAACAGGCGGATGGCCTTGAGATAGAAGCTGTTTTTCAGTCTCTCTGCCTTTGCTTTGATGCACCTGTACTGACCTCACCTTCTGGATGATAGCGGGGTTAACAGGCAGTGGCTCGGGTGGTTGTTGTCCTTGATGATCTGTTTGGCCTTGCTGTGACATCGGGGAGTGTAGGTGTCCTGGAGGGCAGGTAGTTTGCCTCCGGTGATGCATTGTGCACTACCCCCCCCGGTTGAGCCTTACGGTTGAGGGCGAAGCGATTTCCGTACCAGGCGGTGATACAGCCTGACAGGATGCTCTCATTTGTGCATCTGTAAAAGTGTGTAAGTGTTTTTTGTGACACGCCGAATTTCTTCAGCCTCCTGAGGTTGAAGAGGCGCTGCTGTGCCTTCTTCGCCACGCTGTCTGTGTGGGTGGACCATTTCAGTTTGTCCGTGATGTGTACGCCAAGGAACTTAAACCTTTCCACCTTCTCCACTACTTGACAGATGACATCAAGCACTCCTCCAGCATTAAATTAGTTTTTTCTGCGTCTCACGAATGTTCTTCTTTGTGATCCGAACACCTCAAACTTAGATTTGTCTGTCCATAACACTTTTTTCCAATCTTCCTCTGTCCAGTGTCTTTGTTCTTTTGCCCATCTTAATCTTTTATTTTTATTGGCCAGTCTGAGATATGGCTTTTTCTTTGCAGCTCTGCCTAGAAGGCCAGCATCCCGAAGTTGCCTTTTCACTGTTGACGTTGAGACAGGTGTTTTGCTATTAATGAATGAAGCTGCCGGTTGAGGACTTGTGAGGCGTCTGTTTCTCAAACTAGACACTCTAATGTACTTGTCCTCTTGCTCAGTTGTGCACCGGGGCCTCCCACTCCTCTTTCTATTCTGGTTAGGGCCAGTGTGCGCTGTTCTGTGAAGGGAGTAGTACACAGCGTTGTACGAGATCTTCAGTTTCTTGGCAATTTCTTGCATGGAAAAGCCTTAATTTCTCAGAACAAGAATAGAGTTTCAGAAGAAAGTTATTTGTTTCTGGCTATTTTGAGCCTTAATCGAACCCACAAATGTTGATGCTCCAGATACTCAACTAGTCGAAAGAAGGCCCGTTTTATTGTTCTTTAATCAGGACAACAGTTTTCAGCTGTGCTAACATAATTGCAAAAGGGTTTTCGAATGATCGATTAGCCTTTTAAAATGATGAACTTGGATTAGCTAACACAACTTGCCATTGGAACACAGGAGTGATGGTTGCAGGAGTGATGGTTGTCGATTTCATAAAAAAATCTGCTGTTTCAAGCTACAATAGTCATTTACCACATCAATTATCACTGTATTTCTGATCAATTTTATGTTATTTAAATGATCTAAAAAACAAGGATATTTCAAAGTGACTCATCAATAAGTCAAATACTATACACTGAGTGTATAAAACATTAAGAACAGTCGTCCTAATATTGAGTTGCAGTGCCCTTTTTGGCCTCAGAACAGCCTCAATTCATCGGGGCATGGGCTCTACAAGGTGTCGAAAGCGTTCTACAGGGATGCTGGCACTTGTTGACTCCAATGCCTCTCACAGTTGTGTCAAGTTGGCTGGATGTCATTTGGGTGGTAGACAATTCTTGATGCACACAGGAAACTGTTCAGCGTGAAAAAACCCAGCGACGTTGCAGTTCTTGACACAAATAGGTGCGCCTGGCACTTACTACCATACCCGGTTTGAAGGCACATAAATATTTTTCACTCTCTGAACGGTACACATACACAATCCATGTCTCAATTGTCTCAAGGTTTAAAAATCCTTCTTTAACCTGTCTCCTCCCCTTCGTCTACACTGATTTAACAAGTGGATTTAACAAGTGACATCAATAAGGAATCATAGCCTTCACCTGGATTCACTCAGTCAGTTCTTAATGTTTTGTACACTGTACAATTTCAGGTGGTCTTTTCAAACAGCTCCTACACTTAAAGGGCATCCCATAAGCATACCACTGAATCGATAAGTAGCTATATTAAATGTCCCCACGGAGTCAATTCCTCTGTCACCTGCCTGCCTGAGGTTCCTCCTCTCCCTAAGGGAAGATCTACTGCTGCCTCACTATTTTGGGTCTCTACCAACCTTAGCCATGGACTAATCTACCAAATGGGAGAGGCTGGTAGAGATGGTGCTGATAATAGCTGATTGGCTTGTGTGTGTGCGTGTGTGCGTGTGTGTGCGTGTGTGTGCGTGTGTGTATGTATGTATGTATGTATGTGTGTGTGTGTGTGTGTGTGTGAGAGAGAGGGCAGGGAATTGAACAGGATTGAACATCTATTTTTAATTATTCTCCCGGTGGGAGTGACTCTGGGAGGTGGTACAGGCCGTGGTCTATGTGTGTGTGGAGAGGAGACAGACAGCTCGATCATGACTCAGTGTCCAGGAATGGCTTCCTGTTCTGTTTCTTCTGTAGGGTATTTCTGTCCATCCCCTTGGCTCCTCTTTAATGAGAGAGTCACCGCCAGGCAAGGCTAATCCCTGCTGAGTGTTGCTGAGGGACCCTGGACAGTGTGAAGTTAAACACACACAGGCATGTACAAGCACACGCACGTTCACAGACCGGCAGAGAGATACACACACACACACACACACCAGAAATGTTAATTCATGAATACACCATTCTCTCTTTCTCTTCTCCGTCCTACCTCCCACATCCATCCCTCTTCGCTTCAGCTAGGATATGAGGCACCTACTGGCTCTTAGTGAGGGGGACAAGAGCAGCGAGAGCAGGTTGAGAGCAGACAGAGAGGGAGACAGAGCACCGGCCTCTGCGATTCACAGCTCACTGGCGAGGTGGCAGAGCCTTCAAGGCGTTGTTTCCTTCCTTTAGTCTATGTGCTCCTCTGTCCTGGTCTCTTATTGACCTCTGATTCTACGGCTTAGCAAGCAAGCAGCCGCCTCCTATTACTTCGTAGCACCTGTTAAGCTGCGGAGCCAACACACAGGGAATGATCTCTGTCTGTATTTCTCCTCTGCTATTTATCCTGCCTGCACTGGTGTTCATTCTCAGTTGTGATTTACGCTGGGTTTTTTTCACTTCAAATCAAATACAAGTTTGTCACATGCTTCGTAAACAACAGGTGTGGACTAACAGTGAAATGCCTACGGGCCCTTCCCAACAATGCAGAGAGAAAGAAAATAGAGAAATACTAGAAAAGTCAAACGCGTAATAATAGATACACAATGAGTAACGATAACTATATACAAGGGGTACCAGTACCGAGTCCATGTGAAGGGGTATGAGGTCATTGAGGTAGATAAGTACCTATAACTAGAAACAAAGTGACACGGTAGTAGCAGCAGCGTATGTGACGAGTCAGAAAAATGAATGCAAAAAGGGTCAATGCTATTTGGTTAACTATTTAACTAACTATTTAACAGTCTTATGGCCTGGCGGTAGAAGCTGTTCAAGGGCCTGTTGGTTCCAGACTTGGGTGGCTGGAGTCTTTGACAATTTTTAGGGCCTCCCTCTGACACTGGCTGGCATAGAGGTCCTGGATGGCAGGGAGCTTGGCCCCAGTGATGCACTGGGCCGTACACACTAACCCACAACCCTCCAGGGTCCTTAGCTCAGTGATGGTCGGTCCAGTGTGGCTCAGTTGGTAGAGCATGGCGCTTGCAACGTCAGGGTTGTGGGTTTGATTCCCACGGTGGACCAGTACGAAAATGTATACACTCTGAATAAGAGCATCTGCTAAATGACAAAAAATAGAAATGTAAAAAATTATGAGCTTGGAGGGCACTATGGTGTCAATGAACTGCATTCTCATGTAGGTGTGCCTTTTGTCCAAGTGGGAAAGGGCAGTGTGGAGTGCAATAGAGATTGCGCTATCTGTGGAACTGTTGGGGTGGTATGCGAATTGGAGTGGGTCCAGGGTGTCTGGGATGATGGTGTTGATGTGAACCATGACCAGCCTTTCAAAGCATTTGTTGGCTGCAGATGTGAGTGCTACAAGGTGATAGTCATTTAGACAGGTTACCTTTGGCGTTCTTGAGCACAGGAACTATGGTGGTCTGCTTAATTATTACAGACTGGGTCAGGAAGAAGTTTAAAATGTCAGTGAATTAACTTGGTCAGCGCATGCTCTGAGTACACGTCCTGGTAATCCATCTGGCCCTGCGGCCTTGTGAATGTTAACCTGTTTAAAGATTTTCCTCACATCGGCTACGGAGAGGGTGATAACCCAGTCGCCTGGAACAGTTGGTGCTCTCACGCATGGTTCAGTGTTGCCTCAAAGCAAGCATAGAAGGCATTAAGCTTGTCTGGTAGTATCACGTCACTGGGCAGCTCTTGGCTGAGTTTCCCTTTGTAATCCGTGATAGTTTGCAAGCCTTGCCACATCCGACAAGGGTCCGAGCCAGTGTAATAGGATTCGATATTAGTCCTGTATTGACATTTTTCCTGTTTGATGGTTTTTTGAGGGTGTAGCGGGATTTCTTATAACCGTCCGGGTTAGTGTCCCTCACCTTGAAAGTGGCAGCTTTAGATCAGTGTGGATGTTGCCTGTAATCCGTGGCTTCTGGTTGGGAAAAGTATGTACGGTCAATGTGGGGACAGCGTTGTCAACGCACTTATTAATGAAGCCGGTGACTGATGTGGTAAACTCTGAAAATGCCATAGGATGATTCCCAGAACAAATTCCAGTCTGTGCAAGCGAAACAGTTCTGTGGCTTAGCATTCGCTTCATCGGACCACTTCCGTCACTGGTACTTCCTGTTTGAGTTTTTGCTTGTAAGCAGGAATCAGGAGGATAGAGTTATGGTCAAAATTGCAAAATGGAGGGTGAGGGAGAGCTTTGTATGTGTCTCTGTGTGTGGAGTGAAGGTGATCTAGAGTTGTTTCTCCTCTAGTTGCACAGGTGAATTGCTGGGAGAAATGAGAAGTTGTCCTGCATTAAGGTCACCGGCCACTAGGAGCGCTGCCTCTGGATGAGCATTTCCTTGTTGGATAATGGATCTATACAGCTCGTTGAGTGTGGTTTTAGTGCCAGCATTGGTTTGTGGTGGTAAAAAGACATCTACGAAAAATATAGATGAAAACTTGGTAAATAGTATGGTATACAGTTTAGCAGAACCTCAAGACTTCCTTTTAATATTAGAGATTGCGCACTAGCTGTTGTTAAGAAAGCGACACCCGCTACCCCCTTGTCACTTTAATTATAGGAAATGAGAACTTCCTGACCCCATGACCTGACCAGAGCCTAGACATGAGCGATATCTCTCGTCTGTTTTTAGCTGTGGTGTGGTATGATTTGTACTGTATACAAGCTGAACTGCTTCTGTGTTTCACTCTGCAGTAACAACCAAGCCTGCAGCAGTGCAGTGAGGAAACCTGCCATCTCTCTGGCGGACAGCACAGAACTCAGGTGACCATCCTTCCACCTCACTGATTTTTACAGCAGTCGCCCAATCAGCCAAGCCCAAAATCCCAAACAGCAAGCAATGCATATGTAGAAGCATTATGGCTAGGAAAAGCTCCCTAGTAAGGAAGGAACCTGGCCAGCCCTCTTCTAGCTGTTCCGGGTGGAAACTATAAGAGTACCTGGCCATTTAAGGCCAGATTGTTCTTCAAGATGTTCAAATGTTCAAGGATGGGCAGCAGGGTCAAATAATAATCAGTGGTTGTAGAGGATGCAACAGGTCAGTACTTCAGGAGTAAACACCACTAGAGGGATATCAACAGCTTAACAGCACCAACTTACTACCCTTAGGCAAGGCTGAGTATAGCCCACAAAGATCTCCTCCACAGCACGAGCCCAAGGGGGCACAAAACCGGATAGGAAGATCACATCTGTGACTCAACCTACTCAAGTGACAAACCCCTCCTAGGGACGGCTTGGAAGAGCCCTAGTAAGCCAGTGACTCAACCCCCCTAATAGGGTCAGAGGCAGAGAATCCCAGTGGAGAGAGGGGAGCCGGCCAGGCAGAGACAGCAAGGGAGGTTCGTCGCTCCAGTGCCTTGCCGTTCACCTTTGCATCCCTGGGCCAGACTACACTAATCATAGGACCTACTTAAGAGATGCGTCTTCAGTAAATACTTAAAGGTTGAGACCGAGTCTGCGTCTCTCACATGGATAGGCAGACCATTCCATAAAAATTGAGCTCTATAGGAGAAAGCCCTGCCTCCAGCTGTTTGCTTACAAATTCTAGGGACAATAAGGTGGGAAACTAAATAACACGTCCTAATAGCTTGTAGAAAATGGAGGCCATTATGGCTTGTTTTCCATCTGAATCAAGGCGTTAATGCACAGGACACTGCCTCGCTAACATTGTATAATTACTGTAGGGTGATTTAGGCTGACGCATTAGCTAGGCAAGTGCATGTGGAAACGTGTACAAGAGCATTAAGTGTGCACACACACACATTTACAGATTCACACATGTACAAACTACACATAGGCAGACATAATGTATGCACAAGCACACACAGTTATGTTTTTTGGAGTGGAGAGCTGTTCTACCTCAGTAGCTTACAGACTATTTGTCTTGATGCATGCATGCACACACCTGTTCATTCTGACCTCTGACCTCTTGTGTTCCACTAGGGTCTTGCTAAGCATCATGTACCTGATGGTGGAGACCATCCGTCTGCAGACAGAGGACGACAGGCCAGAGTGGAGAACTGCCAGAGAGGCCTTCAAGACTGAACTGGGTGTGTGTGTGTGTGTGTGTGTGTGTGTGTGTGTGTGTGTGTGTGCGTGTGCGTGTGCGTGTGCGTGTGCGTGTGCGTGTGCGTGTGCGTGTGCGTGTGCGCGTGCGCGCGTGCGTGCGTGCGTGCGTGCGCGCTGTAAGACGTTTCTGTAATTTCAACAGCAAAACACTGTAGAATGCAGTAAAATACCATAAATGTGTTTTACAGGATTAATGATGGTGCATTGTGGGTTAATGTTGTGAGCTGGGAAAGAGTCTTGCTCATTAACATGCTGTATGTTAATGTGTGCCTTGTAAGAGGCTGTATTTGTTGCACCCGTGAGTGAGAATGCTGTACCCACCCAGAATACAGTAATATACTGTATTTTAGGAATTCTACAAACCTTTTCCTGTAGATTTTCAGGACCTTACTGGCCAATTGCTGGCAGGAATTGACTGTAATTCAGAATACAGTACCAAACTGCATTTTTGGAGTGCCAAAAACCTTTTGAGCAGTAGTGGGTTCATGGTATTGTTGTCTTTTAAGAGGCTATATTAGTGAGAATGCTGTACGAATTTAACTGATATGTGATAGTAGTTCCCTAACAATGAAATGTATATAGGGAACAGATCAGCGTTAGCCTGGGTGACGTGACCCATGTGACGACACAGCTCGAGAGCTGGCCTCTGCCAGACTAGATCAGAGTTAGCCTGGGTGACGTGACCCAGGTGACGACACAGCTCGAGAGCTGGCCTCTGCCAGACTAGATCAGAGTTAGCCTGGGTGACGTGACCCAGGTGACGACACTGCTCGAGAGCTGGCCTCTGCCAGACTAGATCAGAGTTAGCCTGGGTGACGTGACCCAGGTGACGACACAGCTCAAGAGCTGGCCTCTGCCAGACTAGATCAGAGTTAGCCTGGGTGACGTGACCCAGGTGACTACACAGCTCGAGAGCTGGCCTCTGCCAGACTAGATCAGAGTTAGCCTGGGTGAAGTGACCCAGGTGACTACACAACACAGCTCGAGAGCTGGCCTCTGCCAGACTAGATCAGAGTGGCAGTGAGTCTTACACCTTTAATGGTTGAATATTTAACAATGTCCAGTCAATCTGTTTCTCCCTGTAATAACAGCCAGTTTGGAAGCCTTTGTTTAGGCCTGTGATATAAAAAAACAAATGTTCATAAATATGATGTAATATTCAAATACCTAGCAGCCAACCTTCTCGCTCTAATCCCTTGTAATTACAGGAAAATACTGCAATAATTACTTTCTTACAGTTTATTAGGCACCTTTACTGTATTGGACTGGGTTTCATTTCTTTGACATTATAGTCATTTACAGGAAAGTGATGTCAAGCCACCGTGAATATCTCAGTAATGTTTGGGCACTATCCAGAGATAGTCAGAGAGATATCATAAGATATCTTGCTGTAATAACTATTATTTTGAAGACCAGTGTCTCCTTAACTACAACAATATTTTCAGTAACGGTTTCAGAAACGTTTCTACATGCTATGACTTTGATATGTGTTTTTTTTCCTTCTCAACTTTGGTTGAATGCACAGACCGTAAGTTGCTAATGACGAGAGTGCCTGCTAAATGACCCGAATGTAAAAATTAAAACTTGAGAGCACTGGGTGATTACAGATTTATACCGTAATTGTTATTGGTACTGTAATTTAGATTGCAGTAACTGACTTGGTAGTGTAAATTAGATTACAGTAACAGTTTTGCTACCGTAAAATGGATTACAGTAGCTGTACTGTAAAAGAAAGTACAGTAACTTACTGGCCAATTGCTGCCAGTAAGTTACTGTAAATTATACAGGAAAAGTTTTAGTGTGTACACTGTATGTGTGTGCTGGCTGTTGACCCTCTCCTCTAACCTCAGGTTCTCCTCTGTACAACGGAGAGCCATTTTCCCTGTTGCTCTTCACCATGGTGACCAAGTTCTGCAGTATGAACGCTCCACACTTTCCCATGAAGAAGGTCCTGCTCCTGCTCTGGAAGACCATCCTGGTCAGTAAGCTACAGCACCGACACCATTAACTGTCCGTTTAGTAGGCTAGCCGCTCCGTAACAGAGGTATTTCATCCACCACTAGTGTAAATTCAAAACGCTTGCTAGAATGACGTTGGAACCGGAGTGTCAGGCTCGACTGGCTCCCGCAATGGAATCGATGGGTTCGTAAAATTCGGTTTGCCAATAGCTGCACAGAGCTCTGTCCGTGTGTTCATGTACATCTCTGTGGCTTTCTGTGTCCGTCTGTCTCTATGCGTGTCACAGTTCACCATGGGGGGCTTCGAGGAGCTCCAGGAGATGAAGGTTCGAGGGAGAGAGAGACTGAGCCTGCCCCCCTTGCCTGAGGACAGCATCAAGGTAATTCGGAGCATGAGAGCAGCCTCTCCTCCAGCCTCGGCAATGGAGCTCATCGAACAGCAACAGCAGGCCAAGAGAGGACGCCGCAGCCGCAGGGTACGTATTATACAGCCATCATATCATGCACATACTGTTCCTGGAGCTTTTCACACACACACACACACACACACACACACACACACACACACACACACACACACACACACACCTGTGCGCTAGACTCACTTGACTGAATACACACCTGATGTGTTCTAACAGCGAGCCTAACTAAACCCGTGCAGTCACAGCCTAACGGCGCCATGCCCTCTAACAAGCATGGATTGCTCAGCCTGACTGTAGCAGTAGAGAATGTGACTAGGAGCTATGTGCACACCCTCGGTGTACTGCACTCCCCCTGACACTTTTGTTCTTTTAACCTCTTCCTCTAATCCCAACTGTGCTGTTTTTAGACTGGGGCTCTGACTTCACCAGGCTCTCAACCACCCTCCTCTTCCTTGTGTCCCTGCAGAGTGCCTTTGTTGATAGCTTGGAAGGAGACAGTCCCTTTCCCAAGAAGCAGGTCTTTACCCACTTTCCCTCTGCATTTTCTCTGCCTCGGGCTGGTTCTTGCACCTTCTATTCCTCCACCTCTTTCTTTTCCTCTTCTCTCTCCTCTTCCTCTTATTCCTCCTCCTCCTCTTCTTCCTCCTTCCCCTTTTCTCCTCCTTCACTGCGCTCTGCACTGTATGGGTGGGTACAGAGGCGAGGCTGGCTGTGGTCGAGGTCCCTGCGGACATGGCGGGAGCTTTCCTCTCGTCTCCATCTCCACCGGGTTGTTAGGCCGCCAGCGTATCGCTGTAGAACAACAGTTCACTGCAGCTTCTTTCCCACCACGCAGCTGAATGGCTTGTTCTCCATGGGATATGAGTCATGTAGGTCTATGCTGGTCACACTGCTTCCGTTACCTCTGTTGCTCTCCTCGCCAGCACACAGTCTACCTGACGACTACTTACTACCACCACACCGCCATACGTTGCATTGCACTGGCGCTCCGCTGCTATTAAATGCAACCCCCTTTGCCTGATGCTTGTTGCGTTGATGATGCCGCAGTCATTCATTAAAACTATGGAAGTGGTTTGAAATTATTGGGGTTTGTGTTTGTATGACTCATTATGGTTGTAAGTGGAATGTTTAACACTTGAATATGGAGTTGGGCCCAAAGGTTCCTTTTTTACTGGGAGTTTCTGTAACTTTTTTGTCTTGGAGTGCAGCCTTATGGTAGGTAAGTCTTGAGTATTGCTTGGGGTTGAAGTGGGAAGCCTGTGTGTGTGTGTGAGGGGACGGCCTCTTTCATGCCCCCTGCTGGTTGTTCTGGTTTCCAGCCCCTGGTAAAGCAGGACAGCCTAGACACGTACAACGAGCGAGACCCCTTTAAGAACGACGACGCACGCGACGAGGAGGAGGATGGCGAGGAAGCCGACAGTGGCATCGAGGGCGAGGTGGACCCCCTGGACCGTGATGTCATCATCCAGCCGCCACCCCCACCGCCCCCGCTCAGACCCCCCACTGAGAGTGCGTCCCTCCCCAAGGGTCTGCCCTGGGCCCCCAAAGTCAGGTAAGGCTGGAACGCCCAGTTCCAAACCAACCTCTCGCCCCTCGCCATAACTCTTAACCCTTCTGTGTTTGCAGATCTGAAGGGATTGGATAGGTGTAATATAGTGGAAGCTCCCCAAACACCATCAGAAGGCAGGGTGGATCGATCACCTTATTGCTTACCTCAGATCTGCAAACTCAAGTGATAGCATACAAAATCAAATGTACACTGGGTTCTAGTTTTGTTATTCTACACACTCGTGCTGCTGATAGTGCCCCCTCTGTTTAGGAGGACTCAAAGTAACCCACCTCAGTCACTCATACAGTAACAGCCAGCTCCCCCTCGCAAGATGGCCTCTGTCTACACATTAGTGACAGTGGCCTATCACTCGTGTGTGTGTGTGTGTGTGTGTGTGTGTGTGCGTGGGTGGACATGGCGACATGAATGATAATTTAGCACATGAGGTGGAGTTCCAATATCACACAGTGTACAGAGGCAGCATCGAGTGTGACTGATGAGGCTTTAAGCAGCCAACACGGCACCCTAAAGTGTGTGTGTGCAAACACTCTTAAGATGGATGTCTGTTGGAGAGGAGATGCATCATCTGGTTAGCAGCCGAACATCTTTGATCGGTCTGTTTAGATAGTATCTCGACAAGCCCGGGAAACCAGACTAGGAAACACAGTAGGTCTCGTAGTGTGATCAGTGAGAAGGTGAATCTCAGACTGGGGGGGGGGGGGGGGTTAGTGAGGGGCAGCAGGCCTCTATCGAATCTATCGGTCTGTCTCCACAGAGAGAAAGACATCGAGCACTTCCTGGAGACCAGCAGGAACAAGTTCATCGGCTTCACTCTGGGAAAGTGAGTGTCGCTTTCACTGTGTTGTTGTCTGAAAGGCTCGCTCCACGTAGTACACTGCCATGTGTGGTCCTAGTTATTGCAGTGCCAGTGACTGTTCTCTCTCGGCTGCTATGTTTTTTTTCTTCTAGTGACACAGAGACACTGGTCGGTCTTCCTAGGCCCATACACGAGAGTGTCAAGACCCTCAAACAGGTAAGGGGGAGATAAATCTCTCTTGTTCTTCCTCTTCCGTCCTTTCTCCCTCTCCTCTCAATCCCTCCGTCGCTCTCGCTCCACCAGGATCGAGTGTTACACCGGTGACGAAGCATCGACCGTTTATTTGACCAGCGGGTCAATATTCCTGGACGTTGACATCCCACTCGGACATCTAATTGTGTGTTTTGAACTGACTGTGAAACATCGTTACACTGAGGAATGCCCTTCTGTGTGTCAACCTGTGAATACTAATGAACACCCGCTCAAAGCCGCTTCTGTTTACACCCCGCGCGCTGCCTGACGAGATGATGTCGGAATACTATGGTATATCGCCATGGTGATGTCTCATTGAAAAGGTGTGACGTGGAATAGAATCGATTGTGGGTATGAAGTGCTTTGCGCTGGCTCTCCTAGTGCTTTATATTGTATTGTGTATTGTGGCTAACTCACCCAATCCAACACCATGCTCTCTTTTCCCTCCAGCACAAATATGTCTCTATAGCTGAGATGCAGATCAAGAGGGAAGAGGAGCTTCAACAGTGCCCCATGACCCTGGTCAGTGACGCTTCTCACTGTTTACTTTATATGAAATGACAGGAACTCCTCTATTTGAATGAGTTTAATGCTAGGCTAAAACTATACTGGAAAATGAAGTGGGGGGGGTTGTCAATGTTTTGACCCCTAGTTGCACCACACCTCCCAAAAGCATAATGTCTGCTCAATGTCTACATTTTTACATTTTAAAACTGCAGGGCTTTTTGTGTTTTATGTTGTGAATGTGTCTTTGTAATAACATTTGAATTCTATCTCTCTTCTAAAATAGATTCTTAATCTCAATGAGAACTAACCTGGTCAAATAGAAATATGATATTTCATTTTCTAAGTGTTGGAACAGGGCTCTGTGATTGGAAACAAGATGACTATAGACCGTGTGTAACTCATATCGTGTGGTGTTGTGTTGTGTCAGGGAGAAGAGGATGTGGATGAGACCCCAACAGAGATCCTGTATCTGGGAATGCTTCCTAACCTGTCTCAGTATGTGGTGAGGACATCTACCGTTATATTCTGCTCTACCAAGACACTTCACATGGCATCATCTTACTTTGCATCTCAAAAATCCTAGATTGTTACTAAGTATTTGCTGTCTAGACCTGTCATGTTTCCGAGCTGAGAGGTTGAAAGCTAAAAAGCCACATTGTATTGATCAGATTGCCCTTCTGAAGCTGCTGCTGGCTGCAGCACCTACCTCCAAGGCCAAGACGGACTCCATCAATATACTGGCTGATGTGCTACCAGAGGAGATGCCGTGAGTGTAATAGCCTTGTGCCTCTCCTTGTTCCCTCACGGCCATCTTTGCCGTTCATGCTTAAGTTGAGTGATGGCGATAAGGAGGACCTGTAATATAGTTTGTTCATAGATAAAGTCAATGACTATAGATTTGTCATGTCAAGGGAAGTTGTTGCTATGAATCACATAAAAGGGGTGTGTGTGTGTGTGTGTGTGTGTGTGTGTGTGTGTGTGTGTGTGTGTGTGTGTGTGTGTGTGTGTGTGTGTACGTGTGTGTACGTGTGTGTGTACGTGTGTGTGTACGTGTGTGTGTGTGTGTGTGTGTGTGTGATGGCAGAATCACGGTCCTCCAGAGCATGAAGCTGGGTATTGACGTGAACAGACACAAGGAGATCATTGTCAAGGCCATCTCTGCACTTCTGCTGCTGCTCCTCAAGCACCTGAAACTCAATCACATCTACCAAGTAAGCCCACCTACCGCCCCTACCGGTCTTTCTTTCTCTCTACCTCTCTCTCTCTTTCTCTGTTTCCCCCCCCCCCCCCCCCCCCCCCTCACACCCCAGGTAAAACCACTATCTCTCGCTCTCCATCCCTTTCTCTCCCCCACCCCCTCAGGTCTGCCGCTGCTCTCTCGCTCTCATCTCTTCCAGTGGGGTAGTGGAGGGTAAACGCAGTTTAACCACTTTTGCAGAAAAATGCATTGAAAATATAGGAAGCTTAACTTTTTTTTTACACCACAGCAGGCGAACAGTTTACCCCCCCACACACACACCTTTGCCACCCTCACACACTAAGTCAGCCTCCATTCTCTCTCATCTCCCTGCCTTCCACATTCACCACCACATTTCTCTCGCTTTCTGTCTTCATCTCCTCTCACATCCCCCACCCATTTGGCTCCTGGCAGCCGACAACACAGATCCTGCACTGGAATGATAGGCACACAGTCAAAGGTTCATACGTCTCCCTGCACACAGAGAGGGAGGCAGGATAGAGGGAGGCAGGATAGAGGGAGGCAGGATAGAGGGAGGCAGGATAGAGGGAGGCAGGATAGAGGGAGGCAGGATAGAGGGAGGCAGGAGGAGGAGGAGGAGGAGGGTTGGAGAAGTACCATCAGACAAGAAATGGGTACATAGCCGCACCATCCATTTTCTAAAATGCAAAGCTGAGCTCCTTCCAAAATCTGCTCTTGTAAAGGAGGATTATAATTCCTATTTTGGGCCGATTAGCTTCATGTATCGTCGTCCTACTGCTGCTTCTCCCTGAGACGAGAGAGTGTGTCTCTCTTCAGCACACGAAACCATGTACCTTTTTTAAAAGGGATTGGTTCAAGGTTGACTTTTTGGCACGCAACCACTATTGATAGGTAGTGAATCGTCTTCAGAGAGAAATGGAGCATCTGCTCTTTTGACAATAGTGTGCTTATACCTGGCAGCAGGTCAGGACTGTTCTGTCAAATCCTACATGAAAAAGGAGCTAGTTCCCCATTTAATAGGATGAAAGATGAACAAAGCTGGATGTAAAATTATTGTAGCGCCATCTACTGCCCAAAATGATTACCTTCACTCTTATTTCCCACGACCAACTGCCAAATGAAGCTTGTTGCAAAGATGCATTATTGCAACTGCAGAACCCAGCTCAGTGAAAGGGTTAAATGAGTCTGCCTATCCTGCTGGCTCTTAGACGGCCATGCCGCAGAGCTGAGTACTTCCAGGGAGAGCAGATTGGCTAAATCCTCTTATTGGAACCCCCGTCATTCCCATCGTGAGAGTGTAAAGGGGTTGTCATTTCAGAGTGTCTTTTACACCCCAAAAGTCGGATGACAGAATGCTCATCATGGTTTCTGCTTTGAATTCATAGGCACACAGCAATAATAGTAGCTGTGCTAACAAAAAGTGGTCTTGAACGGTCTTTTGATGATCGTAAACGATTGCATAGAATGTATAAAAGAGGAGAAATCGGTCTATTCCTGAACTCTGCAGGCTGCTCATAAAATATAAAAAGACTGGGGGTTGGAGGATTAATATTTTATTATTTAATGGATATGAATTTTTATTATTAGGAGTTAAAGGGCTAGTGGGCCTTAGTGCTTTATCTGGTCCTCCATGGTTCCTGTGCACTAAAGACAGTCAGGGACTTTGCAGTGACCTTGTACTTCCTGTCTCTCTCTCTCCCTCTCTCCCTCTCTCTCTCTCTCCCTCCCTCTCTCCCTCTCTCTCTCCCTCCCTCCCTCTCCCTCCAGTTTGAGATTGTCTCTCAACACCTGGTGTTTGCTAACTGCATCCCACTGATCCTCAAGTTCTTCAACCAGAACATCATGTCTTACATCAGTGCCAAAAACAGGTAGGACTCACTGACTACAACTGACTACCACTTAGATTCTGCCACAGTGCCAGAGGTGCATCTGCACCCACATAAAGGCATGGCTTCCGACTGCCAGGTATTTGTTTCCTGCTCATAAAAAACACCAGCGGCTGAGGGGTGGAGGTGCCAAAACACAGGGGGGGGGGGGTTCAGGTGTGGTTGGCAAATGTGTACCTCTCACCTCAATGACAGGTGTAACACCACTGTTGACACAAAGATGGGCTGTAATACTCTCGTTTGTGCTCTCATTGTAGTATATGTGTGCTGGACTTCCCTCACTGTGTGGTCCACGAGATGCCTGAGCTCACGGCTGAGAGCTTGGTGAGTCCAGATCACAAACCCATGTGTTTACATCAGACTGTTCGAATGTTAAAAGACCTGGCTATGGGTTCGGTTCATCTGTTGGCTGTGATTAGACACTGGCCGTGTCCGGCTACCCATCCTAAACACTAGGCCGTTATACATGTATTCTTTGTGGGCGTTTTCAATTCTCCTAATCCTGTTGTTGCCTGTGATTTGTAGGAAGCTGGAGACAGTAATCAGTTCTGCTGGCGTAATCTCTTCTCCTGCATCAACCTGCTGAGGATCCTCAACAAGCTGACTAAGTGGAAACACTCCAGGACCATGGTGAGAGAGACCTGGTCCTGCGTCTCTTTATGATCACATGTCCCTTATTCAGTACCCACTTGTAGAATCAGATCCTTTCAGATCTACAAGAGTGCCTAGGGTGTACAGGCTAGAGGACAGTTTAGAATTCAACGATTTGTGACTGGACATTTTTGAGATCCACTGTGTCCTTCTCTTCCACCTCCTCTCTCAGATGCTGGTGGTGTTCAAGTCTGCTCCCATCCTGAAGAGGGCGCTAAAGGTCAAACAGGCCATGATGCAGCTGTATGTCCTCAAGCTGCTCAAGATCCAGACCAAGTACCTGGGCCGCCAGTGGAGGAAGAGCAACATGAAGACCATGTCAGCAATCTACCAGAAAGTACGACACAGGCTCAATGATGACTGGGCCTATGGCAACGGTAAGATGCAGAGGAAATAAACTATTGAACGCATACCTGAAGTCAACTCTTAAATCACTGGTCTGTAGGAGATGTGAAAGCTATGAAACGAATCAGAATTTGTTGATGAATGTGAAATGCAATGCGGTAGGTACATACTATGTGCCTTTGATTATTGATCTCCGTAACGGAAACTCCAATCAGCCAACTGCTGTAAGATGAAGGCCGGTAACTAAGGATGTGTTGCCATAGCAACCAAACCAGGGACCAGCTAGGGGTGAGAGGCCCTCAGAGAAAAAGAGACGACTGTCTGTCATCACATGTCTCAGGTTCTATTCTCAATTAACCAGACGGACAGAGAGAAAGAGAGGAGAGAGCTCCATTGGTTCTTCAAATCAAATGTTATTGGTCATGTACACCTGGTTAGCAGATGTTAATGCTAGTGTAGCAAAATGCTTGTGCTTCTAGTTCCAACGGTGCAGTAATATCTAACAAGTAATCTAACAATTCCCCAACAACTACCTAATACACACAAATCTAAAGGGGTGAATGAGAATATGTACGTGTAAGTATATGGATGAGCGATGGCCGAGCGGCACAGGCAAGGTGCAATAGATGGTATAAAATACAGTATTTACGGATGGAGTCATTAAAACTTGTTTTTCAACCACTCCACACATTTCTTGTTAACAAACTATAGTTTTGGCAAGTCGGTTAGGGCATCTGTATGACACAAGTAATTTTTCCAACAATTGTTTACAGACAGATTATTTCACATATAATTCACTGTATCACAATTCCAGTGGGTCTGAAGTGTACATACACTAAGTTGACTGTGCCTTTAAACAGCTTGGAAAATTCAAAACAATTATGTCATGGCTTTAGAAGCTTCTGATAGGCTAATTGACATAATTTGAGTCAATTGGAGGTGTACCTGTGGATGTATTTCAAGGCCTACCTTCAAACTCAGTGCCTCCTTGCTTGACATCATGGGAAAATCAAAATAAATCAGCCAAGACCTCAGAAAAAAATGTGTAGACCTCCACAAGTCTGGTTCATCCTTGGGAGCAATTTCCAAACGCCTGAAGGTACCACGTTCATCTGTACAAACAATAGTACGCAAGTATAAACACCATGGGACCACGCAGCTGTCATATCGCTCAGGAAGAAGACGCGTTCTGTCTCCTATTGATGAACGTACTTTGGTGCGAAAAGTGCAAATCAATCCCAGAACAACAGCAAAGGACCTTGTGAAGATGCTGGAGGAAACAGGTACAAAAGTATCTATATCCACAGTTAAACAAGTCCTATATCGACATAACCTGAAAGGCTACTCAGCAAGGAAGAAGCCACTGCTCCAAAACCACCATAAAAAAAGCCAGACTACGGTTTGCAACTGCACATGGGAACAAAGATCATACTTTTTGGAGAAATGGCTCGGGTGGTTGATGTCCTTGATAATCTTTTTGGCCTTCCTGTGACATCGGGCGCTGTAGGTGTCATGGAGGGCAGGTAGTTGGCCCCCGGTGATGCGTTATGCAGACTGCACCACCCTCTGGAGAGCCTTGCGGTTGAGGACGGTGCAGTTGGCCTTCCAACTGCACCGTCCTGTCATCCTGTCAGTCTGGTGATACAGACTGACAGGATGTCCATCTGATGTCATTTAAATCCCAGAATTCACTGTTTTCTCTGTATTGATTGATTATTGAGGTCTATTGTCCTTTAACAACAGTATAACGTATTTTCCCGAACAGAAAATCGGCAGAGACAATGGATAGGGTTATGTGGTGCTGTTCACCGAGTTAATAGACCTGAGAATAAAACTGTTGTTCTTTTTGTCCTCCAGATATCGACGCGCGGCCGTGGGACTTCCAGGCGGAGGAGTGCGCCCTGAGGGAGAGCATCGAGAAGTTCAACAGCCGTCGCTACGACAAGAACCAGAACGGCGAGTTCGCCCCGGTGGACAACTGCCTGCAAAGCGTTCTGGGCCAGCGTGTTGAGCTGCCGGAGGACTTCCACTACAGCTATGAAATGTGGCTGGAGAGAGAGGTGTTTTCACAGCCTATCCAATGGGAGGGTCTACTACAACAGGCCCAATGAGCGGGGAGGACACGCATACCAGGGACACAAGCCTACGACTACTGTGATCTTCATGTAAATATGTGGCAGAAATAGAACATCAGTTTGTAGTCACCTGTATCCATGCAGAAATTGTACAGTAACGTATAGACAGTAATAACGATGTCATGGCAACTTGGCAGGAGCAGGCTCTTACAGTGTGGAATACTGTCACTATTCTGTCAGTCACAACATCCAATCCAACCACTATGTCCAAACCACCAGTTCATTTTTTTCTCTCACTCAATTTGATTCGCTTCTGTGCTTTGTGGAATAATTCATTTTAAAACCATCCTTAAATGAATTAAGTACTGACACTGTTCTTAGTTTATGTTGTAATGTTTTGCATGTGTATTTATTCATGATCACAGCCATTATGTTTTAGTTCGTAAATCTCATAGGTGCAGATGATATTGTGGTTGATTTATATATTTCTAGAAAAAAGGGCATTTTTGGAAAGATAGTACAGGCTAACAATTGATTGATTGATTGATTGATTGTTTTCAATTAAAATAGTAAAACGTATACAAAAATAGCTTCATAGGTGAGCAATTTCTCAAGCAAGAATTTTGCTTGGACTGTCTGGGAGTGGTGTGAGTAGGGAGGGGAAAAGTAGCTGTTATTGGCAGACAGGTTTTGAACTCTTTTATCGGTCTATTAACTCATTTTCCCCGCCTGCGGATGTCGCTAGGCAGACCGGAACTCCATCCCAAAGAAACAGGAAGAAACAGCACTTACATTTATCATCATTTTCACAGTATTATTCCAACCTCGTAGTGTGGAAATGTGTATAAACCACAGGATAATCACATTTTTGACTGCTTTAAGGGAGAATTGAACCACATTTCCCCTCTCTGGGTTAATAGTCATTGATCATCAACTAGATCCAGCCGCGGGATGTTTTTTTTTTTTTTCTTTTACCCCCTTTTTCTCCCCAATTTTCGTGGTATCCAATTGTTGTAGTAGCTACTATCTTGTCTCATTGGGAGAGACGAAGGCTGTGTCATGCGTCCTCCCAACCAGCCGTACTGCTTCTTAACACAGCTCGCATCCAACCCGGAAGCCAGCCGCACCAATGTGTCGGCAACCTCCCTAACCCGACGACGCTAGGCCAATTGTGCGTCGCCCCACGGACCTCCCAGTCGCGGCCGGTTACGACAGAGCCTGGGCGCGAGTCCCTGGGGACTCCGATGGCGCCTTAAGGGCGCTGCAGTACAGCGCCCTTAAGGCGCCACCAGGAAGGCCTATGTTTTTTTTCTTGAGCGGATGGTCAAGGGGCCGAAACAACATAATTGCAAATCATTTGTATACATAAAATTGACTGCAAAAACCTCAAAACAGATATAGGATTTGACAAAGATAATAACTTCCAAACTTGCTTACATTTGTATGCGATCCCGTCTCTCTATTATGCGTGGGAATACTTGGGAACAGATTTCCACAATTAAAATCACATGGAGCTGATTTCCTGGTGTTTACATTTTTTAAACGTTTTTTATGTCCAACAATGAGAAAAAATAAAATCACCCGCGGGCCAAATTCTGTTGGGGAACCCGGCTGTAAGTAATACGTGGTAGTTAATTTATGTTTATAAAGGTCTGTGAAGCCTTTGGCCAGATGGAGAGAAAGGAAAGGATAAGGACACAGGAAAACCTTTTTGAGGCTGATCTGAAGGGT
The DNA here is from genome assembly GCF_045791955.1 of Oncorhynchus clarkii lewisi. Lineage (NCBI taxonomy): Eukaryota > Metazoa > Chordata > Actinopteri > Salmoniformes > Salmonidae > Oncorhynchus > Oncorhynchus clarkii. Next base: position 10,357,255 of record NC_092179.1, on the reverse strand, counting down.
TTGACCAGGGATTGGGAGGCTTGAGGGGGTTCATCGGCCCAACGTGGGAAGGCTGTCTCTGGGTAAGTCGAGGGCAGTGTCCCTGACTCCCTCTGGGAACCCGACGAGTCCTGTGGGCTTCACTCTCTGTCCTCCCAAAGGTGTCATGGCTGTCTTGGTTTAGCCCTCAATCCACCTCCCCACAGCAGCAAACCTTGAATAACAGCACAACAGCTGAAGGGATACACGTGTCCTTGTGAGGCTGATCTCCCTCGCTGAATACACAGTAGTTGTCACACAATGGTGCTGATTTTTACGAGATCTGTTGTCTAGTCAATTTCTTTCATTGTAAAGCAGAACTACCTTGGGCTGTCAAGGCCATTAAGTATTCTCCGAGTGTTCTGTAACTTTCTCTTAAGGTTATGGAACATTCTCTGATGACACAAGCACATAAGACATGATCCTTTTTCATATTATCTAGTGTAGTCTTTAGTGTTTCTCTCCTGGGAATTTGTGTAGGCGGCCAAGATGTACTTGGTTGTATTATATTTGTATTGAACGATGCTTGTGTAACTGTGTTGTGCTTCTTTGTGGAATCTAAGTGTGCATGGCTGCAGTTTTATATTTCTGTTTGAATATGTCATATTTAAAACTGTATTCTGAAATTTTATACAATATTTCAAAATGTGACTTTTGTTGAAATTCCGTTTTTAGAACACAAATTCGAAATGTACTCTCACTCATGATTTGGTATATGTAGGGTGTTTTGGTAAATGTCTATCGAGTCAGCACCATGTCTGCTTCTGAGGCATGTCTCAAAAGACATGTCAAGTTTGTCCCACACAGGTGAAGACAAAGTCATTTGACTTTCTGAGTTTTCTTGAATGCAAAAGCTTTCAAAAATAACTGCTTATCTTGAGGATTCTCAGGTTCAGAATGTACAATAATTGTAAAGATCAACAACTATGGCTTCCTCCTCACTACCTATACAGTATGTAAGTACGAGTGGAACTGGTGGAATAGCAATAACATGATAATCCCAATCGAAGCATTGAAAAGTAGTCTATACTTTGATTGGCACATGCAGTAACCTAACACGTTGATCATTTCTTTACACTTGTTGCAGTTACTCCTGACTTTGTTTCAGAAACCCTAACCTTGTGCCAAAGTAATGAGAGCCAGTTTTTGATTATAAATGAATGCCTTACTCAGAGCACCTCTCATTCGAAACAATGCAATATCTCTTTTTCTACATACAATCACTGGAAATACTCTACAGTACATGTATGTATGAGTTCTGGCAGTTGGAGGATGTGTTCCTAGATGTGTTTTACAGTGTTTGGATATTGCTATTTGTGTGTTTTTTCCCCATAATTATAGGACAGTGTAAAAATAATATTGATTTTGTTCAGGGGTATGTGCAATGACTGTCCTGTACAGCAGCATTATTCCGTTGAAAGACATCAGAGTTGAAACTTGTAAGATAATTCTGTCCTTCATTATACTGTATTTTCTAAATAAAGAGATCAATGGTTTTAATTAGTATACATTTTTCTATGGATAATGTTTAGGAAGTCGACACTCTTGACTCTTTTCCACTATTCAGGATAGTGTTGTCTGACTTATGTGCATTCCACATAGTTTCCCTGGAGAACCGGTAGTGTGAGAATACATGAGGATATCTTGTCTGAAAGTGTTTTTTTTTTTTATCCCGAAGTTAAAGGTAAGCAAAATACCCCCCTCCCTTTGGTATAGGTCTATTTATTGATTGTGAATAAGGAATGGTGTTTTTGTAATATAATATTCATGATGCCAGGAGATAATCAGCAGATTACCATGGTGATGTAAACAGACATTCTTTGTGGGAGACAAAGGACATGTGAGACAGCAACTAACGGCATGCCCAGCAGCACAGAGACGGGGGACAACCTTGTTAAAGCCGCTGCCTATTCAAACACCAAGAACAAGCCTAGTCTCTACGACAACGGGATACAAACACACGGGAAGTCGTCTCTCTGCCAGACGTTTACACTGAAAGGTTGGTAAGCATAACTATTTCTATTACAATTCTAGGTTATTTCAATATTGGTGTGATTTCATTTGACATAAAAAAAAATTGTTTTCACTTGTTCACAAGGACCTAATATAAAAATGCCACTTGGTAAGTTTTGGGGTGTGCATTCTTTACTTGAAAAGTAACCTATTCGTGTGATGTCCCTGATATTTCCAGGTTTCTTTGGTGACACATTTGCAGAGAATGAACAGATGATCTCACAGATCAAATAGGAGAGGAATGTCCACACAATGGTACAGTAAATTGGATGTAGTTTTTGAAGCATTGATGCAGTTGTTGCATACATTGATCACTGGTCTAGGGTGCAGTGTAGAGCAAGTAGCCTACATTACTAAACATACTGCTTAACATGAACTTTCCCATGTTATCTATAGTGATTATCAAATGGTTTGTCCGCAGCCTACACAATCAACAAAATCCAGAAAATCAAGGTCAAAAAGGCCTGTCAAAAAGGCAGAGAGGAGGAGGTCATCCAAGAAGAGATCAGTCAGTGCCAAAGCCACCAAGTCAGAAGTGGACATTCTCAGTTCAGCAGCCATGCAGAATGTTTACTACATTTCCCACAATGCAGTTGACTGTCTGGCGTTCCGAGGCTTTGGATGGCCTAAGTCAACTAAAAAGAAAACAGGAGGAATGAAGGGCAAGAAACCAAAAAACAAAAAGTGACTCTACCACAAACCTTGCCAAGACCAAAGCAAACATTGTCAGTTTAGTACGGCTCTATTCAATCCGCATGGTGGAAATCCAGCTTTTCAGCGTGATATAAATGTTAAGGCGATGTTCCCGATCAGTGGAGGCTGTTGAGGGGAGGACGGCTCATAATAATGGCCGGAATGGACTAGTTTCACGTTTGATACCATTGCATTAACTCCATTCCAACCATTCCGCTTCATTCCAGCCCTAAGCAAACGCCACTATTCCCGATTTATCAGACTGCATTCATGCTAAACGCTGCTTATGTTGGCTAAATCGGAAATGACTTTTACATTTCTATGGCGGAATCTGTAACGCTTCAGCTTTACAGATTGAATAAATCCCTAATTATAATGTATATTTTAGTTGATCTAGTCTGTTCAAATTCAAAATAGAACTCTGGTTACCTCTGGTGGATTGGTTTTCATTTACAGAGAACAGTGGAAAGAAAACATGGGAATACATTGACCTCTGCTGGCCTACTGGCACACCATACCTAGATGCTCCCAGGAAAGATTTCTGTGACGCGTGAAAAGAATGCTTCTCTGGATAATGGATGTTAAGAATAAAACATGGCGAGCTAGAATAACTGCCCTACAAAATAATCTATTTTACTGGATGGTGAGGAAGTATTGAGATCGGTCCCTTGCTAGACAACAGTATCTTATGTGATGTAACACCTATTTTCAATTTATGACAGAACCAAATTCAGCAACATCTGAGTGAGGCCTAAAATGTTAGAGACCAGCATTTAGATTAGAATTGCAAACAATGCCATTTACATGAGCTACTCATTCTCAATACCATAACACCCACAGAAATACAATCCATAGAACAGGCCTCGCAATTCAATTCTATTTATATGATAACATCACTCAAAAGCAGTAACTGCACTCTGTTTAGTTGTCAAAAATGACAAGCGCATGTGGTAAAAATGCCATGTTTAGACATGAACGCTAAGGCCTGCCCTGCCCAGCTCCTTGCAAGGATAAGGCCAAGGTTTCTGAAGTGTAGATGTTGTCCCACAGCAGTTAGTCATCTTTGCATATACACTCATAAATAGCACCATCATAACATTATCTTGACAAGTAGCCAATTACTTTAAGAAAACAAAACAACAAAAAGAACACTGGCCCAGTCCAGGCACTGTGAAAACCCTGCTTAGAGAATACATTTTTACCATTTATTCCTCTGCCAGTGTAACCTTAGTATACATACTGCTTTTGATAAAAAATATTAAATGAGATTAACATTTGGTATATATCCTCTGCAGTGTGCATCTTGTTGTTCCAATTAGTCCCCCACCTCTTCAAATCTGTCCAGTTCTTTCTTTCCATGTTGTTGAGCAATCTCTTCACTCTGCTGGAGGTTTCTTCTTTGCCTCCACATCCTTTTTGAAGGCTTCTATCTTTTTGGAAATGTTGGGGACCTTAAACAGAAGTGGAGTAATCAGAGAAGAGTGCCAAAAAGGAAAGAGTTCAATGGGATAGGCCTATTGTGTGTGTTTTTTTTTTAGGCAAATACACAGGGGAACCATTGACACCGACTGACATATATAGTGAGTTGTTTCCTAGCGGACTTAACTCCACCGTCCAGGAAATTGGAGCAGAGACCTGGCTATTTGGAATATCTGACTACATCGATTCGACCCAATGTCAATACTTCAAAAAATGTGAATTATGAAATGCCTACCTTGTACTTATGTTTGTCCTGGTTGCATGCTTTTCTTTTTCTGAATACCATACTTTTTCAATCAAAGTTAACCCACTACAACCGACTGTTTGCTCATTGTTGTTGCTCTAACACGGAACCCAAACAGGCTGCTCGCGTGCGCCATCGTGCCTACATTTATTTTGTCCCCCCCATACCACACACGATCACGACACGCAGGATAAAATATCAAAAACTCTGAACCAATTACATTAATTTGGGGACAGGTCGAAAAGTATTAAACATTTATGGCAATTTAGCTAGTTAGCTTGAACTTGCTAGCTAATTTGTCCTATTTAGCTAGCTTGCTGTTGCTAGCTAATTTGTCCTGGGATATAAGCATTGAGTTGCTATTTTACCTGAAATGCACAAGGTCCTCTACTCCGACAATTAATCCACACATAAAACGGTCAACCGAATCGTTTCTAGTCATCTCTCCTCCTTCCAGGCCTTTTCATCTTTGAACTTATATGATGATTGGCATCTAATCTTTCATAGTATTACTACACCGACCCGCAACACAGTTCATCTTTCAATCACCCACGTGGGTATAACCAATGAGGATATTGCACGTGGGTACCTGCTTCTATAAACCAATGAGGAGATGGGAGAGGCAGGACTTGCAGTGCGATCTGCATCAGAAATAGAAAGGACATCTATTTTAGCCCTTGGCAACGCAGGCGCAATAATTGAATAACATAGATTACAAAATGTTATTTGCAACGCGAGTGGTGTGATCAGCCTGTTACATGGAACCCAAACCAGCTGCCATCATGCATACATTTATTTTGTCCCCCCATACTAAACGCGATCACGACATGCAGGTTAAAATATCAAAACAAACTCTGAACCAATTATATTAATTTGGGGACAGGTCAAAAAGCATTAAACATTTATGGCAATTTAGCTAGTTAGCTTGCACTTGCTAGCTAATTTGTCCTGGGATATAAACATTGAGTTATTATTTTACCTGAAATGCAAAAGTTCCTCTACTCTGCACATGAAACGGTCAACCGAATCGTTTCCAGTCATCTCTCTTCCTTCCAGGCCTTTTCTTCTCGACTTTATATTGCGATTGGCAATTTTCATAAATTAGGTGCATTACCACCACTGACTGACCTGTTCATCTTTCAGTCACCCACATGGATATAACCAATGAGGAGATGGCACATGGGTACAGGACTTGGACTTGCAGCGCGATCTGCGTTAGAAATATAACTGATTTATATATTTTAGCCCTTGCCAAAGCTCGTTGGTGCGCAATAATTGAATAACAGATTTCTAAATTTATTTTGCAACGAGCGGTGTGGTCAGCCTGTAAGATGGCAACTGCACAAATGCCGCCCATTGAATCTCAACAAGGAAAGACGGTGGTTGTATTTGATTAAAGTTCATTGGAAAAGTATGGATTTCAGCAAACAAAAGAAAGGCAGGCACGCAACTACAGAGGACAAACATTGGTACAGGGTAGATGTTTCATAATCTATATTTTTAAGTATTGACCTTGTCGATGTAGTTTGACTCCAAAGCCTTACTCTGCTCGGTTGGTAGTGGAGTTTAGTCCGCGGCGATAGTTGTTCCTCTTAGTACCTCGTAGTTTTGAGCGAGGTACATCCCAACAACGTTTCCCAAGGTAAACCCAGCCTGCAAGATTATAAATAAGTGTTAATCAAGACGGAACACATGTTGTTTTTACTAGCTAGGTCAGCAGCACTGATGGTTATATAGCTAGCATACAACATAGTTAGCCCATCAGTAAACAGTAATACATTGTTTTCATTTCGATATCAACTCACCAAAAACTGTAGCATGGTCGTGTCTAACGAAGGAGACTGTTTAATATATTTTAGCGATCCTGTTTCAAAGCTCGGTCGAAACAGCTAGCGAAGTCATCAACAGTGTATAATGCGCATGTCATGTCGCCTTCAAAAAGTATTTTCATTGGCCACGACTCCTGTCTGCAAGGTTTCTGTCATCTACGCGGGGCGCTATGTGATCAAACCCGCTACTTCTTCGGCGGGGTTGATCGGAGGTTGGCATCCAAAGTTATGGTGCATTACCTCCACCTACTGTACTGGAGTGTGGACCAGAGACTGAGAAATTAAATCCTACCTGCCAGCTCCGTTGCTTTAAAAAAAATCTCAAATATGATAGACTATATTTTATGACGTTCTACTCAATATACGTTTTAAACTAATTTCCTGTATCCCCGACTTTCCTCTGTACTTGAAATAAATGCAGTCTTTCTGTAGTCTCTCCAACACTTCGAGATCAACTACTGGAGGCGGGAGTAGCCATGGTGGTTTTACAGCAATCACTACCGTTGGACTAAACTCCCTTCCATACAATCTACAGTCGTGGTCAAAAGTTTTGAGAATGACACAAATATGAATTTCTGCAAAGTTTGCTTCTTCTGTGTCTTTAGATATTTTTGTCAGATGTTACTATGGAATACTGAATTATAATTACAATTATTTCATAAGTGTCAATAGCTTTTATTGACAATTACGTGAAGTTGAGACCATTCCAGCATGATGGAGCACCTTGCCATAAGGCAAGAGTCAATATTTGCAGTGTTGACCCTTCTTTTTCAAGACTTCTACAATCTGCCCTGGCATGCTGTCAATTAACTTCTGGGCCACATCCTGACTGATGGCAGCCCATTCTTGCATAATCAATGCTTGGAGTTTGTCAGAATTTGTGGGTTTTTGTTTGTCCATCCGTCTCTTGAGGATTGACCACAAGTTCTCAATGGGATTAAGGTCTGGGTAGTTTCCTGGCCATGGACCAAAAATACAAATGTTTTGTTTGTTCCCAGAGCCACTTAGTTATCACTTTTGCCTTATGGCAAGGTGCTCCATCATGCTGGAAAAGGCAATGTTCGTCACCAAACTGTTGGGAGAAGTTGCTCTCGGAGGATGTGTTGGTACCATTCTTTATTCATGCCTATGTTCTTAGGCAAAATTGTGAGTGAGCCCACTCCCTTGGCTGAGAAGCAACCCCACACATGAATGGTCTCAGGATGCTTTACTGTTGGCATGACACATGACTGATGGTAGCGCTCACCTTGTCTTCTCCGGACAAGCTTTTTCCCGGATGCCCCAAACAATCAGAGAGGGGATTCATCAGAGAAAATGACTTTACCCCAGTCCTCATCAGTCCTCAGTCAGTCCTCAGCAGTCCAATCCCTGTACCTATTGAAGAATATCAGTCTGTACCTGATGTTTTTCCTGGAGAGAAGTGGCTTCTTTGCTGCCCTTCTTGACACCAGGCCATCCTCCAAAAGTCTTTGCCTCACTGTGCATGCAGATGCACTCACACCTGCCTGCTGCCATTCCTGAGCAAGCTCTGTACTGGTGGTGCCACGATCCCGCAGCTGAATCAACTTTAGGAGATGGTCCTGGCGCTTGCTGGACTTTCTTGGGCGCGCTGAATTCTTCTTCACAAAAATTGAACCACTCTCCTTGAAATTCTTGACGATCCTATAAATGGTTGATTTAGGTGCAATCTTACTGGCAGCAATATCCTTGCCTGTGAAGCCCTTTTTGTGCAAAGCAATGATGACGGCACGTGTTTCCTTGCAGGTAACCATGGTTGACAGAGGAAGAACAATGATTCCAAGCACCACCCTCCTTTTGAAGCTTCCAGTCTGTTATTTGATCTCCAGCCCTGTCCTTGTCAACACTCACACCGTTGTTAACGAGATAATCACTGACATGTCAGCTGGTCCTTTTGTGGCAGGGCTGAAATGCAGTAGGAATGTTTTTGGGGGATTCACTTCATTTGCATGGCAAAGAGGGACTTTGCAATTAATTGCAATTCATCTGATCACTCTTCATAACATTCTGGAGTATATGCATATTGCCATCATACAAACTGAGGCAGCAGACTTTGTGAAAATTAATATTTTGGCCACGACTGTAATATCCTTCGCCTGGGTGACAACAGTTGGGGTCTAACAACACCCGTGCCAATATATCCTCCAAACACCGGCTTCTCTGGCATTATCACTTAAATAACGAATCATGCACAAACATTTTTACAGTTGTGAGGAATATGTTAGTTTGTTAGTTAATGTAGAGACAAACGATTATGCATTTTTTTTTTGTCTAAGCTAAGTTCCGAAAATGGCTATTTAGCAAGCTAGCTGACTAGCTAACATTATAAGCCATCTAGCAGGTTAGCTTTATGGGCGTTGTGACATGAGTATGACATTGTAATTCTGGTTGTTTAAAAATCTCTTAAGGATCAGACCCATTTTCATCTAAAATGACGTACCCTATCTATCTGCCTGTAGATCAGGACCTGAAGCAAGGATATGCATATTCTTGATACCATTTGAAAGGAAACACTTTGAAGTTTGTTGAAATGTGAAATTAATGTAGGAGAATATAACACATTAGATCTGGTAAAAGATAATACAATGAAAAAAACATGTTTTTTTGTATTTTTTTGTACCATCATCTTTGAAATGCAAGAGAACGGCCATAATGTATTATTCCAGCCCAGGCGCAATTTAGATTTTGGCCAGCGGTGTATGTGCAAAGTTTTAGACTGATCCAATGAATGCATATCTGTTCAATGTTGTATCGACTGCCCAAATGTGCCTAATTGGTTTATTAATTTAAGTTCATAATTGTGCACTCTCCTCAAACTGTAGCATGGTAGTATTTCACTGTAATAGCTACTGTAAATTGGACAGTGCAGTTAGATGAACAAGAATTTAAGCTTCCTGCCCATATCAGATATGTCTATGTCCTGGGATTTATTTTTTGTTTCTTACAACCTCAGGCTAATGTGATTAGCATATGTTAGCTCAACCGTCCCGCGGGTGGGACACCGATCCCGTAGAAGTTCATGTTTTAGGGACTCCTGAAATAACCAGCAAACCAGACTGTCATTTTGTGAAACGGTAGATGTAAAGAATCTAGCTAGCCAAAGCATTTCCTGCAAATTTAATGTAACATTTTATAAGCTTGCCTTGCTGATATTTGCCGTGCAATGCAGCTGAAGTTACATAGTTAGCTAGCTATTTTTCTTGCTTATTACGCAGAGGATAAAAATTGTCTGTATGCCTATGGATGTGTAGCTAGCTATGTAGCCGATCTGTGAATGGACCCTAAAACGTTTGGTATAAATATTAGTTCAGAGCCTAGCTATGAACCTCAGCTCTCATAGCCGATTGTATCAACCTCAAAACAGTCTGAATGACATTAATGAAGCTTATGGATTGAGTAGAATATAATAATTTTGTGCCAAGGATGCAAGTCGTATATACATGTAGTTATTACCATACAATGAGATCCCCACAATGTAGCGAGTACATTGAATATATTCACTGATCATGCACTCTACCTTGGCAAATAAAGGTGTGTGGTGGATATTTTAAATTACCAATAAGGAGGAGAGACAAGGTCAATGAGGATATGAACTTTATTAAAAATGTATTGATAAGGCGGCTGGTCACATTACACACACAGACGTAGATAGAGTGAAAGCCTAATGATTCTGAGTTGGGACTTGCCTTATATAGCCCGACCTTGTTACATTTTCTTAATCCACCACAACTGTCTCAATGTGTCAAACCAACCCATAGTCTCCTGTGTTCTCGCACTAAGAACTGTTTGTCCTTAGAGTAGAGGAACAGAGAGCCCTCATTCCGAACATGCACGTTTCAGACTTACAGGGGGTGAGGTCAAGAGCACGAGATGTGCACAGCCGTGGTTGATTTAGATACAGAGTTAGGTGACAAAAGCATTTTACACAACCAGAGTAACAGGATTGTACATACCTAATCATTTAAAGTAACGCTAATACTTATCCTCCGCCCTCAGCTTTTCATCCTTTGTTTGTACATTTCCACTTTTCTCAAGTTTCGATAAACGTGCATGAAACAATGTGTGGACTGCAGACGCTAGCTGGATAGTTTGTGGCTCCAGAGACATCTAGACAGGCTCTTCAGGCCCGTCAGCAGTTGTCAAAGTCTTACACCCTGCCCGTTTCTACTTTAAACCCAACCTTAACCACACTGCTAACAGTATGCCTAACCTAGATAGCTTGTTAGCTGTCACATTTAGTAACCTAGCTATGCTTTTGAGGCTTGTGTTGCAGATCTGAAGCAAATCAGATAAGATCTGAAGCAGTTTGTGGTTCTGGGTCTGTTGCGTTTAATCTATTGTGTTTTTATGCTACATTTTATGCTAGTCACACCTGCATACAAAACTGTATGCACGGGATGCTGATTTCAACAGTCAGCTTTGTACCATGAGTCTGTGACTGCTGAAATCCCCATGACTTGTCCTTTTTATCACAATCATTGATTGCAAGGTCAAAAATCACTCCAATATTGTATTTAAAAACTTGCCTATTTGTGAGCAGGTTATTACCTTGTATAAGGAAGATGATTTGGCTCTAGACAACCTACAAATACTGATCAACACCAACAAAAGCTGTATACTTGACCTTTTTATATCATATGTTCTTCAACTCAATCGACATTAGCATGAATTGCCTCCTGCATCACATCCTGAATTATTTAAACAAACGTTTCCCTTGTCATTGTGACAAGCAAACCCTCTTTTGCACGTACACGCGTACACATGCTGATTCATTCAGCTACTCCTTCACTGCCCATTTTCTGTCCCCATTCGCTGCTTTAGATGTAGGGTTGCAGGCGTAACCAAACAAACAGTCGCTCTCCCTCTACATAAACCCTCCTCACATCTGTGTTTCAGCTCTTTGTGTGCTGCACTGAGAATACTGATTCCTTATTCCTTCCACTCTGAATACAGGGATCCTCTCCTCTCACAACCCAGGATCCTAGGATTGATACCACAGCAGATCTTTAAAGATGACACCCACACCAACTGTAACTCTCAACACCGGGGCCAGCATGCCTATCGTAGGCTTGGGGACCTGGAGGGTAAGATAACGTGTGATTGTGTTTCTTCTAGTCCTCTTGCATGGATGCCATTGATCATTGTTGAACTAAACTCATGGAATCAACAGTAGGCAGTTAACTGTTTCTTTCCTTTGGCAGCTACAGGTATGTTTATGTTCAAATAAATGACAGTCTTCTCATGTGCCAAGTGTGAGGTAACCACAATAGAACACAATATCTAGGCCCTAATCTGTAATTCCTCTGAATCCCTGTGCAGGCAGATGCGGGCAAGGTAGCAGAGGCAGTGAAAGCGGCCATCTCTGCAGGCTACAGACAGATAGACGGAGCCTACTATTACCAGAATGAGGATGAGGTGGGGGATGGCATTCACACCATGATTGGCCAGGGGGTGGTGAAGAGAGAGGAGCTTTTCATCGTCAGTAAGGTGAGGACGATTATCGACTTGGTCACTGTGTCAAAAAGTGGAAAACGTGTCATGAATCACAAGACTCATTAGTCATGTTTGTAGATTTGGTCACTAGATTTCCCACTAGACGCCAGGCAGACAAAGAGCTCCATACGGGCTGAAGGCATGTCATGTGCATGCGCATGCTCTGTATAGTCACCAATGTCATGCTAGTACTATCATTTCTTCTGGGTGTACTCTTACTCAACTGCCACACGTCACCGTGACACTTCATTTTGTCCATAGGATAATATTGTCATTTAAATTGTATTTCAACATGCACTTGCAGCAGTCTAATATAACTGTTTCTCCCAAATAGCTGTGGTGTACTCTCCATCAGAAGTCTATGGTGAAGGGAGCCTGTCAGAAGACTCTGAGTGACCTCAGACTAGACTACCTGGACCTCTACCTAATACACTCCCCGATGTGCTTTCAGGTACTGTGTGTGTCTGTGTCAATAAAATTACTATCAGCTTTCAAACTGTCCCTGGTTAAGAGCGAGAGGACCATTGTCCCTGTGACTGATCTGTTTGTCAATGCAGCCTGGAGAGAATCTATTTCCTTTTGGTGAAGACGGACAAGTAATCGCAGGTGACAGCAACTTCCTGGACACTTGGGAGGTAAGGAAGACAAAAATGGTATACTGTATTTCAAAACAAAACATCCCCCGGACACCAGCGAACAACATTATACCGTAAGATATTTGACAGGTTACTGAGCTAGATCTTGACCTATTGTATAGGCTATGGAGGAGCTGGTGGATGCTGGACTGGTCAAGGCTATCGGTGTCTCCAACTTTAACAAAGACCAGATTGAATCCATCCTGAACAAGCCAGGCCTCAAGTATAAACCTGCCAACAACCAGGTACTGTAGTCTGTGGTGATCAAGACAGACAAAACAAGTCCGTACAGTTTGTATCAAGGCATTATGGCCCCATCTCTCTGTATTACCAACGGCTCATCTTTGTATTTGTCCCTTCAGATTGAATGCCACCCCTATCTGACTCAGGAGAAGCTGATCAACTACTGTCACTCTAAAGGCATCTCAGTGACAGGCTACAGCCCTCTGGGCTCGCCAGACAGACCATGGTGAGACAGATCACACTTTTCTAAGATATTCCTGATGTATACAGTCACTTTGGGTCAAATAGAAGGTTCTAGAATTAAAATACACTCAACCTGTACTCTGAAATGATCCAAAACATGCATTGTGTTGAATTTGTTATAGACAATGTTTAATGAGTGCGTTCAGTGTCGGACCCTACTCTTTCCCTAGATTTTTTTTCAGGCCCCACCCACCACAAACAATGACGTGTGTTTGACTTCACGTCAACATAAAATAAATTACATTTTCAACAGGGCGAAACCTGGTGAGCCGTCCCTGCTGGAGGACCCAAAGATAAAGGCCATCGCTGTTAAGCACAATAAGACCACAGCACAGGTATGAGAGAGTCAACACTTTCCCCTAATTCTGCCTTTAGTGACATACTGTAGCAAGATTTGATCCTGTATTTTAAGCCGTATCCAGAAATATTGAATTACAACAAAAATGAAAGAAATCGTCTGAGGATGGTGCTGGACCATCTGACGTAATAAGAAAAGAGGACACTTTGATGAAAAGGTTCAAATCCAGGCATGTCACATGACTGCACCAAGCACATGGTCCTAGATATAGGGAATACAAAGAGCAGAACAAACAAGTGTTCTCAACCATGCTTACTCCTGTGAAGTTCTGAATTTTCAACAAGAGTCCATTCAAGTTGAGGTTAACTTGGCTTATATACACCACTCTTCAAAGAACCTTACAGTACAATTATATATGCTGATAGATTTATAAACAATGATAAGCCTATGTATGAAATTGGATATTGTCCCTTAAGTAGCATTTAAAGAAAACAGCTAGGTATTAGAATGGGGACAATCAGTTGTCAAGGTTTTGGCTGCTATTTTCCAAGACACGTCTCTTCTAACGTAAGAATCATTGTTTTGAAACCACGTCGTCGGGGTCTGGGTCCAACACTCGCATGGTAACATTACATTCTTTGGCTGGGTAAAAGGAGTCTTGGTCTAGGGTCAGTCAAGTGACCAATCCCTGTGGTTGTCCTCTCCACAGGTCCTTATCCGCTTTCAAATCCAGAGGAATGTGATCGTCATTCCCAAGTCGGCTACGCCCTCCCGGATCAAGGAAAATTTCCAGGTATTTTTTGACAATTACAATTGTGACTGGAAGCGATTCAATAAAATAAATATTTTACTTCATTGAACTTTGGCAGTGTCTTTTCCATTCAAACCTAACTGCCTAGGTAGAGATGTGGAATCCACTAAGTGCATTCTAAGGGCGTGCTTACACAGAATCCTGAAGGAGTTGGTTGCTCAGAGGTTAAATCCCTGCCTCCCAACCTAGAGGTTCTTGGTTTAAATTTCCTCTCTTCTCTGTTTCAATGTCAAATATACAAAGGGCAGTGTTCTAAGTGTGGAAGAGCTGTTGGCTCTGGTAAGAATCTTACCTCTGATGTACGGGATTGTAGGTTCGATCCCAGGCTCAGCTCCTGAATGTAGTTGCGTTCACTCTGGGATAGTTGGAAGGCTGTCAGAACTCATGGTGGTAAATACCTGGTGTCCCCTCCTGGAAAAAGTGGGCACTTTGTTTAAATATAGGCACGTCTTAATTTAAAACTAAGTTCCCACCTTTTCCAGGAGTGGTTTAGCCCGTCCGCTTGTCACGCTATTCCAGCCAATGCCAGTGCCCTCCCGGCATCAAATGTGTGGCAGCCACTCCCTGAAGTGGCCATGACTCACTGACCAGCAGAGTCCTCAGTATCCAACCATGCTCAAGAGCCAGCACAAGAGTTCAAACTTACAACCTTGTGCTTTGGGGGGGGAAAGATCCTTACACCAGAGCCACAGACCCCTTCACACTTGTTACCCTTCTCTTTGTATACAGTGTACAAAACATTAGGAACACCTCCCTAATTTGAGTTGCACCCCCCCTCACAACAGCCTCAATTCGGCGGGGCATGGACTCTACAAGGTGTTCGAAAGCGTTCCACAAGGATGCTGGCCCATGTTGACTACTTAAATATGGGCAAGACAAAGTGACATCAATAAGGGATGACCTGGTCAGTCTGTCATGGAAAGAGCAGGTGCTCCTAATGTTTTGTACACTCAGTGTATATGATATTGAAAGTCGTACACAAACAGGCCAGAGTAGTTTTGAACCTACATGCAAGGCAGGGATTTAACCTGGGAGCCACGGACACCATTACCTTTTCTTTTTGTATATTTCACATTGAGAGTTGCATGCAGAAAGAGAACTTGTGGGATTTGAACCCACAATCTCTTGGTTTCAAGGCAGGGATATAACCCCAGAGCCACTGTTTCCTTCACACTCCTAAATTGTTATTTTGTCGCCTTCGAAAACAGGTGTTGGACTTCAAGTTAAGTCCCGCAGACATGAAAGTCATCCTTGGTTTCAACAGGAACTGGAGAGGATTCACTATGGAATGGTGAGTCCACAGAGTTCCAGAGTGTCTAGATGCTGACTTCAACTCTTTCTCTTTTACCTGTTCTTCCCTGACATGCCCTCCTCCTCCTCACTGCAGGGGCAACAAGCACAAAGACTTCCCTCTGCATGCAGAGTACTGAAACCTCAGCGTGGAACTGGAGCTAAAGACAGAGAACGGACACTGACACCCACATTCCTATACTGTAGTGCCCGTCTTCCTGTCTGTGAAAAACACTGGGGACATACAGTAGTTGTATATAGATTCAACCACTACGTTGACATTGTTCATGAGACAGAACAGTTCAGGAGGCGAACAGAACGTGTCAGTGTAATGTAATAAGTGGCAAATAGTGCCTTTACTTGTTCAAAGTTTCAACATGTTGCATAGTTGTAAGTTAACTTGCATGTTGGAAAGTGCCTTTGAAAGCATGATACACATGCTGTGCGTCTCGTTCAAATATGAAATTATATTAAAATCAGTCTTTAGAGAGATATCTCAAACAATGTGTTAACATTGACAACATACACAGTAAAATGTGACTCATTCCAGAATGCCTCGATGTTCTGCCCTTAGATATTATGCATTTCTACATATTTGAAACAAGATTCTAATCCTGAAATATAAACTGCCGACTACCTTGATCTATGAATATTTCCTCATCTGCAGATATAATAAAGAACACAGTACTATATCAATGAGTAGAAGTGCTTTATCGTCCTGTAAGGCAAAGAGTGTGGATGACTCATTCTAGGCTCCTATGACTAGGCATTGGAGGGAAGGAGTGTTCAACAACATATCTTCATGAACATAGGTCAATGTACTATTAGGATAAGCTATTTCGATACTATTTATATTCTACATTTTTTAAATCTCTGAAACAAAAAGGAAACAGAGGAAACAGCTCACAGTTGATATGTAATACTGTACATCACACACACCAATGTCCATGTGATATTTCTGTAACTTACTTCAGTAAGACCAGGTATGACATACCTCCTATGGTTGAACTATGCATTCCTATGGTTAACATCAATTCTTTAAAGTCATAAGATTATATATGGCCTGTAAATGTAGATGCTAATTGATGAAACAGATTGCGAGTGACCAAAGAGAAACAAACAAACTGGGTCATGTGAGAAGCCACAAACACCATATTGTGCGCGTTAGGAAGCCTGGCGCCTTGGATTTGCTACAGTATCAAACCAGAAACCAAAAGCTTTTTTTATCCTCACTAATATCGATCCTATGTCAAATTATGTTTCCATGATTGTTGAAAAATAATGACCATTGTGCTATGAAAGAAGGCAATTATATAGGTCAGAGTGTATATCTCGTGAGAAATACAATACTGCAACACACAGATACTAAATCACAGTATGTACGGGTATTCGCAAGAAACTAGCTCAAGGATGGCTATTTCTGCACATTGTCTTAAAGGGAGAAATAAGAATGAATCTAAACGAGAACAGAAAGAGGGCAGACATCTCAAGCGAGTCACAGCACCAGAGATGGAACTTTGTGAATCCACCGTTTCCTTAAAATTCAGCATTGAAGGGGTAGTCCTTGTGCTTCATGCTCCTGGGTGACAAAGAAAAACAAAACACCATTCAGAGAGACAGTACAGTTGTACACATGTACAGGGCCTCACCCTGTCATTGGGCAGACTCTCCAGTTCCTGTTGAGGCCCAGAATGGTCTTCATTTCCTCGTCGCTCAACACAAAGTCAAACACCTGCATGGTTCAAAAAGACAATTACCCCACAGCCACACACATGAACTAAATCAGATGACACACCTCTTCAAATAATGGAGAATTATGGGAGATAATACCTGGAAATTCTCCTGGATACGTGTGGGGGTGATAGACTTGGGAATCACAATCGTGTTCCGTTGGATATGGAAGCGGATCAGGACCTGAAGTGAGGATAACAGAGAGAGGAAAGTGGACATGTAAATGGGATCCCAGGTTAAAGAAAACATCAGTATGGTTCGGGTTGGCTCGATAGTGTGAAAAGGGAGTACAGTACCTGGGCAGAGGTCTTCTTGTGCTTCTCAGCGATGGCCTTGATGTTGGGATCCTCCAGTAGGGAAGGGTCCTCTGGTTTGGCCCTGTTATTGACACAGTGTTATAATCTTTTCACAGGGACAACTGTAAATGGCTGTGTATGTTCAGAATTCATGTACAAGGTGAATGTACACGGACTATACCAAACATTAGGAACACATTCCTAATATCGAGTTGAAATATTAGATTTAACAAGTGACATCAATAAGGGATCATAGCTTTCACCTGGTCAGTCTGTCATGGAAAGGGCAGGTGTTCTTAATGTTTTGTACACTCAGTGTACATCTCTCAGGTATTATTAGTTGAAGTATACGCCCTCACCATGGTCTGTCTGGGGAACCCAGGGGGCTGTAGGCTGTCACGGAGATGCCCTTAGAGTGACAGTAGTTGATCAACTTCTCCTGGTTCAGATAGGGGTGGCATTCAATCTGGCAGTAGAAAGAATGTGAGGTTATTCAACTTCACCTACAGTTCTTATTACAACACACGGGATGTACTGTATTATAAGAGAATTAGTGGTGGTATTTTATCTTGAGAAATAATTAAATTATATGGTGGATTACAAATTAAAAAACATTTATTTTAATTAAGACCCTTTGTGTATTACGTTCAAATAAACCCAATAAAGTTTTGCTGTTTATTCGGGAAGCCTGGGAAGTTGTTCAGTGTGGTGACAATAGAAAGCACAAGAGGGTCTGTCCACTTTACTTTACTTTGCTTCATTTCGCTCATCGCACTCTAGCGACTCCTTGAGGCGGGCCAAGCGACTGCAAGCTGACTCTGGTCGTCAGTTTAATAACAGTATTTCCTCTGACACATTGGTGCGGCTGGCTTCTGGGTTAAGTGGGCATTAAGGTGTTAAGAAGCGCGGTTTGGTGGGTCATGTTTCGGAGAATGCATGACTTGATCTTCGCCTCCTGAACTCGTTGGGGAGTTGCAGTGATGAGACATGATTGAAATTGGGGAGAAAAAGGGGGAAAGTACAAAAATAACAACAAATAATGTAAATAAAAACACTACCATAGAGGCACAGAGTAAGTTAGAAGAAAAACAAAAAGAACTGGAGAAGATTACTCAATAACGATCAAGTATAATATAAACTGAGTATACTAAATGTTATGAACTCCTTCCTAATATTGAGTTGCACCTCAGAACAGCCTCAATTCGTCGGGAATTGACTCTGTGTCGAAAGCGTTCCACAGGGATGCTGGCCCATGTTGACTCGAATGTTTCCCACAGCTGTGTCAAGTTGCCTGAATGTCCTTTGAATGGTGGACCATTCTTGATAGACACGGGAAACTGTTGAGCGTGAAAAACCCAGCAGCATTGTAGTTCTTGACACAAGCCGGTGTGCCTGGCACCTACCCCATTCAAAAGGCACTTAAATCTTTTGTCTTGCCAATTCACCCTCTGAAACCTCAGGCTAATGTGATTAGCATATGTTAGCTCAACCGTCCCGCGGGTGGGACACCGATCCCGTAGAAGTTCATGTTTTAGGGACTCCTGAAATAACCAGCAAACCAGACTGTCATCTTGTGAAACGGTAGATGTAAAGAATCTAGCTAGCCAAAGCATTTCCTGCAAATTTAATGTAAAATTGTGTAAGCTTGCCTTGCTGATATTTGCCGTGCAATGCAGCTGAAGTTACATAGTTAGCTAGCTATTTTTCTTGCTTATTACGCAGAGGATAAAAAATTGTCTGTATGCCTATGGATGTGTAGCTAGCTATGTAGCCGACCTGTGAATGGACCCTAAAACGTTTGGTATAAATACTAGTTCAGAGCCTAGCTATGAACCTCAGCTCTCATAGCCGATTGTATCAACCTCAAAACAGTCTGAATGACATTAATGAAGCTTATGGATTGAGTAGAATATAATAATTTTGTGCCAAGGATGCAAGTCGTATATACATGTAGTTATTACCATACAATGAGATCCCCACAATGTAGCGAGTACATTGAATATATTCACTGATCATGCACTCTACCTTGGCAAATAAAGGTGTGTGTGGTGGATATTTTAAATGACCAATAAGGAGGAGAGACAAGGTCAATCAGGGTATGAACTTTATTAAAAATGTATTGATAAGGGGGCTGGTCACTATACACACACAGACGTAGATAGAGTGAAAGCCTAATGATTCTGAGTTGGGACTTGCCTTATATAGCCCGACCTTGTTACATTTTCTTAATCCACCACAACTGTCTCAATGTGTCAAACCAACCCATAGTCCCCATGTGTTCTCGCACTAAGAATTGTTTGTCCTTAGAGTAGAGGATAAGAAGAGACTTGTTCGGAACAGAGAGACCTCATTCCGAACATGCACGTTTCAGACTTACAGGGGGTGAGGTCAAGAGCACGAGATGTGCACAGCCGTGGTTGATTTAGATACAGAGTTAGGTGACAAAAGCATTTTACACAACCAGAGTAACAGGATTGTACATACCTAATCATTTAAAGTAACGCTAATACTTATCCTCCGCCCTCAGCTTTTCATCCTTTGTTTGTACATTTCCACTTTTCTCAAGTTTCGATAAACGTGCATGAAACAATGTGTGGACTGCAGACGCTAGCTGGATAGTTTGTGGCTCCAGAGACATCTAGACAGGCTCTTCAGGCCCGTCAGCAGTTGTCAAAGTCTTACACCCTGCCCGTTTCTACTTTAAACCCAACCTTAACCACACTGCTAACAGTATGCCTAACCTAGATAGCTTGTTAGCTGTCACATTTAGTAACCTAGCTATGCTTTTGAGGCTTGTGTTGCAGATCTGAAGCAAATCAGATAAGATCTGAAAAGCAGTTTGTGGTTCTGGGTCTGTTGCGTTTAATCTATTGTGTTTTTATGCTACATTTTATGCTAGTCACACCTGCATACAAAACTGTATGCACGGGATGCTGATTTCAACAGTCAGCTTTGTACCATGAGTCTGTGACTGCTGAAATCCCCTTGACTTGTCCTTTTTTATCACAATCATTGATTGCAAGGTCAAAAATCACTCCAATATTGTATTTAAAAACTTGCCTATTTGTGAGCAGGTTATTACCTTGTATAAGGAAGATGATTTGGCTCTAGACAACCTACAAATACTGATCAACACCAACAAAAAGCTGTATACTTGACCTTTTTATATCATATGTTCTTCAACTCAATCGACATTAGCATGAATTGCCTCCTGCATCACATCCTGAATTATTTAAACAAACGTTTCCCTTGTCATTGTGACAAGCAAACCCTCTTTTGCACGTACACGCGTACACATGCTGATTCATTCAGCTACTCCTTCACTGCCCATTTTCTGTCCCCATTCGCTGCTTTAGATGTAGGGTTGCAGGCGTAACCAAACAAACAGTCGCTCTCCCTCTACATAAACCCTCCTCACATCTGTGTTTCAGCTCTTTGTGTGCTGCACTGAGAATACTGATTCCTTATTCCTTCCACTCTGAATACAGGGATCCTCTCCTCTCACAACCCAGGATCCTAGGATTGATACCACAGCAGATCTTTAAAGATGACACCCACACCAACTGTAACTCTCAACACCGGGGCCAGCATGCCTATCGTAGGCTTGGGGACCTGGAGGGTAAGATAACGTGTGATTGTGTTTCTTCTAGTCCTCTTGCATGGATGCCATTGATCATTGTTGAACTAAACTCATGGAATCAACAGTAGGCAGTTAACTGTTTGCCATATTCTGAGAGTTTTAATGAACTATGATGATTTAGCAGCAGCTAATGTTTTAATGTCACACAGGTATGTTACCAACATATGTAACTAAATGATCACTCTGTGATATAATGATGACAGTCTTCTCATTTGCCAAGTGTGAGGTAACCACAATAGAACACAATATCTAGGCCCTAATCTGTAATTCCTCTGAATCCCTGTGCAGGCAGATGCGGGCAAGGTAGCAGAGGCAGTGAAAGCGGCCATCTCTGCAGGCTACAGACAGATAGACGGAGCCTACTATTACCAGAATGAGGATGAGGTGGGGGATGGCATTCACACCATGATTGGCCAGGGGGTGGTGAAGAGAGAGGAGCTTTTCATCGTCAGTAAGGTGAGGACGATTATCGACTTGGTCACTGTGTCAAAAAGTGGAAAACGTGTCATGAATCACAAGACTCATTAGTCATGTTTGTAGATTTGGTCATATGATTTCCCACTAGACGCCAGGCAGACAAAGAGCTCCATACGGGCTGAAGGCATGTCATGTGCATGCGCATGCTCTGTATAGTCACCAATGTCATGCTAGTACTATCATTTCTTCTGGGTGTACTCTTACTCAACTGCCACACGTCACCGTGACACTTCATTTTGTCCATAGGATAATATTGTCATTTAAATTGTATTTCAACATGCACTTGCAGCAGTCTAATATAACTGTTTCTCCCAAATAGCTGTGGTGTACCCTCCATCAGAAGTCTATGGTGAAGGGAGCCTGTCAGAAGACTCTGAGTGACCTCAGACTAGACTACCTGGACCTCTACCTAATACACTCCCCGATGTGCTTTCAGGTACTGTGTGTGTCTGTGTCAATAAAATTACTATCAGCTTTCAAACTGTCCCTGGTTAAGAGCGAGAGGACCATTGTCCCTGTGACTGATCTGTTTGTCAATGCAGCCTGGAGAGAATCTATTTCCTTTTGGTGAAGACGGACAAGTAATCGCAGGTGACAGCAACTTCCTGGACACTTGGGAGGTAAGGAAGACAAAAATGGTATACTGTATTTCAAAACAAAACATCCCCCGGACACCAGTGAACAACATTATACCGTAAGATATTTGACAGGTTACTGAGCTAGATCTTGACCTATTGTATAGGCTATGGAGGAGCTGGTGGATGCTGGACTGGTCAAGGCTATCGGTGTCTCCAACTTTAACAAAGACCAGATTGAATCCATCCTGAACAAGCCAGGCCTCAAGTATAAACCTGCCAACAACCAGGTACTGTAGTCTGTGGTGATCAAGACAGACAAAACAAGTCCGTACAGTTTGTATCAAGGCATTATGGCCCCATCTCTCTGTATTACCAATGGCTCATCTTTGTATTTGTCCCTTCAGATTGAATGCCACCCCTATCTGACTCAGGAGAAGCTGATCAACTACTGTCACTCTAAAGGCATCTCAGTGACAGGCTACAGCCCTCTGGGCTCGCCAGACAGACCATGGTGAGACAGATCACACTTTTCTAAGATATTCCTGATGTATACAGTCACTTTGGGTCAAATAGAAGGTTCTAGAATTAAAATACACTCAACCTGAACTCTGAAATGATCCAAAACATGCATTGTGTTGAATTTGTTATAGACAATGTTTAATGAGTGCGTTCAGTGTCGGACCCTACTCTTTCCCTAGATTTTTTTTCAGGCCCCACCCACCACAAACAATGACGTGTGTTTGACTTCACGTCAACATAAAATAAATTACATTTTCAACAGGGCGAAACCTGGTGAGCCGTCCCTGCTGGAGGACCCAAAGATAAAGGCCATCGCTGTTAAGCACAATAAGACCACAGCACAGGTATGAGAGAGTCAACACTTTCCCCTAATTCTGCCTTTAGTGACATACTGTAGCAAGATTTGATCCTGTATTCTAAGCCTTATCCAGAAATATTGAATTACAACAAAAATGAAAGAAATCGTCTGATGATGGTGCGGGACCGTCTGACGTAATAAGAAAAGAGGACACTTTTGATGAAAAGGTTCAAATCCAGGCATGTCACATGACTGCACCAAGCACATGGTCCTAGATATAGGGAATACAAAGAGCAGAACAAACAGTGTTCTCAACCATGCTTACTCCTGTGAAGTTCTGAATTTTCAACAAGAGTCCATTCAAGTTGAGGTTAACTTGGCTTATATACCACTCTTCAAAGAACCTTACAGTACAAGTATATATGCTGATAGATTTATAAACAATGATTAGCCTATGTATGAAATTGGATATTGTCCCTTATGTAGCATTTAAAGAAAACAGCTAGGTATTAGAATGGGGACAATCAGTTGTCAAGGTTTTGGCTGCTATTTTCCAAGACACGTCTCTTCTAACGTAAGAATCATTGTTTTGAAACCACGTCGTCGGGGTCTGGGTCCAACACTCGCATGGTAACATTACATTCTTTGGCTGGGTAAAAGGAGTCTTGGTCTAGGGTCAGTCAAGTGACCAATCCCTGTTGTTGTCCTCTCCACAGGTCCTTATCCGCTTTCAAATCCAGAGGAATGTGATCGTCATTCCCAAGTCGGCTACGCCCTCCCGGATCAAGGAAAATTTCCAGGTATTTTTTGACAATTACAATTGTGACTGGAAGCGATTCAATAAAATAAATATTTTACTTCATTGAACTTTGGCAGTGTCTTTTCCATTCAAACCTAACTGCCTAGGTAGAGATGTGGAATCCACTAAGTGCATTCTAAGGGCGTGCTTACACAGAATCCTGAAGGAGTTGGTTGCTCAGAGGTTAAATCCCTGCCTCCCAACCTAGAGGTTCTTGGTTTAAATTTCCTCTCTTCTCTGTTTCAATGTCAAATATACAAAGGGCAGTGTTCTAAGTGTGGAAGAGCTGTTGGCTCTGGTAAGAATCTTACCTCTGATGTACGGGATTGTAGGTTCGATCCCAGGCTCAGCTCCTGAATGTAGTTGCGTTCACTCTGGGATAGTTGGAAGGCTGTCAGAACTCATGGTGGTAAATACCTGGTGTCCCCTCCTGGAAAAAGTGGGCACTTTGTTTAAATATAGGCACGTCTTAATTTAAAACTAAGTTCCCTCCTTTTCCAGGAGTGGTTTAGCCCGTCCGCTTGTCACACTATTCCAGCCAATGCCAGTGCCCTCCAGGCATCAAATGTGTGGCAGCCACTCCCTGAAGTGGCCATGACTCACTGACCAGCAGAGTCCTCAGTATCCAACCATGCTCAAGAGCTAGCACAAGAGTTCAAACTTACAACCTTGTGCTTTGGGGGGGGAAAGATCCTTACACCAGAGCCACAGACCCCTTCACACTTGTTACCCTTCTCTTTGTATACAGTGTACAAAACATTAGGAACACCTCCCTAATTTGAGTTGCACCCCCCCTCACAACAGCCTCAATTCGGCGGGGCATGGACTCTACAAGGTGTTCGAAAGCGTTCCACAAGGATGCTGGCCCATGTTGACTACTTAAATATGGGCAAGACAAAGTGGCATCAATAAGGGATGACCTGGTCAGTCTGTCATGGAAAGAGCAGGTGCTCCTAATGTTTTGTACACTCAGTGTATATGATATTGAAAGTCGTACACAAACAGGCCAGAGTTTTGAACCTACATGCAAGGCAGGGATTTAACCTGGGAGCCACGGACACCGTTACCTTTTCTTTTTGTATATTTCACATTGAGAGTTGCATGCAGAAAGAGAACTTGTGGGATTTGAACCCACAATCTCTTGGTTTCAAGGCAGGGATATAACCCCAGAGCCACTGTTTCCTTCACACTCCTAAATTGTTATTTTGTCGCCTTCGAAAACAGGTGTTGGACTTCAAGTTAAGTCCCGCAGACATGAAAGTCATCCTTGGTTTCAACAGGAACTGGAGAGGATTCACTATGGAATGGTGAGTCCACAGAGTTCCAGAGTGTCTAGATGCTGACTTCAACTCTTTCTCCTGTTCTTCCCTGACGTACCCTCCTCCTCCTCACTGCAGGGGCAACAAGCACAAAGACTTCCCTCTGCATGCAGAGTACTGAAACTCAGCGTGGAACTGGAGCTAAAGACACAGAACGGACACTGACCTGACACCCACATTCCTATACTGTAGTGCCCGTCTTCCTGTCTGTGAAAAACACTGGGGACATACAGTAGTTGTATATAGATTCAACCACTACGTTGACATTGTTCATGAGACAGAACAGTTCAGGAGGTGAACAGAACGTGTCAGTGTAATGTAATAAGTGGCAAATAGTGCCTTTACTTGTTCAAAGTTTAAACATGTTGCATAGTTGTAAGTTAACTTGCATGTTGGAAAGTGCCTTTGAAAGCATGATACACATGCTGTGCGTCTCGTTCAAATATGAAATTATATTAAAATCAGTCTTTAGAGAGATATCTCAAACAATGTGTTAACATTGACAACATACACAGTAAAATGTGACTCATTCCAGAATGCCTCGATGTTCTGCCCTTAGATATTATGCATTTCTACATATTTGAAACAAGATTATAATCCTGAAATATAAACTGCCGACTACCTTGATCTATGAATATTTCCTCATCTGCAGATATAATAAAGAACACAGTACTATATCAATGAGTAGAAGTGCTTTATCGTCCTGTAAGGCAAAGAGTGTGGATGACTCATTCTAGGCTCCTATGACTAGGCATTGGAGGGAAGGAGTGTTCAACAACATATCTTCATGAACATAGGTCAATGTACTATTAGGATAAGCTATTTCGATACTATTTATATTCTACATTTTTTAAATCTCTGAAACAAAAAGGAAACAGAGGAAACAGCTCACAGTTGATATGTAATACTGTACATCACACACACCAATGTCCATGTGATATTTCTGTAACTTACTTCAGTAAGACCAGGTATGACATACCTCCTATGGTTGAACTATGCATTCCTATGGTTAACATCAATTCTTTAAAGTCATAAGATTATATATGGCCTGTAAATGTAGATGCTAATTGATGAAACAGATTGCGAGTGACCAAAGAGAAACAAACAAACTGGGTCATGTGAGAAGCCACAAACACCATATTGTGCGCGTTAGGAAGCCTGGCGCCTTGGATTTGCTACAGTATCAAACCAGAAACCAAAAGCTTTTTTTATCCTCACTAATATCGATCCTATGTCAAATTATGTTTCCATGATTGTTGAAAAATAATGACCATTGTGCTATGAAAGAAGGCAATTATATAGGTCAGAGTGTATATCTCGTGAGAAATACAATACTGCAACACACAGATACTAAATCACAGTATGTACGGGTATTCGCAAGAAACTAGCTCAAGGATGGCTATTTCTGCACATTGTCTTAAAGGGAGAAATAAGAATGAATCTAAACGAGAACAGAAAGAGGGCAGACATCTCAAGCGAGTCACAGCACCAGAGATGGAACTTTGTGAATCCACCGTTTCCTTAAAATTCAGCATTGAAGGGGTAGTCCTTGTGCTTCATGCTCCTGGGTGACAAAGAAAAACAAAACACCATTCAGAGAGACAGTACAGTTGTACACATGTACAGGGCCTCACCCTGTCATTGGGCAGACTCTCCAGTTCCTGTTGAGGCCCAGAATGGTCTTCATTTCCTCGTCGCTCAACACAAAGTCAAACACCTGCATGGTTCAAAAAGACAATTACCCCACAGCCACACACAGGAACTAAATCAGATGACACACCTCTTCAAATAATGGAGAATTATGGGAGATAATACCTGGAAATTCTCCTGGATACGTGTGGGGGTGATAGACTTGGGAATCACAATCGTGTTCCGTTGGATATGGAAGCGGATCAGGACCTGAAGTGAGGATAACAGAGAGAGGAAAGTGGACATGTAAATGGGATCCCAGGTTAAAGAAAACATCAGTATGGTTCGGGTTGGCTCGATAGTGTGAAAAGGGAGTACAGTACCTGGGCAGAGGTCTTCTTGTGCTTCTCAGCGATGGCCTTGATGTTGGGATCCTCCAGTAGGGAAGGGTCCTCTGGTTTGGCCCTGTTATTGACACAGTGTTATAATCTTTTCACAGGGACAACTGTAAATGGCTGTGTATGTTCAGAATTCATGTACAAGGTGAATGTACACGGACTATACCAAACATTAGGAACACATTCCTAATATTGAGTTGAAATATTAGATTTAACAAGTGACATCAATAAGGGATCATAGCTTTCACCTGGTCAGTCTGTCATGGAAAGGGCAGGTGTTCTTAATGTTTTGTACACTCAGTGTACATCTCTCAGGTATTATTAGTTGAAGTATACGCCCTCACCATGGTCTGTCTGGGGAACCCAGGGGGCTGTAGGCTGTCACGGAGATGCCCTTAGAGTGACAGTAGTTGATCAACTTCTCCTGGTTCAGATAGGGGTGGCATTCAATCTGGCAGTAGAAAGAATGTGAGGTTATTCAACTTCACCTACAGTTCTTATTACAACACACGGGATGTACTGTATTATAAGAGAATTAGTGGTGGTATTTTATCTTGAGAAATAATTAAATTATATGGTGGATTACAAATTAAAAAACATTTATTTTAATTAAGACCCTTTGTGTATTACGTTCAAATAAACCCAATAAAGTTTTGCTGTTTATTCGGGAAGCCTGGGAAGTTGTTCAGTGTGGTGACAATAGAAAGCACAAGAGGGTCTGTCCACTTTACTTTACTTTGCTTCATTTCGCTCATCGCACTCTAGCGACTCCTTGAGGCGGGCCAAGCGACTGCAAGCTGACTCTGGTCGTCAGTTTAATAACAGTATTTCCTCTGACACATTGGTGCGGCTGGCTTCTGGGTTAAGTGGGCATTAAGGTGTTAAGAAGCGCGGTTTGGTGGGTCATGTTTCGGAGAATGCATGACTTGATCTTCGCCTCCTGAACTCGTTGGGGAGTTGCAGTGATGAGACATGATTGAAATTGGGGAGAAAAAGGGGGAAAGTACAAAAATAACAACAAATAATGTAAATAAAAACACTACCATAGAGGCACAGAGTAAGTTAGAAGAAAAACAAAAAGAACTGGAGAAGATTACTCAATAACGATCAAGTATAATATAAACTGAGTATACTAAATGTTATGAACTCCTTCCTAATATTGAGT
The DNA here is from genome assembly GCF_045791955.1 of Oncorhynchus clarkii lewisi. NCBI lineage: Eukaryota > Metazoa > Chordata > Actinopteri > Salmoniformes > Salmonidae > Oncorhynchus > Oncorhynchus clarkii. Next base: position 10,329,099 of record NC_092179.1, on the reverse strand, counting down.
TGCACCTCAGAACAGCCTCAATTCGTCGGGAATTGACTCTGTGTCGAAAGCGTTCCACAGGGATGCTGGCCCATGTTGACTCGAATGTTTCCCACAGCTGTGTCAAGTTGCCTGAATGTCCTTTGAATGGTGGACCATTCTTGATAGACACGGGAAACTGTTGAGCGTGAAAAACCCAGCAGCATTGTAGTTCTTGACACAAGCCGGTGTGCCTGGCACCTACCCCATTCAAAAGGCACTTAAATCTTTTGTCTTGCCAATTCACCCTCTGAAACCTCAGGCTAATGTGATTAGCATATGTTAGCTCAACCGTCCCGCGGGTGGGACACCGATCCCGTAGAAGTTCATGTTTTAGGGACTCCTGAAATAACCAGCAAACCAGACTGTCATCTTGTGAAACGGTAGATGTAAAGAATCTAGCTAGCCAAAGCATTTCCTGCAAATTTAATGTAAAATTGTGTAAGCTTGCCTTGCTGATATTTGCCGTGCAATGCAGCTGAAGTTACATAGTTAGCTAGCTATTTTTCTTGCTTATTACGCAGAGGATAAAAAATTGTCTGTATGCCTATGGATGTGTAGCTAGCTATGTAGCCGACCTGTGAATGGACCCTAAAACGTTTGGTATAAATACTAGTTCAGAGCCTAGCTATGAACCTCAGCTCTCATAGCCGATTGTATCAACCTCAAAACAGTCTGAATGACATTAATGAAGCTTATGGATTGAGTAGAATAGAATAATTTTGTGCCAAGGATGCAAGTCGTATATACATGCAGTTATTACCATACAATGAGATCCCCACAATGTAGCGAGTACATTGAATATATTCACTGATCATGCACTCTACCTTGGCAAAAAAATGTGTGTGTGGTGGATATTTTAAATGACCAATAAGGAGGAGAGACAAGGTCAATCAGGGTATGAACTTTATTAAAAATGTATTGATAAGGGGGCTGGTCACTATACACACACAGACGTAGATAGAGTGAAAGCCTAATGATTCTGAGTTGATTCTGAGCCTTATATAGCCCGACCTTGTTACATTTTCTTAATCCACCACAACTGTCTCAATGTGTCAAACCAACCCATAGTCCCCATGTGTTCTCGCACTAAGAATTGTTTGTCCTTAGAGTAGAGGATAAGAAGAGACTTGTTCGGAACAGAGAGACCTCATTCCGAACATGCACGTTTCAGACTTACAGGGGGTGAGGTCAAGAGCACGAGATGTGCACAGCCGTGGTTGATTTAGATACAGAGTTAGGTGACAAAAGCATTTTACACAACCAGAGTAACAGGATTGTACATACCTAATCATTTAAAGTAACGCTAATACTTATCCTCCGCCCTCAGCTTTTCATCCTTTGTTTGTACATTTCCACTTTTCTCAAGTTTCGATAAACGTGCATGAAACAATGTGTGGACTGCAGACGCTAGCTGGATAGTTTGTGGCTCCAGAGACATCTAGACAGGCTCTTCAGGCCCGTCAGCAGTTGTCAAAGTCTTACACCTTGCCCGTTTCTACAATTTCTCTTCTTAAAATTGGACTTTAAACCTAACCACACTGCTAACAGTATGCCTAACCTAGATAGCTTGTAGGTTCACATTTAGTAACCTAGCTATGCTTTTGAGGCTTGTGTTGCAGATCTGCATAAAATATGGAGTTTGTGGTTCTGGGTCTGTTGCGTTTAATCTATTGTGTTTTTATGCTACATTTTATGCTAGTCACACCTGCATACAAAACTGTATGCACGGGATGCTGATTTCAACAGTCAGCTTTGTACCATGAGTCTGTGACTGCTGAAATCCCCTTGACTTGTCCTTTTTTATCACAATCATTGATTGCAAGGTCAAAAATCACTCCAATATTGTATTTAAAAACTTGCCTATTTGTGAGCAGGTTATTACCTTGTATAAGGAAGATGATTTGGCTCTAGACAACCTACAAATACTGATCAACACCAACAAAAAGCTGTATACTTGACCTTTTTATATCATATGTTCTTCAACTCAATCGACATTAGCATGAATTGCCTCCTGCATCACATCCTGAATTATTTAAACAAACGTTTCCCTTGTCATTGTGACAAGCAAACCCTCTTTTGCACGTACACGCGTACACATGCTGATTCATTCAGCTACTCCTTCACTGCCCATTTTCTGTCCCCATTCGCTGCTTTAGATGTAGGGTTGCAGGCGTAACCAAACAAACAGTCGCTCTCCCTCTACATAAACCCTCCTCACATCTGTGTTTCAGCTCTTTGTGTGCTGCACTGAGAATACTGATTCCTTATTCCTTCCACTCTGAATACAGGGATCCTCTCCTCTCACAACCCAGGATCCTAGGATTGATACCACAGCAGATCTTTAAAGATGACACCCACACCAACTGTAACTCTCAACACCGGGGCCAGCATGCCTATCGTAGGCTTGGGGACCTGGAGGGTAAGATAACGTGTGATTGTGTTTCTTCTAGTCCTCTTGCATGGATGCCATTGATCATTGTTGAACTAAACTCATGGAATCAACAGTAGGCAGTTAACTGTTTCTTTCCTTTGGCAGCTACAGGTATGTTTATGTTCAAATAAATGACAGTCTTCTCATGTGCCATATATCCTGAGAGTTTTAATGAACTATGATGATGACCAAGATTAGCAGCATATTTTTTTGCACTAATGTTTTAATGTCACACTTGGAATTGCGGTTTAGCCTACACTTGAATTTACCAACATATGTAACTAAATGATGGCCTAACTCTGTGATATTGATGATGATGATTATATTATACAGTGTAATCATACATCTATCATGATTAGTATTTCTACAGTATTCTGTAACCTTTCACGACAGAGGCTCAAATCAAGTGTGAGGTAACCACAATAGAACACAATATCTAGGCCCTAATCTGTAATTCCTCTGAATCCCTGTGCAGGCAGATGCGGGCAAGGTAGCAGAGGCAGTGAAAGCGGCCATCTCTGCAGGCTACAGACAGATAGACGGAGCCTACTATTACCAGAATGAGGATGAGGTGGGGGATGGCATTCACACCATGATTGGCCAGGGGGTGGTGAAGAGAGAGGAGCTTTTCATCGTCAGTAAGGTGAGGACGATTATCGACTTGGTCACTGTGTCAAAAAGTGGAAAACGTGTCATGAATCACAAGACTCATTAGTCATGTTTGTAGATTTGGTCATATGATTTCCCACTAGACGCCAGGCAGACAAAGAGCTCCATACGGGCTGAAGGCATGTCATGTGCATGCGCATGCTCTGTATAGTCACCAATGTCATGCTAGTACTATCATTTCTTCTGGGTGTACTCTTACTCAACTGCCACACGTCACCGTGACACTTCAGTTTGTCCATAGGATAATATTGTCATTTAAATTGTATTTCAACATGCACTTGCAGCAGTCTAATATAACTGTTTCTCCCAAATAGCTGTGGTGTACCCTCCATCAGAAGTCTATGGTGAAGGGAGCCTGTCAGAAGACTCTGAGTGACCTCAGACTAGACTACCTGGACCTCTACCTAATACACTCCCCGATGTGCTTTCAGGTACTGTGTGTGTCTGTGTCAATAAAATTACTATCAGCTTTCAAACTGTCCCTGGTTAAGAGCGAGAGGACCATTGTCCCTGTGACTGATCTGTTTGTCAATGCAGCCTGGAGAGAATCTATTTCCTTTTGGTGAAGACGGACAAGTAATCGCAGGTGACAGCAACTTCCTGGACACTTGGGAGGTAAGGAAGACAAAAATGGTATACTGTATTTCAAAACAAAACATCCCCGGACACCAGCGAACAACATTATACCGTAAGATATTTGACAGGTTACTGAGCTAGATATTGACCTATTGTATAGGCTATGGAGGAGCTGGTGGATGCTGGACTGGTCAAGGCTATCGGTGTCTCCAACTTTAACAAAGACCAGATTGAATCCATCCTGAACAAGCCAGGCCTCAAGTATAAACCTGCCAACAACCAGGTACTGTAGTCTGTTGTGATCAAGACAGACAAAACAAGTCCGTACAGTTTGTATCAAGGCATTATGGCCCCATCTCTCTGTATTACCAATGGCTCATCTTTGTATTTGTCCCTTCAGATTGAATGCCACCCCTATCTGACTCAGGAGAAGCTGATCAACTACTGTCACTCTAAAGGCATCTCAGTGACAGGCTACAGCCCTCTGGGCTCGCCAGACAGACCATGGTGAGACAGATCACACTTTTCTAAGATATTCCTGATGTATACAGTCACTTTGGGTCAAATAGAAGGTTCTAGAATTAAAATACACTCAACCTGTACTCTGAAATGATCCAAAACATGCATTGTGTTGAATTTGTTATAGACAATGTTTAATGAGTGCGTTCAGTGTCGGACCCTACTCTTTCCCTAGATTTTTTTTCAGGCCCCACCCACCACAAACAATGACGTGTGTTTGACTTCACGTCAACATAAAATAAATTACATTTTCAACAGGGCGAAACCTGGTGAGCCGTCCCTGCTGGAGGACCCAAAGATAAAGGCCATCGCTGTTAAGCACAATAAGACCACAGCACAGGTATGAGAGAGTCAACACTTTCCCCTAATTCTGCCTTTAGTGACATACTGTAGCAAGATTTGATCCTGTATTCTAAGCCGTATCCAGAAATATTGAATTACAACAAAAATGAAAGAAATCGTCTGATGATGGTGCTGGACCATCTGACGTAATAAGAAAAGAGGACACTTTGATGAAAAGGTTCAAATCTAGGCATGTCACATGACTGCACCAAGCACATGGTCCTAGATATAGGGAATACAAAGAGCAGAACAAACAGTGTTCTCAACCATGCTTACTCCTGTGAAGTTCTGAATTTTCAACAAGAGTCCATTCAAGTTGAGGTTAACTTGGCTTATATACACCACTCTTCAAAGAACCTTACAGTACAATTATATATGCTGATAGATTTATAAACAATGATTAGCCTATGTATGAAATTGGATATTGTCCCTTATGTAGCATTTAAAGAAAACAGCTAGGTATTAAAATGGGGACAATCAGTTGTCAAGGTTTTGGCTGCTATTTTCCAAGACACGTCTCTTCTAACGTAAGAATCATTGTTTTGAAACCACGTCGTCGGGGTCTGGGTCCAACACTCGCATGGTAACATTACATTCTTTGGCTGGGTAAAAGGAGTCTTGGTCTAGGGTCAGTCAAGTGACCAATCCCTGTTGTTGTCCTCTCCACAGGTCCTTATCCGCTTTCAAATCCAGAGGAATGTGATCGTCATTCCCAAGTCGGCTACGCCCTCCCGGATCAAGGAAAATTTCCAGGTATTTTTTGACAATTACAATTGTGACTGGAAGCGATTCAATAAAATAAATATTTTACTTCATTGAACTTTGGCAGTGTCTTTTCCATTCAAACCTAACTGCCTAGGTAGAGATGTGGAATCCACTAAGTGCATTCTAAGGGCGTGCTTACACAGAATCCTGAAGGAGTTGGTTGCTCAGAGGTTAAATCCCTGCCTCCCAACCTAGAGGTTCTTGGTTTAAATTTCCTCTCTTCTCTGTTTCAATGTCAAATATACAAAGGGCAGTGTTCTAAGTGTGGAAGAGCTGTTGGCTCTGGTAAGAATCTTACCTCTGATGTACGGGATTGTAGGTTCGATCCCAGGCTCAGCTCCTGAATGTAGTTGCGTTCACTCTGGGATAGTTGGAAGGCTGTCAGAACTCATGGTGGTAAATACCTGGTGTCCCCTCCTGGAAAAAGTGGGCACTTTGTTTAAATATAGGCACGTCTTAATTTAAAACTAAGTTCCCTCCTTTTCCAGGAGTGGTTTAGCCCGTCCGCTTGTCACACTATTCCAGCCAATGCCAGTGCCCTCCAGGCATCAAATGTGTGGCAGCCACTCCCTGAAGTGGCCATGACTCACTGACCAGCAGAGTCCTCAGTATCCAACCATGCTCAAGAGCTAGCACAAGAGTTCAAACTTACAACCTTGTGCTTTGGGGGGGGAAAGATCCTTACACCAGAGCCACAGACCCCTTCACACTTGTTACCCTTCTCTTTGTATACAGTGTACAAAACATTAGGAACACCTCCCTAATTTGAGTTGCACCCCCCCTCACAACAGCCTCAATTCGGCGGGGCATGGACTCTACAAGGTGTTCGAAAGCGTTCCACAAGGATGCTGGCCCATGTTGACTACTTAAATATGGGCAAGACAAAGTGGCATCAATAAGGGATGACCTGGTCAGTCTGTCATGGAAAGAGCAGGTGCTCCTAATGTTTTGTACACTCAGTGTATATGATATTGAAAGTCGTACACAAACAGGCCAGAGTTTTGAACCTACATGCAAGGCAGGGATTTAACCTGGGAGCCACGGACACCGTTACCTTTTCTTTTTGTATATTTCACATTGAGAGTTGCATGCAGAAAGAGAACTTGTGGGATTTGAACCCACAATCTCTTGGTTTCAAGGCAGGGATATAACCCCAGAGCCACTGTTTCCTTCACACTCCTAAATTGTTATTTTGTCGCCTTCGAAAACAGGTGTTGGACTTCAAGTTAAGTCCCGCAGACATGAAAGTCATCCTTGGTTTCAACAGGAACTGGAGAGGATTCACTATGGAATGGTGAGTCCACAGAGTTCCAGAGTGTCTAGATGCTGACTTCAACTCTTTCTCCTGTTCTTCCCTGACGTACCCTCCTCCTCCTCACTGCAGGGGCAACAAGCACAAAGACTTCCCTCTGCATGCAGAGTACTGAAACTCAGCGTGGAACTGGAGCTAAAGACACAGAACGGACACTGACCTGACACCCACATTCCTATACTGTAGTGCCCGTCTTCCTGTCTGTGAAAAACACTGGGGACATACAGTAGTTGTATATAGATTCAACCACTACGTTGACATTGTTCATGAGACAGAACAGTTCAGGAGGTGAACAGAACGTGTCAGTGTAATGTAATAAGTGGCAAATAGTGCCTTTACTTGTTCAAAGTTTAAACATGTTGCATAGTTGTAAGTTAACTTGCATGTTGGAAAGTGCCTTTGAAAGCATGATACACATGCTGTGCGTCTCGTTCAAATATGAAATTATATTAAAATCAGTCTTTAGAGAGATATCTCAAACAATGTGTTAACATTGACAACATACACAGTAAAATGTGACTCATTCCAGAATGCCTCGATGTTCTGCCCTTAGATATTATGCATTTCTACATATTTGAAACAAGATTATAATCCTGAAATATAAACTGCCGACTACCTTGATCTATGAATATTTCCTCATCTGCAGATATAATAAAGAACACAGTACTATATCAATGAGTAGAAGTGCTTTATCGTCCTGTAAGGCAAAGAGTGTGGATGACTCATTCTAGGCTCCTATGACTAGGCATTGGAGGGAAGGAGTGTTCAACAACATATCTTCATGAACATAGGTCAATGTACTATTAGGATAAGCTATTTCGATACTATTTATATTCTACATTTTTTAAATCTCTGAAACAAAAAGGAAACAGAGGAAACAGCTCACAGTTGATATGTAATACTGTACATCACACACACCAATGTCCATGTGATATTTCTGTAACTTACTTCAGTAAGACCAGGTATGACATACCTCCTATGGTTGAACTATGCATTCCTATGGTTAACATCAATTCTTTAAAGTCATAAGATTATATATGGCCTGTAAATGTAGATGCTAATTGATGAAACAGATTGCGAGTGACCAAAGAGAAACAAACAAACTGGGTCATGTGAGAAGCCACAAACACCATATTGTGCGTGTTAGGAAGCCTGGCGCCTTGGATTTGCTACAGTATCAAACCAGAAACCAAAAGCTTTTTTTATCCTCACTAATATCGATCCTATGTCAAATTATGTTTCCATGATTGTTGAAAAATAATGACCATTGTGCTATGAAAGAAGGCAATTATATAGGTCAGAGTGTATATCTCGTGAGAAATACAATACTGCAACACACAGATACTAAATCACAGTATGTACGGGTATTCGCAAGAAACTAGCTCAAGGATGGCTATTTCTGCACATTGTCTTAAAGGGAGAAATAAGAATGAATCTAAACGAGAACAGAAAGAGGGCAGACATCTCAAGCGAGTCACAGCACCAGAGATGGAACTTTGTGAATCCACCGTTTCCTTAAAATTCAGCATTGAAGGGGTAGTCCTTGTGCTTCATGCTCCTGGGTGACAAAGAAAAACAAAACACCATTCAGAGAGACAGTACAGTTGTACACATGTACAGGGCCTCACCCTGTCATTGGGCAGACTCTCCAGTTCCTGTTGAGGCCCAGAATGGTCTTCATTTCCTCGTCGCTCAACACAAAGTCAAACACCTGCATGGTTCAAAAAGACAATTACCCCACAGCCACACACAGGAACTAAATCAGATGACACACCTCTTCAAATAATGGAGAATTATGGGAGATAATACCTGGAAATTCTCCTGGATACGTGTGGGGGTGATAGACTTGGGAATCACAATCGTGTTCCGTTGGATATGGAAGCGGATCAGGACCTGAAGTGAGGATAACAGAGAGAGGAAAGTGGACATGTAAATGGGATCCCAGGTTAAAGAAAACATCAGTATGGTTCGGGTTGGCTCGATAGTGTGAAAAGGGAGTACAGTACCTGGGCAGAGGTCTTCTTGTGCTTCTCAGCGATGGCCTTGATGTTGGGATCCTCCAGTAGGGAAGGGTCCTCTGGTTTGGCCCTGTTATTGACACAGTGTTATAATCTTTTCACAGGGACAACTGTAAATGGCTGTGTATGTTCAGAATTCATGTACAAGGTGAATGTACACGGACTATACCAAACATTAGGAACACATTCCTAATATTGAGTTGAAATATTAGATTTAACAAGTGACATCAATAAGGGATCATAGCTTTCACCTGGTCAGTCTGTCATGGAAAGGGCAGGTGTTCTTAATGTTTTGTACACTCAGTGTACATCTCTCAGGTATTATTAGTTGAAGTATACGCCCTCACCATGGTCTGTCTGGGGAACCCAGGGGGCTGTAGGCTGTCACGGAGATGCCCTTAGAGTGACAGTAGTTGATCAACTTCTCCTGGTTCAGATAGGGGTGGCATTCAATCTGGCAGTAGAAAGAATGTGAGGTTATTCAACTTCACCTACAGTTCTTATTACAACACACGGGATGTACTGTATTATAAGAGAATTAGTGGTGGTATTTTATCTTGAGAAATAATTAAATTATATGGTGGATTACAAATTAAAAAACATTTATTTTAATTAAGACCCTTTGTGTATTACGTTCAAATAAACCCAATAAAGTTTTGCTGTTTATTCGGGAAGCCTGGGAAGTTGTTCAGTGTGGTGACAATAGAAAGCACAAGAGGGTCTGTCCACTTTACTTTACTTTGCTTCATTTCGCTCATCGCACTCTAGCGACTCCTTGAGGCGGGCCAAGCGACTGCAAGCTGACTCTGGTCGTCAGTTTAATAACAGTATTTCCTCTGACACATTGGTGCGGCTGGCTTCTGGGTTAAGTGGGCATTAAGGTGTTAAGAAGCGCGGTTTGGTGGGTCATGTTTCGGAGAATGCATGACTTGATCTTCGCCTCCTGAACTCGTTGGGGAGTTGCAGTGATGAGACATGATTGAAATTGGGGAGAAAAAGGGGGAAAGTACAAAAATAACAACAAATAATGTAAATAAAAACACTACCATAGAGGCACAGAGTAAGTTAGAAGAAAAACAAAAAGAACTGGAGAAGATTACTCAATAACGATCAAGTATAATATAAACTGAGTATACTAAATGTTATGAACTCCTTCCTAATATTGAGTTGCACCTCAGAACAGCCTCAATTCGTCGGGAATTGACTCTGTGTCGAAAGCGTTCCACAGGGATGCTGGCCCATGTTGACTCGAATGTTTCCCACAGCTGTGTCAAGTTGCCTGAATGTCCTTTGAATGGTGGACCATTCTTGATAGACACGGGAAACTGTTGAGCGTGAAAAACCCAGCAGCATTGTAGTTCTTGACACAAGCCGGTGTGCCTGGCACCTACCCCATTCAAAAGGCACTTAAATCTTTTGTCTTGCCAATTCACCCTCTGAAACCTCAGGCTAATGTGATTAGCATATGTTAGCTCAACCGTCCCGCGGGTGGGACACCGATCCCGTAGAAGTTCATGTTTTAGGGACTCCTGAAATAACCAGCAAACCAGACTGTCATCTTGTGAAACGGTAGATGTAAAGAATCTAGCTAGCCAAAGCATTTCCTGCAAATTTAATGTAAAATTGTGTAAGCTTGCCTTGCTGATATTTGCCGTGCAATGCAGCTGAAGTTACATAGTTAGCTAGCTATTTTTCTTGCTTATTACGCAGAGGATAAAAAATTGTCTGTATGCCTATGGATGTGTAGCTAGCTATGTAGCCGACCTGTGAATGGACCCTAAAACGTTTGGTATAAATACTAGTTCAGAGCCTAGCTATGAACCTCAGCTCTCATAGCCGATTGTATCAACCTCAAAACAGTCTGAATGACATTAATGAAGCTTATGGATTGAGTAGAATAGAATAATTTTGTGCCAAGGATGCAAGTCGTATATACATGCAGTTATTACCATACAATGAGATCCCCACAATGTAGCGAGTACATTGAATATATTCACTGATCATGCACTCTACCTTGGCAAAAAAATGTGTGTGTGGTGGATATTTTAAATGACCAATAAGGAGGAGAGACAAGGTCAATCAGGGTATGAACTTTATTAAAAATGTATTGATAAGGGGGCTGGTCACTATACACACACAGACGTAGATAGAGTGAAAGCCTAATGATTCTGAGTTGATTCTGAGCCTTATATAGCCCGACCTTGTTACATTTTCTTAATCCACCACAACTGTCTCAATGTGTCAAACCAACCCATAGTCCCCATGTGTTCTCGCACTAAGAATTGTTTGTCCTTAGAGTAGAGGATAAGAAGAGACTTGTTCGGAACAGAGAGACCTCATTCCGAACATGCACGTTTCAGACTTACAGGGGGTGAGGTCAAGAGCACGAGATGTGCACAGCCGTGGTTGATTTAGATACAGAGTTAGGTGACAAAAGCATTTTACACAACCAGAGTAACAGGATTGTACATACCTAATCATTTAAAGTAACGCTAATACTTATCCTCCGCCCTCAGCTTTTCATCCTTTGTTTGTACATTTCCACTTTTCTCAAGTTTCGATAAACGTGCATGAAACAATGTGTGGACTGCAGACGCTAGCTGGATAGTTTGTGGCTCCAGAGACATCTAGACAGGCTCTTCAGGCCCGTCAGCAGTTGTCAAAGTCTTACACCTTGCCCGTTTCTACAATTTCTCTTCTTAAAATTGGACTTTAAACCTAACCACACTGCTAACAGTATGCCTAACCTAGATAGCTTGTAGGTTCACATTTAGTAACCTAGCTATGCTTTTGAGGCTTGTGTTGCAGATCTGCATAAAATATGGAGTTTGTGGTTCTGGGTCTGTTGCGTTTAATCTATTGTGTTTTTATGCTACATTTTATGCTAGTCACACCTGCATACAAAACTGTATGCACGGGATGCTGATTTCAACAGTCAGCTTTGTACCATGAGTCTGTGACTGCTGAAATCCCCTTGACTTGTCCTTTTTTATCACAATCATTGATTGCAAGGTCAAAAATCACTCCAATATTGTATTTAAAAACTTGCCTATTTGTGAGCAGGTTATTACCTTGTATAAGGAAGATGATTTGGCTCTAGACAACCTACAAATACTGATCAACACCAACAAAAAGCTGTATACTTGACCTTTTTATATCATATGTTCTTCAACTCAATCGACATTAGCATGAATTGCCTCCTGCATCACATCCTGAATTATTTAAACAAACGTTTCCCTTGTCATTGTGACAAGCAAACCCTCTTTTGCACGTACACGCGTACACATGCTGATTCATTCAGCTACTCCTTCACTGCCCATTTTCTGTCCCCATTCGCTGCTTTAGATGTAGGGTTGCAGGCGTAACCAAACAAACAGTCGCTCTCCCTCTACATAAACCCTCCTCACATCTGTGTTTCAGCTCTTTGTGTGCTGCACTGAGAATACTGATTCCTTATTCCTTCCACTCTGAATACAGGGATCCTCTCCTCTCACAACCCAGGATCCTAGGATTGATACCACAGCAGATCTTTAAAGATGACACCCACACCAACTGTAACTCTCAACACCGGGGCCAGCATGCCTATCGTAGGCTTGGGGACATGGAGGGTAAGATAACGTGTGATTGTGTTTCTTCTAGTCCTCTTGCATGGATGCCATTGATCATTGTTGAACTAAACTCATGGAATCAACAGTAGGCAGTTAACTGTTTCTTTCCTTTGGCAGCTACAGGTATGTTTATGTTCAAATAAATGACAGTCTTCTCATTTGCCAAGTGTGAGGTAACCACAATAGAACACAATATCTAGGCCCTAATCTGTAATTCCTCTGAATCCCTGTGCAGGCAGATGCGGGCAAGGTAGCAGAGGCAGTGAAAGCGGCCATCTCTGCAGGCTACAGACAGATAGACGGAGCCTACTATTACCAGAATGAGGATGAGGTGGGGGATGGCATTCACACCATGATTGGCCAGGGGGTGGTGAAGAGAGAGGAGCTTTTCATCGTCAGTAAGGTGAGGACGATTATCGACTTGGTCACTGTGTCAAAAAGTGGAAAACGTGTCATGAATCACAAGACTCATTAGTCATGTTTGTAGATTTGGTCATATGATTTCCCACTAGACGCCAGGCAGACAAAGAGCTCCATACGGGCTGAAGGCATGTCATGTGCATGCGCATGCTCTGTATAGTCACCAATGTCATGCTAGTACTATCATTTCTTCTGGGTGTACTCTTACTCAACTGCCACACGTCACCGTGACACTTCATTTTGTCCATAGGATAATATTGTCATTTAAATTGTATTTCAACATGCACTTGCAGCAGTCTAATATAACTGTTTCTCCCAAATAGCTGTGGTGTACCCTCCATCAGAAGTCTATGGTGAAGGGAGCCTGTCAGAAGACTCTGAGTGACCTCAGACTAGACTACCTGGACCTCTACCTAATACACTCCCCGATGTGCTTTCAGGTACTGTGTGTGTCTGTGTCAATAAAATTACTATCAGCTTTCAAACTGTCCCTGGTTAAGAGCGAGAGGACCATTGTCCCTGTGACTGATCTGTTTGTCAATGCAGCCTGGAGAGAATCTATTTCCTTTTGGTGAAGACGGACAAGTAATCGCAGGTGACAGCAACTTCCTGGACACTTGGGAGGTAAGGAAGACAAAAATGGTATACTGTATTTCAAAACAAAACATCCCCGGACACCAGCGAACAACATTATACCGTAAGATATTTGACAGGTTACTGAGCTAGATATTGACCTATTGTATAGGCTATGGAGGAGCTGGTGGATGCTGGACTGGTCAAGGCTATCGGTGTCTCCAACTTTAACAAAGACCAGATTGAATCCATCCTGAACAAGCCAGGCCTCAAGTATAAACCTGCCAACAACCAGGTACTGTAGTCTGTTGTGATCAAGACAGACAAAACAAGTCCGTACAGTTTGTATCAAGGCATTATGGCCCCATCTCTCTGTATTACCAATGGCTCATCTTTGTATTTGTCCCTTCAGATTGAATGCCACCCCTATCTGACTCAGGAGAAGCTGATCAACTACTGTCACTCTAAAGGCATCTCAGTGACAGGCTACAGCCCTCTGGGCTCGCCAGACAGACCATGGTGAGACAGATCACACTTTTCTAAGATATTCCTGATGTATACAGTCACTTTGGGTCAAATAGAAGGTTCTAGAATTAAAATACACTCAACCTGTACTCTGAAATGATCCAAAACATGCATTGTGTTGAATTTGTTATAGACAATGTTTAATGAGTGCGTTCAGTGTCGGACCCTACTCTTTCCCTAGATTTTTTTTCAGGCCCCACCCACCACAAACAATGACGTGTGTTTGACTTCACGTCAACATGAAATAAATTACATTTTCAACAGGGCGAAACCTGGTGAGCCGTCCCTGCTGGAGGACCCAAAGATAAAGGCCATCGCTGTTAAGCACAATAAGACCACAGCACAGGTATGAGAGAGTCAACACTTTCCCCTAATTCTGCCTTTAGTGACATACTGTAGCAAGATTTGATCCTGTATTCTAAGCCGTATCCAGAAATATTGAATTACAACAAAAATGAAAGAAATCGTCTGATGATGGTGCTGGACCATCTGACGTAATAAGAAAAGAGGACACTTTGATGAAAAGGTTCAAATCTAGGCATGTCACATGACTGCACCAAGCACATGGTCCTAGATATAGGGAATACAAAGAGCAGAACAAACAGTGTTCTCAACCATGCTTACTCCTGTGAAGTTCTGAATTTTCAACAAGAGTCCATTCAAGTTGAGGTTAACTTGGCTTATATACACCACTCTTCAAAGAACCTTACAGTACAATTATATATGCTGATAGATTTATAAACAATGATTAGCCTATGTATGAAATTGGATATTGTCCCTTATGTAGCATTTAAAGAAAACAGCTAGGTATTAAAATGGGGACAATCAGTTGTCAAGGTTTTGGCTGCTATTTTCCAAGACACGTCTCTTCTAACGTAAGAATCATTGTTTTGAAACCACGTCGTCGGGGTCTGGGTCCAACACTCGCATGGTAACATTACATTCTTTGGCTGGGTAAAAGGAGTCTTGGTCTAGGGTCAGTCAAGTGACCAATCCCTGTTGTTGTCCTCTCCACAGGTCCTTATCCGCTTTCAAATCCAGAGGAATGTGATCGTCATTCCCAAGTCGGCTACGCCCTCCCGGATCAAGGAAAATTTCCAGGTATTTTTTGACAATTACAATTGTGACTGGAAGCGATTCAATAAAATAAATATTTTACTTCATTGAACTTTGGCAGTGTCTTTTCCATTCAAACCTAACTGCCTAGGTAGAGATGTGGAATCCACTAAGTGCATTCTAAGGGCGTGCTTACACAGAATCCTGAAGGAGTTGGTTGCTCAGAGGTTAAATCCCTGCCTCCCAACCTAGAGGTTCTTGGTTTAAATTTCCTCTCTTCTCTGTTTCAATGTCAAATATACAAAGGGCAGTGTTCTAAGTGTGGAAGAGCTGTTGGCTCTGGTAAGAATCTTACCTCTGATGTACGGGATTGTAGGTTCGATCCCAGGCTCAGCTCCTGAATGTAGTTGCGTTCACTCTGGGATAGTTGGAAGGCTGTCAGAACTCATGGTGGTAAATACCTGGTGTCCCCTCCTGGAAAAAGTGGGCACTTTGTTTAAATATAGGCACGTCTTAATTTAAAACTAAGTTCCCTCCTTTTCCAGGAGTGGTTTAGCCCGTCCGCTTGTCACACTATTCCAGCCAATGCCAGTGCCCTCCAGGCATCAAATGTGTGGCAGCCACTCCCTGAAGTGGCCATGACTCACTGACCAGCAGAGTCCTCAGTATCCAACCATGCTCAAGAGCTAGCACAAGAGTTCAAACTTACAACCTTGTGCTTTGGGGGGGGAAAGATCCTTACACCAGAGCCACAGACCCCTTCACACTTGTTACCCTTCTCTTTGTATACAGTGTACAAAACATTAGGAACACCTCCCTAATTTGAGTTGCACCCCCCCTCACAACAGCCTCAATTCGGCGGGGCATGGACTCTACAAGGTGTTCGAAAGCGTTCCACAAGGATGCTGGCCCATGTTGACTACTTAAATATGGGCAAGACAAAGTGGCATCAATAAGGGATGACCTGGTCAGTCTGTCATGGAAAGAGCAGGTGCTCCTAATGTTTTGTACACTCAGTGTATATGATATTGAAAGTCGTACACAAACAGGCCAGAGTTTTGAACCTACATGCAAGGCAGGGATTTAACCTGGGAGCCACGGACACCGTTACCTTTTCTTTTTGTATATTTCACATTGAGAGTTGCATGCAGAAAGAGAACTTGTGGGATTTGAACCCACAATCTCTTGGTTTCAAGGCAGGGATATAACCCCAGAGCCACTGTTTCCTTCACACTCCTAAATTGTTATTTTGTCGCCTTCGAAAACAGGTGTTGGACTTCAAGTTAAGTCCCGCAGACATGAAAGTCATCCTTGGTTTCAACAGGAACTGGAGAGGATTCACTATGGAATGGTGAGTCCACAGAGTTCCAGAGTGTCTAGATGCTGACTTCAACTCTTTCTCCTGTTCTTCCCTGACGTACCCTCCTCCTCCTCACTGCAGGGGCAACAAGCACAAAGACTTCCCTCTGCATGCAGAGTACTGAAACTCAGCGTGGAACTGGAGCTAAAGACACAGAACGGACACTGACCTGACACCCACATTCCTATACTGTAGTGCCCGTCTTCCTGTCTGTGAAAAACACTGGGGACATACAGTAGTTGTATATAGATTCAACCACTACGTTGACATTGTTCATGAGACAGAACAGTTCAGGAGGTGAACAGAACGTGTCAGTGTAATGTAATAAGTGGCAAATAGTGCCTTTACTTGTTCAAAGTTTAAACATGTTGCATAGTTGTAAGTTAACTTGCATGTTGGAAAGTGCCTTTGAAAGCATGATACACATGCTGTGCGTCTCGTTCAAATATGAAATTATATTAAAATCAGTCTTTAGAGAGATATCTCAAACAATGTGTTAACATTGACAACATACACAGTAAAATGTGACTCATTCCAGAATGCCTCGATGTTCTGCCCTTAGATATTATGCATTTCTACATATTTGAAACAAGATTATAATCCTGAAATATAAACTGCCGACTACCTTGATCTATGAATATTTCCTCATCTGCAGATATAATAAAGAACACAGTACTATATCAATGAGTAGAAGTGCTTTATCGTCCTGTAAGGCAAAGAGTGTGGATGACTCATTCTAGGCTCCTATGACTAGGCATTGGAGGGAAGGAGTGTTCAACAACATATCTTCATGAACATAGGTCAATGTACTATTAGGATAAGCTATTTCGATACTATTTATATTCTACATTTTTTAAATCTCTGAAACAAAAAGGAAACAGAGGAAACAGCTCACAGTTGATATGTAATACTGTACATCACACACACCAATGTCCATGTGATATTTCTGTAACTTACTTCAGTAAGACCAGGTATGACATACCTCCTATGGTTGAACTATGCATTCCTATGGTTAACATCAATTCTTTAAAGTCATAAGATTATATATGGCCTGTAAATGTAGATGCTAATTGATGAAACAGATTGCGAGTGACCAAAGAGAAACAAACAAACTGGGTCATGTGAGAAGCCACAAACACCATATTGTGCGCGTTAGGAAGCCTGGCGCCTTGGATTTGCTACAGTATCAAACCAGAAACCAAAAGCTTTTTTTATCCTCACTAATATCGATCCTATGTCAAATTATGTTTCCATGATTGTTGAAAAATAATGACCATTGTGCTATGAAAGAAGGCAATTATATAGGTCAGAGTGTATATCTCGTGAGAAATACAATACTGCAACACACAGATACTAAATCACAGTATGTACGGGTATTCGCAAGAAACTAGCTCAAGGATGGCTATTTCTGCACATTGTCTTAAAGGGAGAAATAAGAATGAATCTAAACGAGAACAGAAAGAGGGCAGACATCTCAAGCGAGTCACAGCACCAGAGATGGAACTTTGTGAATCCACCGTTTCCTTAAAATTCAGCATTGAAGGGGTAGTCCTTGTGCTTCATGCTCCTGGGTGACAAAGAAAAACAAAACACCATTCAGAGAGACAGTACAGTTGTACACATGTACAGGAATCAATTGAACACTAAGTATATTTTAATTCAAAGGAAGGTAACAGCATAATACACATAGCTGTCATCACATTAAAATGATGATTTGACTTCATAATACTTATTTAAACAGTTTGAGCCTCTGCAGAGTGTATACTGTAAACTACAGCCCATTGGTCAAAATAAACCACGTAGGGCCTCACCCTGTCATTGGGCAGACTCTCCAGTTCCTGTTGAAGCCCAGAATGGTCTTCATTTCCTCGTCGCTCAACACAAAGTCAAACACCTGCGCGGTTCAAAAAGACAATTACCCCACAGCCACACACGTGAACTAAATCAGATGACACACCTCTTCAAGTAATGGAGAATTTACAGGAGATAATACCTGGAAATTCTCCTGGATACGTGTGGGGGTGATAGACTTGGGAATCACAATCGTGTTCCGTTGGATATGGAAGCGGATCAGGACCTGAAGTGAGGATGACGGAGAGAGGAAAGCGGACATGTAAATGTGATCCCAGGTTAAAGAAAACATCAGTTCGGGTCGGCTCGATAGTGTGAAAAGGGAGTACAGTACCTGGGCAGAGGTCTTCTTATGCTTCTCAGCGATGGCCTTGATGTTGGGATCCTCCAGTAGGGAAGGGTCCTCTGGTTTGGCCCTGTTATTGACACAGTGTTATAATCTTTTCACAGGGACAACTGTGAATGGCTGTGTATGTTCAGAATTCATGTACAAGGTGAATGTACACGGACTATACCAAACATTAGGAACAGTTGAAATATTGGATTTAACAAGTGACATCAATAAGGGATCATAGCTTTCACCTGGTCAGTCTGTCATGGAAAGGGCAGGTGTTCTTAATGTTTTGTACACTCAGTGTACATCTCTCAGGTATTATTAGTTGAAGTATACGCCCTCACCATGGTCTGTCTGGGGAACCCAGGGGGCTGTAGGCTGTCACGGAGATGCCCTTAGAGTGACAGTAGTTGATCAACTTCTCCTGGTTCAGATAGGGGTGGCATTCAATCTGGCAGTAGAAAGAATGTGAGGTTATTCAACTTCACCTACAGTTCTTATTACAACACACGGGATGTACTGTATTATAAGAGAATTAGTGGTGGTATTTTATCTTGAGAAAGATACAGAATTAAATTATATGGTGGATTACAAATAAAAACACATTTACTTTAATTAAGACCCTTTGTGTATTACGGTCAAATAAGCCCAATAAAGATTAGCTGTTTATTCGGGAAGCTGTTCAGTGTGGTGACAGTAGAAAGCACAAGGGGGTCTGTCCACTCAAATAACCAGATAGACATCCTGATTAACGGGTACATATCTATTGGGATGGATGTGCCTGGAAAACAGCAGGAATAGAAGGTCACCAAAGCATCGCTGCCTTGCCTCAGGGAAAGAGGCTGACTATAAAAGGCACTAAACAGGCCTTTATCTGACCGAGCGGTCACTGTGAATAAGACAATGGGGCAGGGATATTGACAATGAGGCCTCTGTCCTTTGAGGGAGGGTTTAAAACGAGCGTTGGATGATCAGTGTCCTGAAAAGTCTAATTTAGAAGAAGGTTGAGGGATACAAGATACAATTAACGTCACATAAGAATATAGGATCAGCATTGTGTGCTTCACAATGTATTGTGCTGACCCCAGGCATGCAAGCTTTTTGAGTGACTATCGCCATCAGTAAACACTCATTCAGTAATGAAGGAAAGTCAGTACCTGGTTGTTGGCAGGTTTATACTTGAGGCCTGGCTTGTTCAGGATGGATTCAATCTGGTCTTTGTTAAAGTTGGAGACACCGATAGCCTTGACCAGTCCAGCATCCACCAGCTCCTCCATAGCCTAGTATACAGGACAGCATGGCATCCCCATTGTGTGATAAGATTACAATAAACTCAGGGTTGTATTCATTAGGGCACACAACGGAAAACAAAATTGAGCATTTCTTATTGGACCAGGTAGTCCCTGTTTCAGTCCGTTTGGTGTCTAATGAATATAACCCAGTTGAAGTGATGTTCAATTGAAGAGAACTGTACAGTGTCCTATAGTGTCTTCGAGGACGCGTCCTCTCGCACTGACTCACCTCCCATGTCTCCAGGAATTTGGAGCCATCGTCGATATTATTTCCATTGCTGTCCGTAGGGAAGAGGTCCTCTCCCGGCTGCGCAACAACGATAGTAATTATAAAAGTCATTAGACACTCCTCTTACAGCACCATACACCTGGGGAATTCAAATCTGGACCTTGAAGCCAGTTCTACTGCTGATTTTCATTCTTCCGCTCTTATCGGGGACTGATTAAGACCTGGACATTAACAGGTAGAACAGAAAACAGCAGTACTCCACACCTGCAGGATTTGATTTGAACACCCCCGCCATGAAACAATGGCGCCTACTGGAGCAAAAAAAAGCTATAAGTGAGATAGTGTTAAAATGATATTAGTCTCACCTGGAAGCCCATGGGCCAGTGTATCAGATAAAGATCCAGGTAGTCCAGTTTCAGATCACTGAGAGTCTTCTGACAGCCTTCTTTCACCATAGACTTCCCATGGAATGTGCACCACAGCTGCAAAGAGAACAAGCTTGACTTGCGTAACTACCACCCAATTTCCTCAATTCAATCTAAACCACAAATTCACTAGCCAAGATTTGATCATCTCAATCATATAGCCTTGATATCAAGTTCGTTATTTTAAATAGCATATTAAAAGAGTGGTTCAACTTCTCACTGCAATGCCAGTGGTACAAATTTGAGACCAGATAACTGTACTGAAGACAGTGAATCTCACCTTGCTGACCACGAACAGTTCCTCTCTCTTCACCACCCCCTCCTTGACCATGGCATGAACGCCCTCTCCCACCTCGGTCTCGTTCTGGTAGATGAAGGCCCCATCGATGTGCCTATAGCCTGCAGCTATGGCCGCCTTCACCGCATCAGTTACTTTACCTGGAGGGGACTGGTACAGAGGAGGGAGCAGGAAACAGAATGATTCATTCTTTCAAATGATTCAACTACAACATTATCAAGATCTTCAGTAGCCAAATCGGCAGTTGAAGGCATGCTTAGGACGCTGAAGGTGCGTTACGGATACGGCGGGGCGTTACTTCGCTCATCGCGCTCTAGCGACTCCTCAACTTTGGTCGTCAGTTTAACAGTATTTCCTCTGACACATTGGTGCGGCTGGCTTCCGGGTTAAGCGGGAGGGTGTTAAGAAGCGCGGTTTGGTGGGTCGTGTTTCGGAGGATACATGACTTGACCTTCGCCTCCTGAGCTCATTGGGGAGTTGCAGCGGTGAGACACAAAAAAATTAAAAGCACAAAAAAATTAAAAACAGAGGCACAGAATAAGATAGAAGAAAAACAAAAAGAACTGGAGAAACGTACTCAAGAACGATCAAGTGTAATATAAACTGAGTATACTAAACATTAAGAACATCTTCCTAATAGAGTTGCACCTCAGGACAGCCTCAATTCGTCGGGAATTGACTCTGTGTCGAAAGCGTTCCACAGGGATGCTGGCCCATGTTGACTTGAATGTTCCCCACAGCTGTGTCAAGTTGCCTGAATGTCCTTTGAATGGTGGACCATTCTTGATAGACACGGGAAACTGTTGAGCGTGAAAAACCCAGCAGCATTGTAGTTCTTGACACAAGCCGGTGTGCCTGGCACTGACTACCATGCCCCATTCAAAAGGCACTTAAATATTTTGTCTTGGCCATTCACCCTCTGAATGGCAGACATACACAAGACATGTTTCAAGGCTTAAAAATCCTTTAACTTATCTCCTCCCCTGCATCTGCACTGATTGAAGTGGATTTAACAAGTGACATCAAGAAGGGATGATAGCTTTCACCTAGTCAGAGCAGGTGTTCTTAATGTTTTGAACACTCAGTGCATTACAAAAAAAGAAAACTGGATGGAAAAACGCAGCAAATTATTTTAGAATTTTCAACATAAAAAACATTAGCTGGCACACACCCAGAAAAAAGTAGTTTGTGTGGAGGTGCTGTCTAAAGGCAAATAAACTATTAACTATCAAAATAAATAGAGTCTCAGACTCCACATATAACCTCCCAGTAATTTATTGGGTATTTACCAACGTTTCGGCATCACCGTGCCTTCTTCAGGGCAATGTCATGAGTACTTGAACCAGGTTATGGAGACAAACAGTGCAATTAGTGCAACTAATGACAATAGTGAGGGGTGTGTCATAATGATGACATTTACTAGAATGAATTAGTGAAACTGTTAAAAAAACAAACAATAGTTTTTGGCACAATTAAATTAGGCTATTGTTATCATATAGAAACATAATTGAATATTGTACATAATATTTGCATCAACATACATTATTATTATATTATAATTCAATTTCACATTTAGTTGTTTCGTATTTCATTTTATATTTGTTACATATAATCTTTTGGTTCAACCTTAATGCATAATAAGCATCATCAACAGGGGGAACATATTAGGTTTATGCTAATAAGCAGTAAAATATATAACACTTGTTCATAAAATAAATGATTGTTTATAAGAAAGGCCTGAGATCAAAGTCAATATTCAGACCACTAGGGGTCAATGTTTTTAGATAGGATATCCAGTAAGCCTCCCATTGTAATAGTAGGATATCCAGTAAGCCTCCCATTGTAATAGTAGGATCTCAATGTCACCTCCGGGCTGACGAATCATAAGAGGGTGGTTTACAGAGATACAGTAGGTGGAATGGGCTGAGAGCAGCTGAGGGGTGGGTTCAAAATACCATGATCTATAAATGTTGTGACTGAAAATACTATATACAGTGCATTCAGAAAGTATTCAGACCCCTTGACTTTTTCCACATTTTGTTATGTTACAGCCTTACTCTAAAGTTGATTAAATAAAAACGTCTACACACAATACCTCATAATGACAAAGCTAAAACAGGTTTTTTGACATTTTTGAAAATGTATTTAAAAAAAAACTAAAACAGAAATACCTTATTTACATAAGTATTCAGACCATTTGCTATGAGACTCGAAATTGAGCTCCGGTGTATCCTGTTTCCATTGGCCATCCTTGAGATGTTTCTACAACTTGATTGGAGTCCACCTGTGGTAAATTTAAATTGATTGGACATGATTTGGAAAGGCACACATCTGTCTATATAAGGTCACACTGTTGACAGTGCATGTCAGAGCAAAAATCAAGCCATGAGGTTGAAGGAATTGTCCATAAAGCTCCGAGACAGGATTTTGTCAAGGCACAGATCTGGGGGAAAGGTACCAAAACATGTATGTACCATTGAAGGTCACAAAGAGCACAGCAGCCTTCATCATTCTTAAATGGAAGAAGTTTGGATCCACCAAGACTCTTCCTAGAGCTCGCTGCCCAGCCAAACTGAGCAATCGGGAGAGAAGGACCTTGGTCACGGAGGTGACCAAGAACCCGATGGTCACTCTGACGGAGCTCTTGAGTTCCTCTGTGGCGATAGGAGAACCTTCCAGAAGAACAACCATCTCTGCAGCACTCCACCAATCAGGCCTTTATGGTAGAGTGGCCAGATGGAAGCCACTCCTCAGTAAAAGGCTCGTGGCAGCCTGCTTGGAGTTTGCCAAAAGGAAACAAGATGAGAAACAAGATTCTCTGGTCTAATGAAAAGCTGAATGCCAAGCGTCACGTCTGGAGAGAACCTGGCACCATCCTTAGAGTGAAGCATGGGGGTGGCAGCATCATGCTGTGGGAATGTTTTTCAGTGGCAGGGATTGAGAGACTAGTCAGGATTGAGGGAAAGATGAACGGAGCAAAGTACAGAGAGATCCTTGATGAAAATCTTCTCCAGAGCACTCAGGACCTCAGACTAGGGCAAAGGTTCATCTTCCAACAGAACAACGACCTGAAGCACACAGCCAAGACAACGCAGGAGTGGCTTCGGGACAAGTCTCTGAATATTCTTGAGTGGCCCAGCCAGAGCCCAGACTTAAACCCAATCAAACATCTCGGGAGAGAACTGAAAATAGCTGTGCAGCGATGCTCCCCATCCAACCTGACAGAGCTTGAGAGGATCTGCAGAGAAGAGTCAGAAACTCCCCAAATACAGGTGTGCCGAGCTTATAGCGTCATACCCGAGAAGACAAGGCTGTAATTGCTGCCAAAGGTGGTTCAACAAAGTATGGAGTAAAGGGTCTGAATACTTATATAAATGTGATATTTCATTTTTGAAATATAAATGAGCAAAAATGTCTAAACTGTTTTTGCTTTGTCATTATGTGGTATTGTGTGTAGATTATTAAGGGGGGAAAAAAACGTATCCATTTTAGAATAAGGTTGTAATGTAACAAAATGTGGAAAAAGCCAAGGGCTGGGTGGGTGGGTATATATATATGTAATATCTCTATCGGATGTGTTTAAGTACTATGTATCCAGATGTAATGTGTCAAATAGCAAAATATAGTTATGTAACTACTGTGTAAAAAAAGTTCATGTACGTAAATTGTACATTGTACAAAAAAAGCAGTAAAAACAAAATGTTGTCCTCCAAAGAGGGACTGGAGGATGGTCCAATAAAATACTGCATTTATATATATATATATATATATATATATATATATATAAAATGCAGTAACCTGCAAATGTCACTTGTGGATTCAAATGTATACAGACTTGATCACAAGATATTGCACAAAGGGGATTTGTGACTTTTAATGATACAGCTATGAGGAAATGGGTGCAGCCTTTCAACGACAAATCACAAGACCAAGGCTAAACAAAGCTTTATTGTAACAGAAACTATGGGGTCTATTGCCTGTTCCTAAAAACGTACGAGTTCACATATCTTGACTAGCTAATATTTTGACAATACAGTAAGTAGGGCAGGCTATATAAAAAAAAATCTAAAATCGAACAAATCTCAGTGCTCATTTTATGGAATTGCAGCTGGCTCCTGGTTATTTTATTGTCGAGGGCTTTCTAAATAGAGAAAAGTAACGTTGACAATATATTACAGTTCCATAACGGAAGAGAGAAAGCTACGTATTCATATGTCATAAATGCATACCATTCTGTAATTTCCAAAGTTGCTAACTAGCTCAAAGACCAAAGAACTCAAAAAGTTGGACCTAGCTAGCTAGCTAGCAGTATAGCTAGCTTTCTTGGCAAAATACAAGTAAAGGGGATCATTTCTAAATTTAGAACAAACCTTCCACGTCCCGAGACCAAGAATCGGCATGTCTGCACCGGTGTTCAATTTCACGGATGTTGCCATCGTCCTCTTTGTTGCAAAATATACCTTTAGATACTTTGTTGCAATTGCAGACGGTTTTCTAGTCCAACCTCAAGTGCAGCGCAAAGTGCAGAGACTACGAATGGTACAGCAGCCAGCCCATATTGGTGATCGATTGCTTACGCCTGGAATTCTATATAGCTGAACATCCTGGACAACAGCGCCACCCGGTGCCACCCTCACTCTCTTTATTAATGATTTTTACAACGGCACAGATGAGTCGCTTCATATAAACCTGCAAATTGATTTTAAATGTTTCCAGCATACGAATACGTTCTTTGCCAAACAGAATCCTGAACCAAAATAGTTTAATAACATTTTCACAAATGGAATAATCATTGCTGCCCCCCCCCTCCCCCCCATTCACCTTGAATTCAACATTTGCATCTTATCAATTTGTTTCTGAAACTTAATCAAAAACGTTTGCTTCACCTCAAGCATTATGTGTAACAAGCACTAGAGGGAGACATTACCACACCGTTCAGCTGGCAATCAAACGCTAAAAGGGGCAATTGCAAATGTTACGATTTTTTAAAACTTAAAAATACATATACCCATCGAACTATTGAATAATATAACTTAAATGCCTCGTGAGCTTAGTTAAATTGTCTTACCGCATCAGAACCCAAAATATAAGCTTGTTCTTACATTGTTTGTAAACACTATATTGCCCCAAATATGGTTAAAACTATCACTTTGATTTTCTGGATGCTCAGTCCTTGCATTCATAGAGCTCTGTCTATGAATTTCTCCAGCCCCAGCCCCAGCCCCAAATGCACTCCAAGGAAAAACTGAAATTATGCATTTAGTGATACACGCATGAAGTCAAAAGGTTAAATTCTAATATGGTATTGATACTAAGATTTTTATATTTGTGTGAAATGTGAGGAAGAGATGTGGTCAAGCAAGAAAAACAACCATTGCATTGCCATCAATATTCCTATTTTAAAAAATAAGAAAAAGACTAAGATAAAGCCTAAAGCATGTGATTAGGGGGTAAAATATAGACTAGTCTTTAGTACACTCAACACAAATATAAACGCAGCATCTAAAGTGTTGGCCCCATGTTTCATGACCCAAAATAAAATATCTCTAATGTTTACACACATTTAGTTTTGTCCTTTTGTCCTTGTTAATGAGAGTTTCTCCTTTGCCAAGATATTCCATCCGTCTGACAGGTGTGGCATATCAAGAAGCTGATTAAACAGCATGGTCATTACACAGGTGCACCTTGTGCTGGGGACAATAAAATACATCTCTAAAACGTGCAGTTTTGTTACACATCACAATGCCACAGATGTCTCAAGTTTTGAGGGAGCGTGCAAGTGAAATGCTGACTGCAGAAATGCCCACCAGAGCTATTGCCAGAGAATTTAATGTTCAGCCATCTCCAACGTAATTTTGGAGAATTTGGCAGTACATCCAACCGGCCTAATAACCACAGACCACGTGTAACCACGCCAGCCCAGGACCTCCACATCCGGCTTCTTCACCTGCAGGATCGTCTGGGACCAGCCGTCCGGATAGCTGATGAAACTGAGTTTACGTCACCGAAGAATTTCTGCACAAACTCTCAGAAACCGTTTCAGGGAAGCTCATCTGCGTGGTCGTCGTCCTCACCAGGGCCTTGACCTCTCTGCAGTTCGGCATCGTAACCAAATTCAGTGGGAAAATGCTCACCTTCAATAGCCACTGGCAAGCTGAAGAAGTGTGCTCTTCACAGATGAATCCCGGTTTCAACTGTACCGGGCAAATGGCAGACAGCATGTTTGGCATCTTGTGGGTGAGCGGTTTGCCGATGTCAGCGTTGTGAACAGAGTGCCCCATGGTGGTGAGGTTCTGGTACGGGTAGTTATAAGCTCCGGACAATGAACACAATTACATTTTATGGATGACAATTTGAATGCACAGAGATACCGTGATAAAATCCTGAGGCCCATTGTCGTGCCAATCATCCATCGCAATCACCTCATGTTTCAGCATGAGCATAATGCACGGCCCCATGTCGCAAGGATCTGTACACAATTCCTGAAATCTGAAAATGTGCCAGTTCTTCCATGGCCTGCATACTCACCAGACATGTCACCCATTGAGCATGTTTGGGATGCTGTGGTTCGACGTGTATGACAGCAAGTTCCAGTTCCCGTCAATGTCCAACAACTTTGCACAGCCATAAATAGGGGAGTTGGACAACATTATACAGGCCACAATCAACAACCTGATCAACTCTATGTGAAGGAGATGTGTCTCCAGCAGATGCATATCTGTATTCCCAGTCGTGAAATCCATAGACTAGGCGCAGGGGTGTCAAAGTCAAATGGACGGAGGGCCAAATAAAAAAATCAGCTACAAGACGAGGGCCGGACTGTTCGAATGTTCATTGAAAAAATTTTAAATGACGCATATAGTCTAGTGAACCTAATTGAACCTACTGAAAACCTAACAAATATATTACAATATGATCAGATAAATAAAGCAATATTTTCTTATGGCTCTGTCAGTAATCTTTAATTTTCAACAGACACAAAAGACAAATTTCCTTTATATAAATATCCCCATAACATGAACATTAAATGAAAGAAACCGGTATTCAAGGCACCATCAGTAGACTATATTTTCTATTTTAGCAAAAGTGGGCTAAATTTACTTCAAAGAAAAAACAATAATAGCAATTTTCTATCATCCACTCAACTGAAATATTTTTAAAATATAATTGGATTGAAATACAAAAAAATAAAGTGCAAAAATCTATTAATCAAAAACAACACTTTGTTTAAGGAGAAGTAACATGCAGTGAAAACAAATATTAAATTTTAACTTTTAAACTTGAACTGAGTAAAAACTCTAAATATGTGATTGCACAGTAATGTTCACTTGTTTGAGGTTGAGGGTGATACTTGGTGGTGTCCCATCTTTTCCACAAGTTCATCAATGTTCGGGGTAAGGCTCTGAGCTGAAGAAATCCTCAGAATTGAGTGGAGGTGTTCAGCAGTAAGTCGACTTCTGTGTGATGTTTTGTTCAGGTTCATCAAAGAAAACAGTTGTTCACACAGGTATGTGCTGCCAAACATAGACAACGTTTGAGCAGCCTGGATGCGCAGCTGGGGCATTGTGCCGGGGAGGAAACGGGCGAACTCCGCAGCACCCACTGCCGCATATTTTGCCCTCAGTGCATCATTGCATTGGAGGTCAATCAACTCCATTTGGAGGTTTGGTGGTGAGCTTTCCACGTCAACAGCAAATGGGTTACCGAGCAGTTCCAACCTGCTTTTTTGTGCTTCAAAGTCAGCAAATCGGCGTCGAAAGTCAGCGGCAAGCATACCTATTTTATCAGCCAACTGTGTGCTCGGGAACGCACTGGTAGAGAGCTTCTCTTTCATGGTCTGGCAGCTGGGAAAGTGGCTCAAATTTTCTTTCCGCATCTGCGTCTCCCACAGAGTCAGTTTGGTTTTAAATGCCTTCACTGTACTGTACATATCAGAGATGACACGATCCCGACCCTGCAGCTGCAAGTTTATTGCATTCAGATGACTCGTAATGTCACACAGAAAAGCCATTTCACACAGAAACATTTCGTCTCGGAGTTGTGTTGTGTCTTTCCCTTTGCTGTCCAAGAACAGACAAATCTCCTCACGAAGCTCGAAACATCTTTGAAGCACCTTTCCCTGGCTTAGCCATCGCACCTCTGTGTGATAAGGCAAATCACCATGCTCCGTTTCTAACTCCGTCAGAAATGCCTTGAACTGGCGGTGATTCAAACCTTTGGCTCTGATAAAGTTAACTGTGCGCGTGATGATGCTCATTACATGCTCCATTTTCAAGGCTTTACCGCACAACGCTTCCTGGTGTATGATACAATGATAAGCTGTCAGCTCACCTGTCGCGTTTTCCTCTTGCATCTTTTCCCGTATCTTCGCCACCAGTCCGCTCCTGTGTCCACACATCGCAGGTGCTCCGTCGGTTGTCAAACCCACGAGTTTTTCCCAAGGCAGCTCCATCTCATTTACACATCTTGACACCTCTTCATACAAATCATGCCCCGTAGTTGTGCCATGCATAGGACGTAAAGCCAAAAACTCCTCTGTCACGCTTAGGTTGGAGTCCACTCCGCGGATGAAAATTGACAACTGGGCAATGTCAGAAATGTCGGTGCTCTCATCCACAGCCAAGGAATATGCAATAAAATCTTTTCCCTTTTTCACAAGCTGCTCTTTTAGATTGATGGACAACTGGTCTACTCTCTCGGCAATGGTGTTTCTGCTCAGACTCACATTTAAAAAGAGTTGCCTTTTTTCTGGGCAAACTTCGTCACAAACTTTAATCATGCAGTTTTTGATGAAATCCCCCTCCGTAAATGGCCGGGCTGATTTAGCGATCTCTTCTGCCAAAATAAAACTGGCCTTGACAGCAGCCTGGCCTTGTGATTTGGCTTTTTTGAACAGAGCCTGTCGAGATTTGAGGCCTCGTTTTAATTCCTCTGCCTTTTGTAGCCTTTGTTCCATGTCCATATTCTTGTTTTTGTCCGCGTGTTTCGTTTCATAATGTCGTCTCAGATTATACTCTTTCAGTACCGCCACACTTTCTCCACACAGAAGACACACAGGTTTTCCAGCTACCTTCGTGAACATATACTCCGACTCCCACCTTGTTTGAAACCCCCGGTTCTCAGTATCCACCTTCCGTTTTGCCATTTTTGATGGGTATCTGAAAGTTAATTTTACTGTGATGCTGACGACTGCTGTGCCAATAAATATTGAAATGAAGCAGCCTACTGCTCGGTGCGTCACCTTTGCATTGTGGGAAATGTAGTATTGGTGCGTGTAAAAGATCTGCGGGCTGCCGGCTTGCTGCGGGCCGGTTCTAATAATAAATCAAGATCATCCCAGGGGCCGTAAAAAACCTTCTTGCGGGCCGGATGTGGCCCGCGGGCCTTGACTCTGACATATGTGGACTAGGGCCTAATAAATAAATAAATAAATTAAAATTGACTGATTTCCTTATATGAACTGTAACTCAGTAAAATCATTGAAATTGTTGCATGTTGCATATTATATTTTGTTCAGTGTAATTTGATAACTTCCTATACACTATCTTGAATTTGAACCTGGTTAAAAATGTAAGAAACACAGTATACCATAAGATTTTGTATTTACTTACCCTTTGGTAAGGGCTGGATTCATCCTTAATGCGGAAGTATCGCGAAAGATCCGTGTGACAATGTAAAGGTAATTTGTGATTGAGCCAACATATGCATCGTTTACCTTGAATGCAGTCTCCACGAACGTGGAACATTGTCTTTACATTTTAATCAAGCTATAACATGGAACTTCCGTGATATGGATTGACTCCAGCCCTTAATTAACCAGGCTAATCTCGGTGTCCCTTCCACGGGACGGTTGAGCTAATGTAGGCTAATGCGATTACCATGAGGTTGTAAGTAACAAGAACATTTCCCAGGACAAAGACATATCTGACATTGGCAGAAAGCTTAAATTCTTGTTAATCGAACTGCGCTGTCCAATTTACAGTAGCTATTGCAGTGAAAGAATACCATGCAATTGTTTGAGGAGAGTGCACCATTTTGAAGATGAAAAGTTATTAATAAACAAATTAGGCACATTTGGGCAGTCTTGATACAACATTTTGAACAGAAATGCAATGGTCCTTTGGATCAGTCAAAATTTGCACATACACTGATTCCATCTAGTGGCCAAAATCTAAATTGCACCTGGGCTGGAATAATACATTATGGCCTTTCTCTTGCATTTCAAAGAAAAAAATACAAAAGAACGGTTTTGTTTTCTTTGTATTATCTTTTACCAAATCTATTGTGTTATATTCTACCACATTCATTTCAAATTTCCATTACCTTCAAAGTAATTCCTTTCAAATGGTACCAAGAATATGCATATCCTTGCTTCAGGGCATGAGCTACAGGCAGTTAGATTTGGGTATGTCATTTTAGACAAAAATTGAAAAAAAAGGGGGTAATCCTTATTTTTCTAAAAATCTCTTGTCTTGGAACATGTACAATGTGAATGTGTGGAGCCTACTGTACGTATCGAATAGTTATTCACCACCATGAAGAATAAGCCAAACCCCAAAAGGCAACCAAAAGAAGAAAAAAAAAACACCACTTTTGTCAAAGTCAGACAAAACCTCACAGACCTTTAAATGAGCCGTTCAAAATTCTGAAAAGGACGTACCGAAAGAAAAAAGAAAAATAAGAAAAGAAACAAGAAACAGAAAAGTTATCAGAGCCGCTGTCTGTGTATCTCACAATGGCTCTCGCTGAAGTTTGTGTCTCTTCTGATCTTCTCCCAGCTGGACTTCTGATTTCCACCCCATCTCCTCTGATCTGCCTGCAGACATCCGACAGCCTTTTGCCAGCCGGTGAGCTGTCAAAGGACCCCTGGAATCAAACGCCCAGCCATCCCATCTCCAT
Source organism: Oncorhynchus clarkii lewisi (assembly GCF_045791955.1). Lineage (NCBI taxonomy): Eukaryota > Metazoa > Chordata > Actinopteri > Salmoniformes > Salmonidae > Oncorhynchus > Oncorhynchus clarkii. The sequence goes on along the minus strand of NC_092179.1, from coordinate 10,297,576 downwards.
GCTCTGGCATGATCAAAGAGGCACAGGTAAGCCAGACATGGAGCCACATACAATTGCCATCTAAAAAGGTGGAACATTTTCATTTTTTAACGTTTATCTTTTGTGTAACTTGACTAGGCTGAGATGACACGGCTCCTGGAGAACAGAGTCAATGCATCGATCAGAATCAAGGACAAGAAGTTGATCAGTTTTGAAGATAAGAGCGATTAGTTCATCTTGATCTGACTGTCTCTAGGAAACTTTTGGATAAAAAGTTCAACGCTGTAGTGAGTTGTCTGAACACTCGGAAGAATTTGAATTTAAGATGGAATTTTCATCACCTTCCGTCTAAAGTTCATGTTTAAGTCATTCATTAAATACATATATATATGCTGTCACTGTCTCATCCATGTCAAGATATGGCTATATGAAATACAATATACCCACTATTACCTATGTTAAAGTACAGGAAAGCATATATAGACAAAGAAAAATATGGACAGAGAACACACATGCACACACACACCCAGTATTTCCTTCTGATGCCGCTAGTGATCTACTGATCTCCAAGTCTGGCCTCCCTGATGTGTATGGTTATAATGGGGTCTCTGTGGGCCGGTGGCCATGTTTCCCTTCTTCTCCCTGCTCCCTACCAGAGATCACACACTAAATCGTTGAGTCCTGACCTGTACTGGGGAGATCAAACAGTATCTCTGTGCTCGGCTCGCCGGACCTCCTCTCTCTCTCTCCGACTCTGTCTGTCTGCCAGGGTGCACTGGGTCATCCCTGTCCACACAGAGGTAATACTGAGTGTCAGCTCCTGCTGAGTTCAACCACATACCATACATTCTGTCTACGGACTAAACACAACATAGGAGATATTGTCATCAGGCTTTTATTAAAAATCTCTACTGGAATCAATGAAAAATGCTTTTTATCAACAAAAAAACATCAAATCAAAATCAATCTACATCTACATGATTTTAGTATAGATCTTCACTGGAAATATCAAGAATACTTGCAATCTCAACTGGGTTAATAGACAATGAACACTAACAAAGCAGTTATTATTGAATTGGGTCTGATCAATGTGAATCAAATTAAAGCAGTGGATTATCATCTTCTGAGAAAATGATTTGCAGGAAAACACATAACAATGTAGAAACATAGAAACAGAAACATTGTAGAAAGTAAATGGTTCATGAAATATGAACGTGTCTCTTTCTTAAAGCGTTTGATGGAATTCTGGCTGGACAATCAGACCTTGATGATGATACTTGAGTTCTCAGAAAGAAGAGGAGAGAGGTCATATAAAGACATGCAACAAGTAGTCTGCACTATCCACCTCACCATCACACAGAAGAGCTCCTCTGTCCAGTGGGACGCCTGCTGCCCCTCTCAGAGCTGGGCGACCTTTCACCTCTGCTGGGCACTGAGGCAGACACGAGCCTCTGAGTGTCTGCTTCCATCGTCTGCCCATTCCCTCCCTGTGTGTTTGTAATGTGGCGTGTGTGTGTTCGGAGTGTGTGTGTTTGTGTACGGTCCGTGGAGCATCTATAGCCACGGGCCTCTCCTGGCCACTCTTGGCCAGTCAAACAAGGCAGAGGCTTCAGCTTGATTAACCACTTAGTTCATCCTCTCAGACAGAATACTGCAGGGAGAAAGCAGAGTAATGAAGTGCTTCTCTAATGCCTTGATTTTTTGGGGTTCAATATTGCTTGCTCCCTGTGAATAATCTGAAGATGTTTATTTTTCGTCAAAACAAGTGCCCACCCACGTCTCCCTCTCGTCAGCCCTAACTGGTGTGAATAAACATAATCAATATAGTACATATTTTGAGAGGGAATCGGAGGCTTTTCCCCTCAAATCACTTCTGAATGGCTGTTCGTCTTTCTAATTATATAGATTATACTGTGTGTGTCAGACATGGGCTCAACAGACGCGGAATGGAAGAGTGCTTTGCCTTTGTACCGGATGGAACAGAGTGTCAGAGTTCCACAAAGGTTGGCAATTACGTTCTCCCGTGTGCTTCTTTGTTCATGAGAAGAGGAACTGCACTCGACAGACAGACATGGATAGACTGTCTCAAGAATGATTGAGGATTGAGGAGTCAAGACTTAGTTGAAAGTCAAGTAACTGTGCAGAGCCGGCGAGTCGAGCAGCAACACTCGCGGCTAGACACATGCCAATCCCCAGACCCGACTGTAAACTGGGGTTCAATTCCCACATCCACCTTTCCTACTGTTCTCCTACTTGCCTGCCTCCCTCTGTTTCCAACTGTCTAAATAAAGTGCAAAATGAAAAAATAATATCAAGTAACCGCTGTCAGTAATTCTCTTTCATGATATCAAATTGTCTCGATAAATGAGTTTTAGTAGGTAATGCATCTGACTTTCAGGACTTCAAATAGCCCCGTTTACTGTAAACAATATTCTGTTGAGAATTTTCACACACATCCCTCATTGAGGAAATAGATGACACATCAAAAAACGGAAAATTCACCTGAAGCTCTTACAAAGAATTGCGCTACTTTCGACCAGCGCTCCAAACGGCTCAAACTCCCTCTGTCCTAACAATTGCAACCCTCTTCGAAAAAGACGCAGTGGAGTGAGCGATGTCACACACATTCAACAGTACACGTAGCATGATGACTTGTCAAAATCTGTGGGTGATTATTTCTGCCCAAGATATGTCCAACCAAGGGTTTGACGTAACAACTTCCTTTTGCACTCCACTCCAATAGACACAAAAGAGGAAACAGGGTTTTGGTTAAATATCTAGGGCCTTTTCACTTGCCCATCCAGGGCTGATATCTAAATCTGAAGTTTCACTCCTAAACTATAAGACTCAATTGACTTCACCTCCAGTCTTCCTACCCACTCCAAACACAGGTAGGCTATTCCATATGAGGGCCAGGTTTCTTACTAATAACCAATAATCACAGATGTATCTAAACAGATATTTCTGATTTATAAATTGTAGCTAGCAACGTTTTGTAGCAGTAGGCCTGTGTGATTTTCATTTGAATTGAATTTCATGATTTTGGATGATGATGAAATTCTGCCCCTGCAGACTTGTCTGTGTTGCTTGAAGTAGAGGAGGTACATCAAACCACAGATCTAGGATGCTAACCTTGAGCATAAGGGAGGATGGAGTATCTGATCCTAGACGAGTGGTTGGATACAAATTCTACCTACTCTGGTCCTATTCATCCCGAACTTCTCCTCTAACCACATCCTGCTTAACAGGAGGTATCTTATTCAGGATGGATTGCTCTTTACAAACATAGGAAACATTTAAACTGTTGACACTTGTTGGGTATTTTTAAGTGATGGTTCTGATTGGCTATGCAATGTTGGGGAACTAAAATAACCCTATATGCTTTCTTTATTTAACCAGTTAAGAACAAATTCTTATTTACAATGACAGCCTACCGGGGGAAAAGTTCAGGGGCAAACAACAGATTTTTAATCTTGTCATTTAGGGGATTCGATCCAACAACCTTTCAGTTACTGGCGCAATGCTCTAACCACTAGGCTACCTGCTGCCACAATATACGTTTCATTCTAAGTCTTTATATGCCCTCATTAAAATGTATGCAGCAATGCTGAGGTTTACTGCCATTTGATTTTCTACAAACAAAGATTGAGAAGTATCAGGAAAGGAAATACAAATGTGAAATACTGCATAGCTTTGGAAGTTCACTATTAATTCCTCCTTGCGTATTCATCCTCTCACTGTCAACTGTGTTTATTTTCAGCAAACTTAAAATGTGTAAATATTTGTATGAACATAAGATTCAACAACTGAGACATAAACTGAACAAGTTCCACAGACATGTGACTAACAGAAATGGACAAATGTGTCCCTGAACAAAGGGGGGTGGGGTCAAAATCAAAAGTAACAGTCAGTATCTGGTGTGGCCACCAGCTCCATTAAGTCCTGCAGTGCATCTCCTCCTCATGGACTGCACCAAATTTGCCAGTTCTTGCTGTGAGATGGTACCCCACTCTTCCACCAAGGCACCTGCAAGTTCCCGGACATTTCTGGGGGGAATGGCCATAGCCCTCACCCTCCGATCCAACAGGTCCCAGATGTGCTCAATGGGATTGAGATCCAGGATCTTCGCTTGCCATGGTAAAACACTGACATTCCTGTCTTGCAGAAAATCACACACAGAAGGAGCAGTATGGCTGGTGGCATTGTCATGCTGGAAAGTCATGTCAGGATGAGCCTGCAGGAAGGGTACCACATGAGGGAGGAGGATGTCTTCCCTGTGACGCACAGCGTTGAGATTGCCTGCAATAACAACAAGCTCAGTTTGATGATGCTGTGACACACCGCCCCAGACCATGACGGACCCTCCACCTCCAAATCGATCCCGCTCCAGAGTACAGGCTTCGGTGTAACGCTCATTCCTTCGATGATAAACGTGAATCCAACCATCACCCCTGGTGAGACAAAACCGCGACTCGTCAATGAAGAGCACTTTTTGCCAGTCCTGTCTGGACCAGCGACGGTGGGTTTGTGCCCATAGGCGACGTTGTTGCCTGTGATGTCTGGTGAGGACCTGCCTTACAACAGGCCTACAAGCCCTCAGTCCAGCCTCTCTCAGCCCATTGCGGACAGTCTGACCACTGATGGAGGGATTGTGCGTTCCTGGTATAACTCGGGCAGTTGTTGCCACCCTGTACCTGTCCCGCAGGTGTGATGTTCGGATGTACCGATCCTGTGCAGGTGTTGTTACACGTGGTCTGCCACTGCGAGGATGATCAACTGTCTGTCCTGTCTCCCTGTAGCGCTGTCTGGCATCTCACAGTCAGTATGGACATTGTAATTTATTGCCCTGGCCACATTTGCAGTCCTCATGCCTCTTTGAAGCATGCCTAAGGCACATTCACGCAGATGAGCAGGGACCCTGGTGTCTTTTGGTGTTTTTCAAAGTTAGTAGAAAGGCCTCTTTAGTGTCCTAAGTTTTCATAACTGTGACCTTAATTGCCTACGGTCTGTAAGCTGTTAGTGTCTTAACCACCGTTCCACAGGTGCATGTTCATTAATTGTTTATGGTTCATTGAATAAGCATGGGAAACAGTGTTTAAACCCTTTACAATGAAGATCTGTGAAGTTATTTGGATTTTTACGAATTGTCTTTGAAAGACAGGGTCCTGAAAAAGGGACATTTCTTTTTTTTGCCGAGTTTAGATAGTTGTGTTGCTGCAGCCTTGCAGTTGTTTGTGTTTGTTCTTCTGCCCCGAGAACAGCATGTCTCATGTGCTGTGATTGTTTTTTTTGTTTCAGTGAACTTCTATCTACAGTGTACACAATGACATTGCAAGAAAAGCCTTCCACGCCCCCCTCTTTTGGGGATTTCCTCTTTTGTTTGGTCACCAGATATTATTCTCAATATGTTTAGAAAAATCTCTTGGACTTCTGTAATTTGTCACGATCATCATGGGACATTTGATTTTTATCATGTTATATGGGCATCCTGTTTAGACGGGATATGTATTGGGGATATGTATTGGCACACACACTGGTGAGGGGTCGAGGGAAACAGTGTGAGTATTTAAAGGGGCACATGAGTCATTACAGAACGTGTCACTATGACTTAGCGAAAACATTTTAAAAAACAATGTTTAGAGGACAGAGAGGATTGCAGTGCCCACTGCATATGCGTACTGTGCATTATGGGTGGTGTGTCCACAATGTGAAAAGTGTTGGGTGTGCTGTCAGTGTGTTGTAATTTGTGTGGGAGTAGGCTACTGGATGAGTCAAAGTTAATTCATGATTCATGTTATACCTAGGCTATTATAGGATTTCTTAACATAATTCCACCCAGATGGACTTAAACATATAATAGTACTTTTTGTGACTGGGTGTGGAGATTCAACAATGCATTCCTATTGGATGGCAAGATAGGGGAACCACTAGGAGCATAGGAAATAGACTGCCCTCTTGTGGATCATAGGGGAAAGACAAGTTGAGCACGAAGACAAGTTGAACATCTTGGACCATCACCATCTTGGTGTTCAGTACTTCAGATATAACACAGATCCGATATTATACTAATGTTAATGATAGTGGACTAAATAACATTGCCTCGTTAAGAAAAGGATGACTTTGGTTTGAGATGACGCTACTCTTCTATCAAGTGCTATGTCTGGTGATGGGAGAGCCCTTCAGACACTCACTTTGCCGTAGAGGGGAAAAGAGTGGGCACTTCACTGCTCCACAGAGACTAACCTAAAATTCTGACAGAAGGTTTGAAGCGAGAGAGATAGAGGGATGGAGATAGACAGAAGGGAGAGAGAGAGAGAGAGAGAGAGAGAGAGAAATAGATCAAATAATGTACACATTGTATCATTGTACGGTCTAACAGTTCACTTCCAAGTGGAGACCATGCTAACCTTACCCCAGTGGGGGGTCTCATTGAGTTCAGTGAATGTATATGTTGCCGCCCAGACCTGACCAACCAGAGATGACATAGAGGATGGAGACGAGGAATCTATCTCCCCCCTCTGAGACCACTCCACTGTCTCTTATGCTGGGGCGCGTTTGTCTTTGAAGTAATGAAAGTGATCAGATTGACTTGTGAGGCATTTATTCTGACAGACACAAGCGCATTTTCTCTCTCATGGGTAAGGTAATGCTGTAATCGCTAGGCAGACATGTCTGTCTGTCTGTCTGTCTGATAACTGAACACAGGTGGCACACATTTGTGATGAGATGTTCCTGCCAGTAATGTATTTAACCATGTCAAGTTCAATCAACAAGTGTGATATCTTGATGAAGGACACGAGCTGTCTGCTACCTCTAAACAAATAGCCTGTGTGTCAACATGCCTTTCTCAAACAACAAGCCCAAAGAGTGATCAGATTGTCAGGCAGCGTCTTGAAACACAAAACGGACCGGTAGGCCTTAATCTAGGCCTAGTAATTTCATAACTATGACCAATAATCTGAGTTCATTTGCACACATAACACACAGGGTGATTGTAGAGTGGCAGAGTGCTTACTGTTGGGCTGTACAGAACAGAATAGCAGTGCTGTGCTTGGAATGGGGCCTGCATCTCTCCAGTGTCCGTAGCCTCATCATTATCCCAGCTCAGTGAATCACATCCTAAGGAGAGAAAGCAGTCTCTCATGGCTGCCTGGTTCACAGCTCCATGGGAGGTGTTGAGGGACAATGATGGAGAATTAGCAGTGAAAAGAGCAAATAAATAGGTGCTTGCTACTTGAAAGCTCCGCCACAAAGCCCCAGCAGCCCACTGAAGACAAGAGAGGGAAGAGAGAAGAAACATGTTTTTTTTTCTTCTCTTCATGTCTTGCCTGATGAAAATAAAAGGTTGAGGCTCAAAGGAAGACATAGAGGCAGTGGGGGATAGGAGGTGACGCGAGAGCAGAGAGCCTCACAGAGCGCTGGTGTCTATGGGAAGGGTTTTAATGAGGTGGAGGGTGGAGGAGTGGGTGAAAGGGGGTATTAGGGAGAAGGGGGGGTTTGCTCGTCAGACTGTGACACAGACACTCAGAACATAACATCCTCCTGAGAAAACAATGCACTGACTACCTCTCTCTGGGGCTGAGAAGGACGTGTGTGTGTGTGTGTGTGTGTGTGTGTGTGTGTGTGTGTGTGTGTGTGTGTGTGTGTTTGCTTGCGCTATCCTTGTGGGGAGCAGAAGTCCTCACAAGGATAGTAAAACAAGGAAAATGTGGCCTGTCCCCACAAGGAAAAAGGCTATTTTAGGCTTAGGGGTTAGGTTTAGGGTTCCAATTAGTGTTGTAGGTTAGGTTTAGGGTTCCAATTAGTGTTGTAGGTTAGGTTTAGGGTTACAATTAGCATTGGTTTAGGGTTACAATTAGTGTTAGGTTTAGAGTTAGAGTTATGGTTATGTTTAGGGGTTTGGGGTTAAGGTTATGTTAAGGGTTATGTTTAGGGTTAGAGAAAATAGGATTTTGAATGGGAATCAATTGTTTGGTCAACCACAAGGACAGTCAAACAAACATTTGTGTGTGTGTGAGTTCGGCAGAGGAGTGGCAGAGGGACAATGACGACAGCTGTCTGTTTTAAAAGGAGCGAGACAGAATAACATTTGCATGTTGCCCTCGAAAGACCCCGACTAAATAGCCTGGAGGCCCGTTGAATCAGGAAGATGTAACTGGGATCTGATTGACCCATTGACGGAGAATTAAGTGATCATACCATGCTGTGAAAAAACAAGTTGCAGGAGAGAACACAATACGAGGGGATTCAAAGCTTTTAAGCCTCCTGACATGTCATCTTGTGACGCAATCCTTTTCAAACTTGATTTTGTGTGTGACAAAACTGCACATTTTAGAGTGGTCTTTTATTGTCCCGAGCACAAGATACACCTGTGTAATGATCATGCTGTTTAATCAGTTTGTTGATATGCCACACCTGTCAGGTGGATGGATTATCTTGGCAAAGGAGAAATAGTCAATAACAGGGATGTAAACACATTAGTGCACAACATTTGAGAGAAATAAGCTTTTTGTGTGTGTGGAACATTTCTGGGATCTTTTATTTTAGCTCATGAAACATTGGACCTACACTGTGCATGTTGCTTTAATATTTGTGTTCAGTATATATGCTTATATAAATCATTTTAGTGGGCATACGTATATAGTCACATCCGTATTTTTCAATTCAACAATATCCACCCATAACATAGGTTTCAACTGTTTAGCCGAGTATAGAAAAAGGCAGTCTTTGCTAAACCATTTGACCTCTAAATATGGCTAAGTAGTGTAATGGGTGCAACTGGCAACAAAAGCCTGGTTTAGTGACATTACCTTGCCCACAAGTGCCCATTAGTATATTACCACTGGCAAAATGGACTCCTTGTCTGAGAGGGCAGAATGTCCTCTACCTAATAGAGGGACCTACACACAAACAATTGCTGACACAGACCCAAGTCAAGTGCAGACAAGGCCAATTGTTCAAGATGGGCAGGCTAAAACAGGCATCACCCGTGGAATGCAGATATGTGGACAACATATATTTTCCCCGTCACCCAACTTCATCCAACACATTTGTCCTTTGTCTGAGATAGAATGGGCAATTATCTAGCACCAGTGTTCTGCAATGCTGGCGTCAGAAAAAAGAAGGGGCAATTACATAGTGTTTGCGTTATGCACAGAGAGAGGAATAGGGAGAGAGAGAGGTTAGGGAGGGAGAGAGGGGGAGAGAAAGGGAAGGAGAGAGAGGGTGAGAGTGGCAGCCAGAACCTCGCTAATTACCTCTCCATGTGAAGGGATGAAGAGGAGAAGGGCCATTGCTTAGGGCCGACACACTTCTCCTTCCCTTCCACCTCACTGCCACCTCTCCTTACCTCCCTATTAGAGGCCCCTTCCCTTCTAGTCTCTGCTCTGTTTATTTCTCAAAGCTGTCTCTGAGCGTGTGGGGCCGTCTCTCCACTAACTGATCTCTAACGGAGAACACATGGGGATGACACACAGACATTCAGACAGGCATGGGCCAGGGCAGCCGATGCTGGCTGAGGGGTCCTCATTTGTGCCACAGGTGATTCACACTGTGGGCAGAAGTTGCCCGACTCCATATCTGCACAAAAGCACAAGGAGGATGAAAAGTGTTAACTTGTATCAGTGGTTGCGGACAATTCTTTGACGCATGTGTAAAATAGACTACTGAGAAAGGCCCCAAATTGACTTATTGAGGTACAATCTCTCTGTGGGACTATACAACATAAAGTAAACCATGGCATTTAATTGTGTTCCACTGTTTAAGGACAGGCCACACTGTGCTGAAGCATGATTTGGATGGATTCAACCCAATATGTCACTTTAGGTCATCTACATTGGTTTATTGGCAGACTTGTTTTCCCAATTTAATTGCCCAGCTTGATTTGGTTTATGTATCAACTGAATGCAGTATGCCGCGGTAATTTCAATGGTTTATACAGAACATGATGCTCCCTATTACTACAGTGACACTCATTATCTCCTACTAGAAGAGACAAGGACATTACCCAGCATACATGACCCCATTGGTCTCATGTGGGTATTTGGTGGGCAAGGTGGGCAGGGGCTAGCCCACACAAAGCCCACACCTGCACAAAACAGGCTAGCCTACCAGCCCAACACAGGACAGCCCACACCAGCCCAATACGGGCTAGCCTACACCAACCCAACACAGTCTAGCCTACACCAGCCCAACATACAGTAGGCCAGCCCACACCAAGCCCAGCTACTTTATAATGTAGAGGCAAGGGCTAATGACAATATTTGGGGGCGTGGTTTACAAATAGCCCAATTCAAGTTGTTAAGTAAAAAAATAACAAAAGATACAAATTGTTGACACTATTCAAACCAATGATGGTTTGGAAAATGAAAGACAATTATCTCGGAATCATCTTGTTTCAGATAGGACCGTAGCTCTAGGTTTACAAGTTATTTTTGTGCAACCATTACTGAGAATGACATTCCAGTTGAACTTTTGTGTTGTGCTATGTCAGTATTTTACAGTGCCAATGATGAAGTCTGTGAAAGGACTATGGTAAGTGCATGTGACAAACATTTCTCTGGTTTAAATATATGTTTCAGGACCCTGTCTTTCAAAGATAATTTGTAACAATCCAATTGACTTCACAGCTCTTCATTGTGAAGGGTTTAAACACTGTTTCCCATGCTTGTTCAATGAACCATAAACAATTAATGAACATGCACCTGTGGAATGGTCGTTAAGACACTAACAGCTTACAGACCGTAGGCAATTAAGGTCACAGTTATGAAAACCTAGGACACCAAAGAAGCCTTTCTACTGACTCTGAAAAACACCAAAAGAAAGATGCCCAGGGTCCCTGCTCATCTGTGTGAACGTGCCTTAGACACATTATTCAATTTCTGTTAGTCACATGTCTGTGGAACTTGTTCAGTTTATGTCTCAGTTGTTTAATCTTGTTCATACAAATATTTACACATGTTAAGTTTGCTGAAAATAAATGCAGTTGACAGTGAGAGGACATTTCTTTTTTTGCTGAGTTTATATATATATATATGACAGTAACAACTTTATTGTTCAGATAAAATGTAAAGGGCAGCCAATCCAAAAGGGTGGGCTTTATTTCTAGCTGCCCTTGAGGCCAACGAGCAAAGGTGGATCGGCCTAATGTGGGCAGCCTTTGTGAGGCCAATATTTTAGTCCCGCATTGCACCCACATCATGCCAATTTGCTGGGTACTTTTTTTTATAACCCTTATTTTACCAGGTAAGGTGACTGAGAAGACATTTAAAGCAACAACCTGGGGAACAGTTACAGGAATGAGCCATCTGGAAGCTAGGGATGATTTGGTGGCCATCTTGGTAATTGAGCCAGGAAACTGGGGTTAACACCCCTACTCTTACAATAAGTGCCATGCAATCTTCAGGGTACCACAGAGAGTCAGGACACTCATTTAACATCCAATCTGAAAGACAGCACCCTAAATCACTTGGAATATTATTTTAGAATGAGTGGCTCCAACTGGCCCGCCAACACCACTTCCAGAGGTATCTGGTCTCCCATCCAGGGACTGACCAGGACCAACCCTGCTTGGCTTCAGAAACATACATGTTCAGGCAGCAGCATACCAACCTGCTTGCCGCTGAAGCTAAGCAGGGTTGGTCCTGGTCAGTCCCTAGATGGGAGACCAGATGTTGCTGGAAGTGGTGTTGGCGGACCAGTAGGAGGCACTCATATATATGCAACACATATATATGAGGGCCAATTCCAAGAATAAACTGTTCAACAGGCTGCTGTCATCAGGCAAAAGTTTTCAGAGGAAGTTCCTTTGGAAAATCCTTTAATTTTAATAGGAATCTCATGTGGTTAGAATTAGTGGGCACCTACAGTATCATAGTGTGTTTTATGACAGGTTATTGTGGGAAGTCGTAACATTACTGTCTATGACATCCATCTTAATGATCAGTCAGTCAGACAATAGATTGTTAGCTCAACGAGCCAAACATTACAGTGGCTTAAAATTTCGATGGGATCGATATGACAACAGCCAGTGAAAGTGCACGGCACCAAAGTGCAGGGCACCAAATTCAAAACAACAGAAATCTCATAATTAAAATTCCTCAAAAATACATGTATTTTAAACAGTTTTAAAGGTAATCTTGTTGTTAATCCCACTACGGTGTCCGATTTCAAATAGGCTTTACAGCGAAAGCACCACAAACGATAATGTTAGGTCACCACCAACTCACAGAAAAACTCAGCCATTTTCCAGCCAAAGAGAGGAGTCACAAAAAGCACAAATAGAGATAAAATGAATCACTAACCTTTGATGATCGTCATCAGATGACACTCATAGGACTTCAAATAACACAATACATATGTGTTTTGTTTAATAAAGTTCATATTTATATAAAATAATCTCAGTATACATTGGCGCGTTACGTTCACTAGTTCCAAAAACATCTGGTGATATTGCAGAGAGCCACATCATTTTACAGAATTACTTATTATAAATGTCGATAAATACAATTGTTAGACATGGAAATATAGATATACCTCTCCTTAATGCAACCGCTGTGTCAGATTTCCAAAAAACTTTACGGAAAAAGCAAACCATGCAATAATCTGAGACGGTGCGCAGAAAAAAATAAAATTATCCGCCATGTTGGAGAACAGAAATCAGAAATCACATTATAAATATTCCCTTACCTTTGATTATCTTCATCAGAATGCACTCCCAGGAATCCTAGTTCCACAATAAATGCTTGATTTGTTCGATAATGTCCATTATTTATGTCCAAGTAGCTACTTTTGTTAACGCGTTTAGTACACAAATCCAAATGCTTGTGCAGGTCCAGCCGAACATCGGACGAAAACTTCAAAAAGTTATATTACAGGTCGAAGAAACTTGTCAAACTATGTATAGAATCAATCTTTAGGATGTTATCATAAATCTTCAATAAAGTTCCAACCGGAGAATTCCTATGTCTGTAGAGAAGCCGTGGAACGCAGGTCGCTATCATGTGAAATGTGCATGACCGGGACCTGGCTCTCTTCCAGACCACTGACTCAAAGAGCTCCCATCCTGCTCCACAACACAGTAGAAGCCTCATTCAAGTTTCTAAAGATGGTTGACATCTAGTGCCCTAGGAAGTGCAACTTTATCCATATCCCACTGTGTATTCAATAGGGTCTGGGTTGAGAATCAACCAACCTCAGATTTCCCACTTCCTGTTTGGATTTCTTCCTAGGTTTTTGCCTGCCATATGAGTTCTGTTATACTCACAGACATCATTCAAACAGTTTTAGAAACCTCAGAGTGTTTTCTATCCAATACTAATAATACTATGCATATATTAGCAACTGGGATTGAGGAGCAGGCCATTTACTCTGGGCACCTCTGGGCACCTTTCATCCAAGCTGCTCAATACTGCCCCTGCAGCCATAAGACGTTTTAATGACTGTACAGGCCGTTGTCTGTCCTGTTTCTCTTTGACCCAGACAAGACCATCCGTGGAGAGGAGAGCCATGTTCGATTCTCAGACTGACCTGCCTGTGATGCAGCTGGTGAGGGGTCAACTAAGGGGACAGCCTGGGGGGGTGACGCAGGAATGCTTGGGCCCCCCAGGACCACACCGCCACCCCCATACGTGGCCCCAGCAGCACTGGCCCTACCCCTACCCTCCTCACCCTGCCTGTCCAACCCGGCCTGCCCACCCTCAATACCCATACCCAGAGGACTACTACACAGAGCAGCAGCCTCCAGCCTGGTATCAACCACACAACACATGGAAGGTATATGGACAACCTTCTTGTTTACTTTCTCACATGGGAGATAAACAACTCTTTCCTTATGTGCAGCCTATATGACTGATAGACAAATCTACTGTACATTGTAAAGCAGTGGTCCACCAAATCAACCAACCTTTTCTGAGTCAAGATCACTTTCATTGTTGTTCGGGACATTTTTTACAATCATATTTCAAAATTTGAGGCAGGCTATATGATCACACCGGTAATAGATTGATCAGTTGTTGTATTACTTCTGAGGCACAGCTGAGTGAGCATACATTTAAATAATTAGCTTTGCATTTGTGTTTTACTGGGCTGATGGTGCCTGCATCTGATGGTCAGTCTAAGCGGAGGGAGAGAGCAGCAGACCGACATGCTGACCACACAGCTCGAATTGCAAAATAAATGTCCACTTTAATGTTATTCAGTCATTGCACCCACACTGCTCGCGGGCGTCTGTGTAGCAAGGCACTGAAATAGAACTTGGTTCAAATGTTTTTTCATTCAACCTTTATTTAACTAGGCAAGTCAGTTAAGAACAAAATCTTATTTACAATGACGGAATACACCAGCCAAACCCAGACAACTGTGCACTGCCCTATGGGACTCCCAATCACGGCCTGTTGTGATAGAGCCTGGATTTGAACCAGGGTGTCTGCGGTGACACCTCTAGCACTGAGATGCAGTGCCTTCGACCGCTGCGCCTCTCGGGAGGCCACTTGGGAGCCCACTTGGGAATCCTATTTGTGACACTAGACAAGTCCCTCCTCTCCCATCTCCTCATTGGTTTTTAGGTGCATATACCCACGCGCTATCTCCTCATTGGTTTTTAGGTGCATATACCCACGCGCTATCTCCTCATTGGTTTTTAGGAACACATACCCATGTGGGTGATTGAAAGATTCACTGAGTTCCACACTCCAGTCCAGTTGGTGGTGGTAATGCACCTTAAAGTTGGTTGCCAACAGCCATATAAAGTCCAAAGGAAAAGAAGCCTGAAGGAGAAGAGATTGCTAGAAACGAACACAGTTGACCCTCTGGTGTGGGTGGACAAAATCAACATGGACGCGAGCGGTCTGGTCAGCATGTGATGGCCCATCTCTCAACGTTCCTCCACTCGCCCTTTCTTTTGTTGACACTGACCAAAAAGGGACACCAATTCTTCGCTATCAAAAAATAGCCAAGACGCTAATAATAACAATGCAAGTCTACCGATACACTTTCCTACTCGTTCGTCACAGTGCTTGTCGTGGCTTATAAAAGTGTTGACAGTGCCGAGCAAGAACATGAACATGAACTCCCTCATAAAAACAAAAGCTCTTTGCTGTATTCGTTGACAGTCTCTCTCTAGTCATGGTTTTAAACATTTAGAAATCTCACAGTATCA
Organism: Oncorhynchus clarkii lewisi; assembly: GCF_045791955.1. Classification (NCBI taxonomy): domain Eukaryota; kingdom Metazoa; phylum Chordata; class Actinopteri; order Salmoniformes; family Salmonidae; genus Oncorhynchus; species Oncorhynchus clarkii. Next base: position 10,282,440 of record NC_092179.1, on the reverse strand, counting down.
ACTTTGCTGTAGCTTTTATTTATGCCTGCTACTGTTGCTGCCAACATGGTACCTTCGGACACATGAAGTGGTTCAAAATGGGAACACTTCTCCTACCCGGCGCGCAGGGCAGCTGAATCGAGTGCACCTACCGCCAACAGCAAAACGAATTCAAAATCAAAAAAGTACATTTTTTGTTGTTTTTTTCCCCCAGAATGTTTGGTGATTGAATAGGAATGCCTTGGAGATCGACCAGTTGTGATCTGTTGTAAAGTTTGGCTGTGGTGTTTTTAATTTGTCATTTTATTTTACCTTTATTTAACTGTATCAACGAAGGCACACCAATTCATAAATCAACAAGGTGAATGATGCTCATCGTTGTTGATCCTGTCACATTCTGGAGCTCATATGGCTGGGTATAGTAGGCAATTGAGGTGAGGCACCTATCTCTGTTCAAGGGCAGTGTTGTTACTGTCCCTGGCCCGGTGGTGGTGGTGGAATCTGTATTTTGATTAGATTAGAAACACCATATCAAACAAACCTTTGAGAGGAAAGCAATGGATGAGTGTGTTGTGTGAGGCTTGGCTGAGTGTGTGTGTGTCTGTCCATGCGTTTTGGTTGTCTCTGCTCTGCCATTGATAGTTAATCTCATGATGTGATTAAAAACGAATGCCGATGTCCGCACATTTGAGCCAGGAACCACCCAAAAAGGTTCTTTGTGTTTCAAGGGTCATTTCTCTGGAATTCTGTCCCACAGGATTTGGCCGGTATTGTCCTGAGAATAAGTCCTCCTCACAAAGTGCTGATGGACCACTGAGCCAAGACTGTCACTGGAATTATAGCGTTAAGATGTGTGTGCTTGTCTGTGTTTATTTTGGTTGTGCTAACGCTATGGCGTAAATCCAGTTTCTTTTGAGTATCCCCCCCCCCCCCCCTCTCTCTCTCTCCTCCCCTGGCTTCTAGCTATGCAACTGAGAGTTTATATATCCCAGTTTGGGGATGTTGGGGCTATAGTCTATGAAGTACAATAACTCCCAGCTCTGTTGCAGTTGGCCCAGATAGGTTACCCATAGCAAGAAATGAATCAGACTTGCGGCCGGTGTTGGGGAGAAGTCAGGGAAACTTCAAAGAAGCAATTCTGTTTTCTCTGGTCTGCAGGAGGCCTTTCATGTGTTAAAGTGTGTCTGGTTCAGGGGAGCTAAGGCCTCACTTGTGTCTCGGTGTGTGCCATTGAGTGTGTGTGTGAGAGAGAATGAGAGAGAGCGATAAAGAGTGTGTGTGTATACACCTGTGTATTCATTTGTGTTTGTACTCACACATGTGTTTGCCTGTGTGTGTGTAAGTGATAGCAAGAGGGCCTATCCTCTCAGAAGCAGGGTATCCCCTAAGGTTGCCGGGTGGCATGAGGGACGGATGGATAAGAATCCAGATTGTTAATGCACAAGCAGCCCCTGCTGTGAGCCTGATGATGCCTGATGTTGACTGTCTCAGGGAAGGTGGAGGTGAAGGGGTTGGTGGGGGGCCCAAAGCTGACAGCCCTATAGACCTCACTGAGGGGCTGGGTATAGAAAAGGGGGGAGGTGTAGTTAGGAGGGATAGGTAGGGATTCAGGCAGTGATCTGGCCAGACCACCCATCTGGGCTGGCGCAGTGCCCGGGGGTGTCGTGCTGTGGCCCACTAGGCCTGCAGTCAGTCAGCATGAGGGACTCTATCTATGTATCTACACACTCCAGTCCAGACCCCATCTCTGCTGGGATGAATCCAGAGATGGAGCCAGAGGTTGGATATTGAAGCCACAAAACCAGTGGTCTCCCAAGTGGCGCAGCCGTTTAAGGCACTGCATCTCGGTGCTTGAGGTGTCACTACAGACACCCTGGTTTGAATCCAGGCTGTATCACAACCGGTCGTGATTGAGAGTTCCATAGGACGGCGCACAATTTGTCCAGCGTCGCCTGGGTTTGGCCGGTGTAGGCCGTCATTCTAAATAAGAATCTGTTCTTAACTGACTTGCCGAGTTAAGCAAAACCAGGGCCTCTGTGGTTCAACAGAAAGGCTTTTATAGTGCAGGCCTACACACACTCTGAGTCTGCCTGGGAGACCCGAGGGCCAGTTGAAATGACTATACAGTACTGTAGCATTTTTTAACTATACCTAGGCTACTCAGCTTTTTTTAGGTTTCTTGTCTCTGGCCAGGATACAGTGTCAGAAACTAAAATATATGTAATATACTTTGTTGTATGTGGCTCGAGACGAACAACACTGTTGCCAATATATCCTCCAAACACCGGCTTCTCCGGCATAATCACTTAACTGTACATCTAATTGAATACTTTAGCTCTTTGCCCTGTGCGGGTTAACCCCCATTGAATGTGCATCTAGGTGTATTTACCATGACAATACTATAAGGTTGGTTAGCTTAGTGGTTTAATAGTGTAATTACAGTATCTCATTCACCCTGCTCGAGACAGCCCTGGGATAGTACATTTATCACTAACTACTTTTAGCCAGATAAAGATGGCCTCCATTGAACTGTATTTAATGGCTAGCTACTGTGTTCTTCTTGCTGTGTATCAGAGACGGAAACAAATATGAAAATCAATAGATGTAATATCGCTGGGAGGAAATAAGACATTAACACCAGCAAATAGGTCAATACGTACAGTACCAGTCAAACGTTTGGACACACCTACCCATTCAAGGGTTTTTCTTACTTTTTAAAAACTATTTTCTACATAATAGAAAATAGTAATAGTGAAGACATCAAAACTATGTGTAACGAACCTCGTCCTCTTCTGAGGAGGAGAAGCGAGAAGGATCGGAGGACCAAAACGCAGAGTGGTAAGTGTCCATAATGTTTATTTTAAAACATAAACGTAGACTGCCCACCCAACTCACGTCCTGACCATACTAAAACAAAGATAAAATAACAGAACTAAGGTCAGAACGTGACACTATGAAAGAACACATATGGAGCCATGTAGTAACCAAAACAGCGTTAAACAAATAAAAATATATTTTATATTTGAGATTCTTCAAAGTAGCCACCCTTTGCCTTGATAAGCACTTGTTGGCTGCTTTTCCTTCAATATGCGGTCCAACTCATCCAACACCATCTCAATTGGGTGGAGGTTGGGTGATTGTGGAGGCCAGGTCATCTGATGCAGCACTCTATCCCACTTTAAATAGCCCTTACACAGGTCAAATAGCCCTTACACAGCCTGGAGGTGTGTTGGGTCATTGTCCTGCTGAAAAACAAATGATAGTCCCACTAAACGCAAACCAGATGGAATGGCGTATCGCTGCAGAATGCTGTGGTAGACATGCTGGTTAAGTCTGCCTTGAATTCTAAATAAATCACAGACCATGTCACCAGTAAAGCACACCCTGGAATGAGTATGTGTGTTCAAACTTTTGACTGGTACTGTATATCTCATACTGTACTTTCCTCCCCGATGGTTAACAGAAGGAAATGCACTTAAAAAACAAATGACATGTAAAAATACACATGAATTCATTCCAGCATTAAATACATTAAAGTAATGATCTTGTTTGACGTTTGGCGATTTTCAGATGTGATTCGTAACAGCATTTAAATGTTGTGTTTTACGACATGGGGGAAATAGACTTTCGACTGAAGAATGTGGCTGTTTTTTTATGAATGTGTTTTGCTTTTCGTGTATTGTGGTGTAATGTGTTTATTGTATTTTGATGTGTATTGTGGTGCTATACAGGGCCCATCTGGAAAAGAGACCTTGGTCTCAGCGTTGACTCCCTGTCAAAATAAATGTTAATAGTAATAATACCATGTCATCCCGGGACAGTCCCGTATGTCAGACCATTTTCAGGTGACCCACCTTTTCTTCCTTTCCATATATCAAATGGATACACACACACACACACACACACACACACACACACACACACACACACACACACACACACACACACACACACACACACAGTGTGTGCCAGTCCTGAGTCCCAGTCCCAGTCCTGAGGCACCCCTCCCCCTCATTGTGGGTTCTTGGCAGCCTCACGGGCCTAGGCTGGGGCTTGAGACAGGACAGGGACGGCCTTCTGTGTGTGTGCCAACTCTCAGATCCCTGCCCCATCATCCACATACACACAGGGCCTACTGCACACTGGAACACTGGCCCCCATTAAACAAGCAGCCCCCCACATACTAGACGTTATGAGATGAATGCAGTGCATGTAGCAGGTGTCTGCCAAAATTCCATTCCTATTTAAACCTCCCGGCCCATACCAGCGGTTAATCCTATTACGGCTAATTGAGTGAAGTCGTCAGTCTTTTTCAGTTAAACCAAGTTCAGCCTCTAATAGGATTCAAAAGAAAAGCTACAATGGTACAATGCATGAAATAGAATAAGCAACCAGTTAGTCCAGTGGTGTGTGGCTGGAGCAGTGAGCGGTGAGCATGGGCTAGTATGGCCTGAGGAGATCTGCCGCCCTCCCCTCCGCTGATTTGGGATCTGTTTTATAATGAGAGAGGGGTGAGGCCGGGGTCTCAGGAGGCTAGAGGTGCTGAGAGGGGGATCAGGACTCAGTGGTGGGAGGGTGTGGTGGTGGGTTGAGGTGCTTATGGTACTAGTGAGGGGTTTGAGGTGGGGGATGTTTGTGGTTGGTGTGGGGAGGTTTGTGGACGGTGACGTTCCTGTCTGATTATTGGATAGATCCTTATCCCACTGTGCTCATCAAAGGGACCACACAAGGGATAAATGCTCTATTATTTGTGTCATGTTCACGGACAATATGAACCTGGAGTCCATTTCACGCGGATCATATTTTAGAGAAATAGGAATTGCTTCAGCAAAGCCCTTCACATTTCATCATTTCCCTACGTTCTAAGTGGTGAAGCAGACAAATTGTTCCAAAATCGTTCGTGATCTCGATTTTGTTAACACCACCAGGTCAAATACACCAGTGGCCTCGTGAAAGACCCTAGTGTGATCTTATCTTGTCCTTCCTAGTCACCTATGACCTGCTACCTATCTAAAAAGGATGAGATGTGAGAGAAGACTCCAAACTCCTTCAGACCCACTAATTTGATGTAACTTAGCCCCCTCATCCCTTCACCCCCATGTCCCTTCTCCGGCAACCAAGTTAGGCCAAACTGGGACACCTATTACCAGTGGCGTCAGGAACGAACCTTTGGAGAGGGAAAAGGGACCAGTCTGAGACCAGTCTTAGTCAGTGGTGCTGGGCTGCATGTACTCCCTTTGAAGCGCACAACCATGGAGACCAGGCTAGCAGTGACTACCTTTAAAGAGCACAGCCATGGAAACCAGGCTAGTAGGTGACTCCCTTTTGAAGAGGACAACCATGGAGACCAGGCTAGCAGTGATACACAGTCACATTAACTAGACCACTATGAACACAGTAGGGGTGAGACTAGAGACACGTCTGTCTGTTCATGACAGACAACTATTAGTCTCCCTAGGCAGACAGGCTGTTGCCAGGGTGGCAGGTAGCCTGGCGGTTAAGAGCGTTGGGCCAGTAACCGAAAGGTCGCTGCTTTAAATCTTAGTTTCCGACAAGGTGGAAAAATCTGCCGTTTAGCAAGAAAGTTAACCCCCACAACAACTGCTCCCCGGGCGCCGATGATGTGAATTAAGGCAGCCCCCCGCACCTCTCTGATTCAGAGGGATTGGGTTAAATATGGAAGACACATTTTGGTTAAATGCATTCAGTTGTGCAACTGACTAGGTGTCCCCTTTTCCCTAGATCTGAGATTTTCATCACTAGACAACTAAGGGAGCATTTAGAGGACTAGCTGGCATAGAAAGACCACAGCCACACGTCGAAAATAAATACAAATCTTATTTTGGTTTCGGAGATGCAGTAAACTGAATTAAAAACCAAAAATACAATTACTGATAAGATATGCAGTATGAGATATGCAATATCTTATACATGTATATTTAAATTGTACGCAACTAAATTCAATTTTAAAATCCCTCAATAATTGGGCTCCCGAGTGGCGCAGTGGTCTAAGGCACTGCATCTCAGTGAAAGGGGTGTCACTACAGTCCCTGGTTTGAATTCAGACTGTATCACACCTGCCTGTGATTGGGTGTCCCATAGGGCGGTGCACAATTGGTCCAGCGTCATCTGGGTTTTGCTGGGGTGTGCTGTCATTGTAAATAAGAATTTGTTCTGAACTGACGTACCTTGTTAAATAAAGGTATAAAAAAGACTGGTTTAACCACATCCTGAAATAATATAATAGGTTAAAAAGAATGTGAAATTTCACTAAGACTGGCCCAATATAGAGCTGTAAAATTCACAACTCTCATTTTCTACAGTCTACTTAGAACAATCCCTTAAGTCCCCTAAGTGTTTAAAGAGCTTACAGGCAAAAAAAACAACAGCAATTACTGAGCTAATTCAAATCCTCACACTAATTCCATCGGTGGATGCTGCACTGTGGAGTATCTTGCTGTCCTGTATATTTTATACATATAAATAAAAGTACATTATCTATCTGTAGAATCGCCCATGAAAACGTTCCCTTTCCTCACCCATCATCTCCAGACAAGGACACGACATCTCCGTGTTCATGATTTCAGATGGAGGGAGAGATAAAGTGGCCCGACAGACAATAAGTTGCCGTCTTTTCCTCACACTGACACGGGTTGCTTAACAGATGACGGCCCCCTCTCCTCCGCCATGGCCTTCACCGCTAGGATAATATGTCCTTTTGTTTCTTGTATTTACATGGAGTCCTCTGTGATGTTGAGGGTGTATGACTTGCCCTGCAGTAGTAAAAGGGGAGTCCATATCATTGGATCCCAACATGATCAGCTACAGTATAATGCCGAATCAGTGCTTCTTGTTGGAGGTGGTCTCTCTAGCAAAAGAGACGTTATCTCAACGAGACTGTCCTGTATAAATGAGGGTTTAATTCAATTCAAAATGAAAGGGGGTAAGAAGAATGTCTCTGTGTTTGCAGTCCACTGGGTATTTTCTAGGCCTATTCTATTCTAGCTTGGTTCCAGTCTGATTTATATTTGGCAACAGAGGAGTTTGAGGAGTTGGCTAACATACGGATCTGAGACAAGGCTAGTGCCATTCTTTATTGGGCCACATACTTCTGAAGTGCACAACCCATGTATTGTGGAGTTTAGTATCTTACTTGGTAGGATAGATAGACAGAAAGACAGACAACAGCGTGATTGACTATACTTTATCTATACTATCTATCTATACCGTAAATCAAGTGTGGCCTTTCCAACAGGCCGTTAAACTGGCTCAAGCTGTGACAGAGCTCAGGGCGGTTAACCCTTCATTAAGCTGTTGGACATTAAATGGAAAGCGCAAGCAAAGTCCACTGTGGAGGGACAAAGAGAGCCGTGTAGTTTTAGCTGGGTTTGACTTGTGGGAATCAAGGTTAGGGAGTTAGGGACAGAGAGTGTCTTCAATGGCTGGTTGAAGCATGAGTTGTGGGTTTGAATATGTTACATAACAAGCTAAGTCACTTTGGATAAAATTCTTTAAATACTAAAATTGTCATGAATGATTACACAGAGAATTTATCCCTCCTGTCAAAGACATGCTAGTTGTGCCACTAGAGGTTCTGGGTTTGAGTCCAGGCTCTGTCGCAGCCAGCCGAGACCAGGAGACCCATGGGGCGGCACGCAATTGGCCCAGCGTCGTTAGGGGAGGGTTTGACCGGCAGGGATGTCCTTGTTCCATTGCGCACTAGCGACTCCTGTGGCGGGCCGGGACAAGACTGTAACTACGATGAGACAAGACTGTAAGAGACAAGACTGTAACTACCAATTGGATACCATGAAAAAAGGGTAACATTATTCTTTTTTTAAAACAATGATGGACCTATATATTGCCCTTTTTCCGGCCTGCAAATTGATTTGGACAAAAAAAAAAATCAGGCCCGTGCTAAAAAGTTTGCCCACCACTGGTCTAAATGGTAAATTCCCCTGTTAGCATCACCAACCCCAACGACCCCCAAATAAGTGAGGGGGGAGAGGGGTGTTGGTGTTGTGGAATGTACAAACCAAAAATATTAAGAAAGAGAACCCAAAAGAAACAAAGGGGGGCCAGGAGAAAAAGTAAAAGATTAAAAAAATTAAAGAATTGGATTAATTGGCATAATGCAAGGTGGCTAGGCACAGCGAGGGAGAGTGTCAGTGTTACTAGGCAGAATCCCCACCATCCTCCAAGTAAGACAGTCTGCACAATTAGCCGTGCGACCCTTGACCCCGGTCAGAATAATTAATGAATAACAGAGGGGATAAAGACAAAAGACGTGGAGCGGTGTGGGTGAGGAGCACAGGCGGCGTAATACATCAAAGCAGGCCGGTAATTGGCCCGGTGGCTTTCATTCTTTGCCCTATTTCTTTCAATTCATTGACTCAAAATAATGGGTTCAGGTTCATTATCAACAGGTCGTAAGCTCTGGGAGTGCAAAACTTTCAACAGTGTAGTGGTTAGGCTGTGCTGAGCTGGGCTGTGCTATGTTGATGGGTGAGTGCTAAGCTAGCTAGTCCACCGAGACCTGACGGCATTATTAGCCAATAACGTCCAGGGAAAAGTAAAGGGTTGGACAGATACAGAAGCGAAAAGTCATCATATTTTAAGAACAGTTTAAACTGGAAGAAACACTGCTACGATCAAGCGATAGCCATTATGCTGGAATATAATTGGTATGGGCAGGTAAGTCAAACGGAAATGCTGTTTATAGTTGTGTATTGTTTTGTGTCACTCATTTCAAAGTAAGATGAGAAATAATGTCGAATAAATAACAATAATTATCAAACGGTACAAATATAATATAATATGGCATCACTCTTTGAGAATTATGGGCATTTTACCAATTCACCAATAACATTTTCAATAGAGTACACGAATGGACCATGTGCATGCAAAGTTGAAACAATTTAATTCACTTTTAGATAATGCAACAAAGCCAGGAAAAGGATCATCCAAAGTTTGATGAACTCTGATGGCCAGATAGATATCCCTTTGTCAAGGCCCAACCACTTGGTCTACAGATAATCATCTCTGGCATGCTCTTATCAGGACCACTCGTCTTCTCCAGCAGTGTGGTTATCCTGTAGGGTGAGACGCGTAGTCGAGTTAGGATAACAGGCTACGAGATTAACAACACGTGCACGGGGATAGTCTGGTGACGTCAGCAATGTTATGGCTACATGATTACTGTAATATTATTATTACACTAATAGTCTAATGACCATGTAATACGCACATGGTCATAGAACAAGTAGAAGGGGAAGAGAGTTGTGGCATTTCAAATAATGTTTTTTTTTTTTTAAAGGTGAAAGCTATAGTAAGGGCTGCAACCTGAGTATTTAACAGGTTTTCTGAGGTTTCTCCCTTACACTGAGTAGTTGGAGGAGTAGTTGGAAGGATCGGAGGACCAAAATGCAGCGTGATATGTGCTCATCGTGAATTTAATGAACAGAGAACACTTGAACAAACTATACAAAACAATAAACTAATAACGACCGTGAAGCTATAATAAGAACTGTGCTGACAGGCTACCTAAATATGGTTTCCAATCAGAGACAGCGACTAACACCTGCCTCTGATTGAGAACCATATCAGGCCAAACACAGAAACAGACAAACTAGACATCCAACATAGAATGCCCACTCAGATCACACCCTGACCAAACAAAACATAGAAACATACAAAGCAAACTATGGTCAGGGCGTGACACGGAGGTCCAAAAACAATCTTTTGAGACATGCCATGCAAAGAGAATTATAGATAGGGGCGGCAGATAGCCAAGTGGTTTTAAGAGCATTTGGCCAGTAACCCAAAGGTCGCTGGTTCAAAACCCCGAGCCGACTAGGTGAGAAATCTGTTGATGTGCCCTTAACCCGAATTGCTCTGGATAAGAGTGTCTGCTAAAATGTAACAATTTGAAATAGGCCTGTTATCAATTCAAACTGAGGACAACATCTTGAGACTGATACTCTGTGTTGCCTGATCACAGACAGAGCTGTGTCCTTTAAGCATTCCATGTCAAAGGACACAATTCAGAAGGAACTGAAACATCAGACTATGTGTAATTAGCCCAACTCACGCTACATACCATGGCGGAGAGAAGAGTGTAGGAGAGTTTAACTCAATTGCCTTAACCCGAGCTTTCAAGCGGAAGACACGTGATTGTTGTAAAAAAAAACACCTCCGCACTTGTCATGGTTCCTATCTAACCTCTTACAACTCACTCTTCTTTCTTTTATTTTAAATTGTGCTTTAATTGCAATTCATATCCTAATAAGTCTAAAGTCAGTCTTTTGGTCTGGAGCGCACCCCGGTGTGATGAAAAGACGGGTGTCGTGTCACATTAGCCTCAGACAGGTGCTCACTCCCTTTCTCTCCCTTTCTCTCGCTCTCTTTCCATCCCGCGCATCAGATCATAGTGATGCTGAGCCCCCCAAAAGGAGGGAGAGAGGTGAGAGAAACATCTCAGGAATGTTAACACTGGGATTATTAGCCGTCTCTCGCTACATTAAAAAGACCAGGCTGAAACAACTGTTGGAGCTCTTTAAAGATCGCTATGTTACACCTTTAAAGGGCCTGCTGCTGAGCTGACCCACTCTGACATCACACGGAACACCGTTTGAACTATCATGGCAGCTAGTACTTGGGGTTCAGTGGGTTTGAGTGAAGTCAAAAACATCTAAACTGTTATCCTATTCTGAGATGAAGATTAAAGAGAACCCCCGATAATTGATTGTTTTTGCAGGTTAGAATCCCTGTGATCGTTCTTGTTCTCGACCAATAGCTATAGTATAGATCAGGGATGGGCAACGTTGATGGGGGTTGGGGCCACCCAAAAAATCTGAACTCTGCATACCCACACATGCAGTAAGTGCCAGCCCTGCCATTTGGGTGCCTCTAACCAAAACATTTGAGGGACCCTCCTCCTCCTTACGATTAAAACGTTTTTTTGACCGTGGAGAAAAAGTTTTAGAGTTACATTCCTACCATTCTACACATTTTTGCCATGGGGCAGAGAGAAGATGTTGCAGTTTTAGAGCAATTGGGTGGAGAGAAATGTTTGGTAATTCAACCATAATTCGACCAAATTTAGATAGCTGGACGGTAGACTAATTTACCAATCTAAACAAATTTAGCTGACATGGGCTAATCGAGTGGCTGTCTGTGACACAGAAAAACTGCTGTCACACAACCACATTTCCAAATTGCATCTTGTGTATTCTCCTATTCTAACTCTCAACTGTAAATTGAGACCCTCAACAGTTTTTAAATGTGTTTTTCTTTTTTTGGGGGGGGGGGGGTTTGACCCATGGGAAACCAGTTGCTCATCCCTGGTATAGATTGTGCTAGCCTACACCTGCTACTATATGCATGCAAATCAGAGTAGATCAGCTGGTCATCAGAAGGTTTTAGAAGCGAGGAGAACTTAGAAGGAGGAGAGGCTTCTCCTCCACATGCAGACAGGCTAAGAGTACAGCTGATTCGTACATTTCCTCCATGACTGTCTTGGCGCTCGATCCTGGCCCAGGTCCTAAAGAGACAGGACTGGGATGGGGGACTGGGACAGAGACCCCTGGACAAGGGGAGACAAGGCCCTTCTTTGACAGGCCGGCCAAGGGAGGCTGGCACAGTGGTGTACTTTGTACTCCCCGCTCTTGGGGCCTTGTCTTCTTCGATATCAAATTAAACTCAGGCTGAGCTGATTAATCAATTAAGAAATGAGGGGGGTCCATTGATCCAATTTAAAGCAGACTGGCCTTGGACAATTTATGTATTAATCTATAAAGAAATGATTGAATATTAAAATCTATTTGATTAAGTTAAAACAGTACCGTTATGAACTCTATAGTAGAGTACTTTGGGGAAATGTCATGGTTCTTTGCACCCCTCTGTCTGTTGTCAGTGGAAAAAATACATTTGCTTTGCTGGCAAGCCGAATTGTAAGTATTTATAGAACTTTAGTAGACAGTAAAGTCAAATTTAAAGCCAGTTAAACAAACAGAATACACAGGTCAATTACAGTGCCTTCAGAAAGTACTCATACTCCTTGACTTATTCCACATTTTGTTGTTTTACAGCCTGAATTCAAACTGGATTAAAAAAAAAAACAATTCACTGCTCTACTGAGGGACCTTAGAGATAATTGTATGTTTGGGGTACAGAGATGAGGTAGTCATTCAAAAATCATGTTAAACACTATTGTTGCACACAGAGTCCATGCAACTTATTATGTGACTTGTTTAAGCACATTTGTACTCCTGAAGTTATTTAGGCTCGCCGTAACAAATGGGTTGAATACTTATTGACTCAAGACAATTCAGCTTCTCATATTTGATTAATTGGTAAACATTTCTAAAAACATAATTCCACTTTGACATTGTGGGGTATTGTGTGTAGACCAGTGACAAAATAAAATGTAAATGTAATCCATTTTAAATTCAGGCTGCAACATCAAAATATGGAAAAAGTCAAGGGACGTGAATCCTTGTGATGATCTTGTAAAATGTATATCCAGTCATTATTCCCTTGGGTAAGACATTTTTTGTCACCGTATTTGTCTGACCCATGGCATGTATCAGATTTAACAAGGCTAATAGAAGTGTATAAAAGTGACCGTGATGTATGATTATGGGTAAACAACACTTAGCTGGGCCACGCAATGCCAGCATTGAGAGTTAAGATGACTTATGGATCTTTTATACATATAACGTATTCACATTATATGGGTACTGTCAATCAGTGTCTTGTGAGCATAACCACAATAATGATTTTAATTTATGATCTGGCAACTTTTCTTAAATCCTAATTGCTTTACACTGTATGTGGGTTAACTTACCACCTTGCTTCTACTACCAGAGCATAGAAAGCACCAGACTGACCTCATAACCAGACAGGGGACAGTATTCTACCTCCTCCCCCTTATCCTTCACTCCTCAGGCTTACGCTCGGTTCTAACCTCCGCCTGGGTGCCTCTGGGTAGCACAGGTCCTCTCCTGTGTGCGCGTGTGCTCTGTCGCCCTCTCCCCTGTCCCCGTCTGTAAACATGCAACTGTGCGGCGACAGGGGACCAAAGACGCTCAGGACAAACGCGCCTTTGTCCGCCACACACAAACCACATATTATTTGTTCTTGTAAGGTCAAAGTTGATCAAATGTTCTGCTTAGTTCTCATTAAACAGCTATTGCATTATTTGATTTCCCACAATCAGATTAGGGGGGGGGGGGGGGGGGGGGTGTAATGAATATATTGAGTGAAAGGTTTTGAACGGTGGCTTGCAGATTTAGCCCACATATATACTTAATGTGCACTTTCAAAAGTTTGGGGGAGAATTTTACTCCAGGGAGATCCAAAAGGTCAGCTGGAGGAGGAGGTAAGGCAGGGATGCGACCAGCGTAGATTTTGATCTCCAGTCTGCACGTTCTAAGCCAGGCAGGGCTGCTTTTAGTAACTCTGATATAGGAGGAATCAATGAAAGATGATTCACAACACGCAGTAAATATCACCCTGGTCGGAATGAAACCATTTTTCTGAGCTGTCAGCTTTTCTCCCTCAGTCACAGAGTAGAATATAAATCAAAACAATAGGAACGCAGCATGAGCTTCCCAGAATCAGACAGCCATGACAGGCCAGCTAATAGTTCCCTCTCATTTCATCTACCCTGACATTTGGTGCAAAATGGACCAATTGCTTTCCATTATCTCACCTCTATCGGATGGCTTTCTGCTCTGAGCGGAAGCTAGGATGGTCGGCAGTCATTGTTTACCTAAATGTTCCTGAAATAAGACAGACCAAGAAGGCTTAACCATTAATGATTAAATATAAGGTTGGAGGTTTACAGTCGGTATGGTCTAGGCAGCTATAAAGTGAAGGGTAATTGCATTGTGTTCAGCCTGACTATCAGTGTAACAATGTAAAAACTGAAGATATACTGTAGGCTATAGACTCTAGACATAGAGAAGATCATAGACAGTTGAAGTCGGAAGATTACATACACTTAGGTTGGAGTCATTAAAACTCATTTTTCAACCACTCCACAAATTTCTTGTTAACAAACTATAGTTTTGGCAAGTCGTTTAGGACATCTACTTTGTGCATGACACACGTTATTTTTCCAACAGTTGTTTACAAACAACAGATTATTTCACTTATTATTCACTGTATCACAATTCCAGTGGGTTAGAGGTTTACATACACTAAGTTGACTGTGCCTTTAAACAGCTTGGAAAATTCCAGAAAAGTATGTCATGGCTTCAGAAGCATCTGATAGGCTAATTGACATAATTTGAGTCAATTGGAGGTGTACCTGTGGATATATTTCAAAGCCTACCTTCAAACTCAGTGCTTCTTTGCTTGACATCATGGGATAATCAAAATAAATCAGCCAAGACCTCAGAAAAAAAATGTAGACCTCCACAAGTCTGGTTCATCCTTGGGAGCAATTTCCAAACGCCTGAAGGTACCACGTTCATCTATACAAACAATAGTACGCAAGTATAAACACCATGGGACCACGCAGCCGTCATACCGCTCAGGAAGGAGATGCGTTCTGTCTCCTAGAGATGAACGTACTTTGGTGCGGAAAGTGCAAATCAATCTCAGAACAACAGCAAAGTAGCTTGTGAAGATGCCATGCAGAAGCCGCTGCTCCAAAACCGCCATAAAAAAGCCAGACTATGGTTTGCAACTGCACATGGGGACAAAGATCGTCCTCTGGTCTGATGAAACAAATATAGAACTGTTTGGCCATAATGACTATCGCTATGTTTGGAGGAAAAAGGGGGAGGCTTTCAAGCTGAAGAACACCATCCCAACCGTGAAGCACAGGGGTGGCAGCATCATGTTGTGGGGGTGCTTTGCTGCAGGAGGGACTGGTGCACTTCACAAAATAGATGGCATCATGAGGTAGGACAATTATGTGGATATATTGAAGCAACATCTCAAGACATCAGTCAGGAAGTTAAAGCTTGGTCACAAATGGATCTTCCAAATGAACAATGACCCCAAGCAAACTTTCAAAGTTGTGGCAAAATGGCTTAAGGACAACAAAGTCAAAATTCACCCAACTTATTGTGGGAAGGCTACCCGAAATGTTTGACCCAAGTTAAACTTTTTAAAGGCAATCCTACCAAATGCTAACTTAGTGTATGTAAACTTCTGACCCACTGGGAATGTGATGAAAGAAATAAAAGCTGAACTAAATAATTATCTCTACTATTATTCTGACATTTCACATTTTTAAAATAAAGTGGTGATCCTAACTGACCTAAGACGGGGAATTTTAACTCTGATTAAATGTCAAGAATTGAGAACATTTTTTAGTTTAAATGTATTTGGCTAAGGTGTATGTAAACTTCCGACTTCAACTGTATTGACTGCCTATATAGAATCAATTAGACAATGTTTGTACCATGTTTGTGCTGCTGCCACATGTTGTTGTCATGTTGTGTTGCTACCATGCTGTGTTATGTGTTGCTACCATGCTGTGTTATGTGTTGCTGCCACGCTGTGTTGTTGTCTTAGGTTTCTCTTTGTGTCGTGTTGTGGTATCTCTCTTATCGTGATGTCTGTTTTGTCCTAAAACATTCTTATCCCAGCCATGTCCCCACAGGAGGCCCTTTTTGCCTCTTGGTAGGCCGTCATTGTAAATACGATTCTGTTCTTAACTGATCTGCCTAGTTAAATAAAGGTTCAATAAAAAATGCAAAAAGACAGCATAAAATGCTTACGACAAAAACAAATCTGGTGTGAGATAATAATAAGATAATAAGAACACTCTGAGCGTGGTAAAATATGAAATCAAGTAGAACAATAAAATGGCGGTGGTTAAAATAAGACATAGTATTTCACTTTTTCCCTTCAAATTCAATCAATTTGTGAAAATAGATTTCGCCAATGGAGAGGCCATCAGTGAAAATATCATTGCGTTAGGTATACAGTACTACAATGCCAGTATTCAGTCTGCTTTTGACATGCATCCTTTTCAGACTACCACTTTGCTATCGGAACATCTACTTAAGAAAATATCCAATATATCATAGGAGGAACCATAGGAGGATGGGCTCATTGTAATACCCGGAATGGAATCCATGGAACGGTGTCAATGTGGTCTGCATGTGTTTGGTCAGTTTGATACCATTCCATGTATTTATTTCAGCCATTACAACGAACCCATCCTCCTATAGCTCATCCCACCAGCCTCCTCTGTAGGCTGGTATCTTCTTGGAGGTGAAAAAAACGTGGGTACATTTGTCCCATGAAATTGTACTCTACTTGAGTTACGTTATAGACATCTCTTTACTGAGTGCATATCTTAGGACCTCAATGGTACAGAAGTGACAGCTCGGTACTCCCATTCCCTCTCTGCCAAAACACAGATTAAAGTAGCCTGCAATACCACTTCTCTTAACCTCACCCAGAGGATGACAATAAAGAGGATCCATTTAGTCCCAGACCAGTGGTCAACCTAGTGGTCAGCCATGGTTAGGGACAAAGATGCCCTTCAAAACCGCAGACACAGACACAGCAGTTTACCCATGGGCCACTGCTCTGCGGCACTGGGCAGCTTTGTGTCTGAGGGTCAGGGAGGATGGAGGAGTCATGTGGCAGGAGATGGCCATTTGGTGATTCAGGGAGAGGTGAGGGTTTCGTGAGTGCCTTCAGGGAGGTTTACGATTCAAGATTTTTCAAACTATTACTTCCTGAAGTTGAAGCTGCTCGTGCTTGTGTAAACTTGTGCGTAATGACAAGGACAGCTATGGCCACTTCATGGTAGCCTAGTGGTTAAGAGAGATGGGCCAGTAACTAGAAGGGCGCTGGTTTGATTCCCCGAGCCGACTAGATTAAAAATCTGTTGATGTACCCTTGAGCAAGTCACTTTACCCTAAGTGCCCTGGATAAGAGTGTCTGCTAAAGGTAAGATGGACACAGGGGACATTCTGAGCTCTCAAATTGCAATGTTTCAGTTGATCATGCTTCTCGAATCAGTAACACTTTATTTGGATATCCCATCTGCAGATACTCTACAATCTATCTAAAGACCATCAGTAACATGTCAACTGCACATCTATTGACTGAATAAGAACTAGTCTGTCGTTCATCTACAGGTGGTCAACAAACTACTTGTAGACTATCAGCAGCTTTTTTAACAGCATTGCCTTTAGCCTTTCAGTAGCATCTCAACATCTCATCATTTTCAACAACATAGTGAACAAAACACCTGAAAACACAGGGAGAACCTTACAGGCACCCCTCACATTGGCACTGCTAGCTTCTAATCTCTGTCATTTAAGCAGGAGCAAAGAGAAGGACGCAGGGAAGGAGGAGGATGACCTTAGATGCCTTAGCTCCCAGGTGTCCCTGTGAACAGCCTCTTGTCATCCATGACAGGGAAGGACCGGGCTAATTGATTTAAAAGAGTGAAAATCGCATTACTCCATTTGGCTGTAATTGCGTCTCCTGCGAAATGACTAAAGAAGAACTGTGCCATTCATCACCCCTCTCCACCCTATGAACCTATTAGAAGTGAATGAAATTGTTTGTAACGTTGCTGCTCCTCTTATTGAAAAGTCTTGATTTGTGTGTGTGTGTGTGTGTGTGTGTGTGTGTGTGTGTGTGTGTGTGTGTGTGTGTGTGTGTGTGTATGAGCATGTGTGTGTGTGTATGAGCATGTGTGTGTGTGTATGAGCATGTGTGTGTGTGTATTTTTTATTATTTTCTACATTGTAGAATAATAGTGAAGACATCAAAACTATGAAATAACACACATGGAATCACATGGAAACCAAAAAATGTTTAACAAATCAAAATATATTCTATATTTGAGATTCTTCTAAGTTGCCACCCTTTGCCTTGATGACAGCTTTGCACACTTTTGGCATTCTCTCAACCAGCTTCATGAGGTCGTCACCTGGAATGCATTTCACCTAACAGGTGTGCCTTGTCAAAAGTTAATTTGTGGAATTTTTTTCCTTCTTAATGCTTTTGAGCCAATCAGTTGTGTTGTGACAAGGTAGGGGTGGTATACAGAAGATAGCCCTATTTGGCAGAAGACCAAGTCCATATTACGGCAAGAACAGTTTAAATAAGCAAAGAGATATTACAATCCATCATTACTTTTAAGACATGAAGGTCAGTCAAATCAGAAAATTTCAAGAACTTTGAAAGTTTCTTCAAGTTCAGTTGCAAAAACCATCAAGAGCTATGATGAAACTGGCTCTCAAGAGGACCGCCACAGGCAAGGATGACCCTGCTGCAGAGGATAAGTTCATTAGAGTTAACTGCACCTCAGATTGCAGCCCAAACAAATGCCTCACAGAGTTCAAGTAACAGACACATCTCAACATCAACTATTCAGAGGAGACTGCGTGAATCAGGCATTCTTGGTCGAATTGCTGCAAAGAAACCACTACTAAAGGACACCAATAATAAGATGAGACTTGCTTGGGCCAAGAAACACGAGCAATGGACATTAGACCGGTGGAAATCTGTCCTTTGGTCTGATGAGTCCAAATTTGAGATTTTTGGTTCCAACCGCCATGTCTTTGTGAGACGCAGAGTAGGTGAACGGATGATCTCCACATGTGTGGTTCCCACCTTGAAGCATGGAGGAGGATGTGTGATTGTGTGGGGGTGCTTTGCTGGTGACACTGTCTGTGATTTATTTAGAATTCAAGGTACACTTAACCAGCATGGCTACCACAGCATTCTGCAGCGATACGCCATCCTATCTGGTTTGCACTTAGTGGGACTATCAAATCAAATCAAATCAAATTTATTTATATAGCCCTTCGTACATCAGCTGATATCTCAAAGTGCTGTACAGAAACCCAGCCTAAAACCCCAAACAGCAAGCAATGCAGGTGTAGAAGCACGGTGGCTAGGAAAAACTCCCTAGAAAGGCCAAAACCTAGGAAGAAACCTAGAGAGGAACCAGGCTATGTGGGGTGGCCAGTCCTCTTCTGGCTGTGCCGGGTGGAGATTATAACAAAACATGGTCAAGATGTTCAAATGTTCATAAATGACCAGCATGGTCGAATTATAATAAGGCAGAATAGTTGAAACTGGAGCAGCAGCACAGTCAGGTGGACTGGGGACAGCAAGGAGTCATCATGTCAGGTATTCCTGGGGCATGGTCCTATGGCTCAGGTCAGTTGAAACTGGAGCAGCAGCACAGCCAGGTGGACTGGGGACAGCAAGGAGTCATCATGTCAGGTAGTCCTGGGGCATGGTCCTAGGGCTCAGGTCCTCCGAGAGAGAGAAAGAGAGAAGGAGAGAATTAGAGAACGCACACTTAGATTCACACAGGACACCGAATAGGACAGGAGAAGTACTCCAGATATAACAAACTGACCCTAGCCCCCCGACACATAAACTACTGCAGCATAAATACTGGAGGCTGAGACAGGAGGGGTCAGGAGACACTGTGGCCCCATCCGAGGACACCCCCGGACAGGGCCAAACAGGAAGGATATAACCCCACCCACTTTGCCAAAGCACAGCCCCCACAACACTAGAGGGATATCTTCAACCACCAACTTACCATCCTGAGACAAGGCTGAGTATAGCCCACAAAGACCTCCGCCACGGCACAACCCAAGGGGGGGGGGGGGGCGCCAACCCAGACAGGATGACCACATCAGTGACTCAACCCACTCAGGTGACGCACCCCCTCCAGGGACGGCATGAGAGAGCCCCAGTAAAGCCAGTGACTCAGCCCCTGTAATAGGGTTAGAGGCAGAGAATCCCAGTGGAAAGAGGGGAACCGGCCAGGCAGAGACAGCAAGGGCGGTTCGTTGCTCCAGAGCCTTTCCGTTCACCCTCCCACTCCTGGGCCAGACTACACTCAATCATATGACCCACTGAAGAGATGAGTCTTCAGTAGAGACTTAAAGGTTGAGACCGAGTTTGCGTCTCTGACATGGGTAGGCAGACCATTCCATAAAAATGGAGCTCTATAGGAGAAAGCCCTGCCTCCAGCTGTTTGCTTAAAAATTCTAGGGACAATTAGGAGGCCTGCGTCTTGTGACCGTAGCGTACGTGTAGGTATGTACGGCAGGACCAAATCAGAGAGATAGGTAGGAGCAAGCCCATGTAATGCTTTGTAGGTTAGCAGTAAAACCTTGAAATCAGCCCTTGCTTTGACAGGAAGCCAGTGTAGAGAGGCTAGCACTGGAGTAATATGATCAAATTTTTTGGTTCTAGTCAGGATTCTAGCAGCCGTATTTAGCACTAACTGAAGTTTATTTAGTGCTTTATCCGGGTAGCCGGAAAGTAGAGCATTGCAGTAGTCTAACCTGGAAGTGACAAAAGCATGGATTAATTTTTCTGCATCATTTTTGGACAGAAAGTTTCTGATTTTTGCAATGTTACGTAGATGGAAAAAAGCTGTCCTTGAAATGGTCTTGATATGTTCTTCAAAAGAGAGATCAGGGTCCAGAGTAACGCCGAGGTCCTTCACAGTTTTATTTGAGACGACTGTACAACCATTAAGATTAATTGTCAGATTCAACAGAAGATCTCTTTGTTTCTTGGGACCTAGAACAAGCATCTCTGTTTTGTCCGAGTTTAAAAGTAGAAAGTTTGCAGCCATCCACTTCCTTATGTCTGAAACACATTCTTCTAGCAAGGGCAATTTTGGGGCTTCACCATGTTTAATTGAAATGTACAGCTGTGTGTCATCCGCATAGCAGTGAAAGTTAACATTATGTTTTCGAATGACATCCCCAAGAGGTAAAATATATAGTGAAAACAATAGTGGTCCTAAAACAGAGCCTTGAGGAACACCGAAATTTACAGTTGATTTGTCAGAGGACAAACCATTCACAGAGACAAACTGATATCTTTCCGACAGATAAGATCTAAACCAGGCCAGAACTTGTCCGTGTAGACCAATTTGGGTTTCCAATCTCTCCAAAAGAATGTGGTGATCGATGGTATCAAAAGCAGCACTAAGGTCTAGGAGCACGAGGACAGATGCAGAGCCTCGGTCCGATGCCATTAAAATGTCATTTACCACCTTCACAAGTGCCGTCTCAGTGCTATGATGGGGTCTAAAACCAGACTGAAGCACTATCATTTGTTTTTCAACACACCAATGGCCCAAAACACACCTCCAGGCTGTGTAAGGGCTATTTTACCAAGAAGAAGAGTGATGGAGTGCTGCATCAGATGACCTGTCCTCCACAATCCCCCGACATCAACCCAATTGAGATGGATTGGAATGAGTTGGACAGCAGAGGAACTTCTTCAACACTGTGGAAATGCATTCCAAGTGAAGCTGGTTGAGATAATGCCAAGAGTGTGCAAACCTGTATCAAGGCAAAGGGTGGCTACTTTGAAGAATCTAAAATAGATTTTGATTCGTTTAACACTTTTTTGGTTAATACATGATTATTTAATAGTTTTAATGTCTTCACTATTATACCATAATGTAGAAAATAGTTAAAATAATGAAAAAACCCTTGAATGAGTAAGTGTGTCCAAACTTTTGACTGGTACTGTATGTGTGCATGTGTGTATGTGTGGATGGTACTGTTAGTTCGTCACATGGCCATTCAGTGTTCGATGACCTCTTTAGTCTATGGATGATTTAAACATAACCTGAAAGATATACGTTGGACAGAGAGATTGACACTAATCAGCTAATTATAGGTTTATCTAGAGTAAAACATCTGTGCACTTAAAATGTTATATGGCATGCTCATACTGATTTAGAGAAATGCAATGATATTTCTAATTCACTCATATCAGAGTTTACAATATCTATTGCATGCTGTCAGATTTTTTATGTTGTACAGTAGATATGGTGATAGATACGGACAAGCGAGTCTTCATTAAAACCAATCAACACTATATCCATCTACACAGTACACATCCCTCTGTTCCCCATATACCGTAGGCTACTGTACATGCGTTTTTTTTTTTTTACAAATACAAGGTCAACATTTCCAGTACAGGCACATACCACCCCTATACCAACATCAAGCTCAAGGTAACAGTTAGGCACACATATATAGCACTGATGTTAAAGTGGCTGTAATATTTAATTTATATATGAATCATTAAAGTGAGGTGCAGTGGCTATTATGCATTCCTTTTCTAGCAGGATAAAACAGCCCTTAGATGTGGGAGCAGGACTTTGAAGTCTTGTCTCAGAAGCAGGCCAACTCTTACAGGAAGTACCTTGCTCATGTTTTAAATATACCTGCTGTGGTGTGTGGGACTAACAAAGGTGAGCGTTCTGGATGGGCCCCAAGATTAATGGAAAATGGTCAGCCAGGACGCACACACACACACACACACACACACACACACACACACACACACACACACACACACACACACACACACACACACACACACAGTGAGAGAGAGCTGAACAAGCACTTGTCTGAGAACTCCAACTTCCTTCCCAGTTGAGAACTTCCTGTCCACAAAATGTGTCCACTAAACGAAGAACAAAATGACACTAAAACATCGACTAAAGTGTCATTTCAATTTGACTGCTCATTTGTTCATATTATTAAAACAGTCAGTCAACACAACAACTCCACTAAGGGCAGTAGCCTAACGGTATCAGCTTAAGGATTTCCCACAATAACAAAACCATGAACCATTAAGGCCCAGAGACAAGTGTGTTTATTAGGTCACAAACAAGCCTCCCACCAGAAAAAGAATTCACAACAATATGCCTCTTTCCGACACTGCGAGACATGACTTTAATGGAGCCTTTAAGTGTCAAGTTAAGCATGCACTCTAAAGACAGCATGCACTCTGGGGCGACAGGTAGCCTAGTGGTTAGAGCATTGGGCCAGTAACCGAAAGGTTGCTAGATCAAATCCCTGAGCTGACAAGGTAAAAATCTAATGTTCTACCCTGAACAAGGCAGTTATCCCACTGTTCCTAGGTCGTCATTGTAAATAAGAATTTGTTCTTAACTGACTTGTCTAGTTAAATAAAAGACGGTGCTTTTGAAATGTAATCATTGTAATGCTATTTGACCCTTATTACACTGTACTTAAATTCATCTCTGATATGTTTACTTAACTGTGTAAAGTTATTTGGGCGTTCAATCATCACAAGCATTGATTTGACTGAGGTAGGGAACATGTTTTTGCAGAATATTTGGCAGAGAAAGCGTTTAAAAAAATACTATCAGTCTCATTCCTCCAATGCTTCTGCTGAAATGTGGAAGAATCCATTTCTCAGACTAGGTGTTTGTTGGCTTGGACATTTCGCTGATTGTTTTGACATGATCTGATGCTTCAGGGTCAAGAGGTTAAGTCACACAAGCTTCCACTTTGCTGTCCTCAGTATTTCTGGTACAGAGAGGTTCTGGTAAGCACAATGCCTTCTGGATGACCTGCCAAGGGCTTCCATAGTAAACTCTCTCAGACTGTGTCCTTGGGTTAGAACAGTGACCTGTCCTCTGTCTGTCTGTGTGTGTGTGTGTGTGTGTCTTGGAGACCCAGTGAGACCTGTGTGTGTGTTTGTGTGTGTAGTAAAGGGATTGCTGGGGAAGTGAGTGTCAGTGAGATAACCTGGGGGGGAATGTGCTAATCAGAGCTGAAAGTGTTTCAGGCAGGAACACAGAACTATCCCCCCCTGCCTGCTTCAGACCAACTGCTATCTGTATTTCTGCCACAGTCAGGCCTTTTCCTAACGAATGTTAGGGTTTGCAATGAGTCCTTGGCTCACGCAAGCCCACACACACTTGAAGGAAGCGGACCTGCTCTCTAAAAATCTGATGTGTCATACCTTCCTTTCCTGGAACAACATGGCAGCACCTCTCTTCTTCTCCTTTTTCTGTTTCTGGGATCCTGACAGGCAGGCAGTACGGTAGCGCTTCTTCTTCTGTTGCCTGAGTCGTGTTTGTAGGGGGGCGGCCGTCACTCTCGGAGCCATGAGTCGATCCTGTGTGGTCAAAGTGATCACTCTGACTGAGATCCAGATACTGCCGGTAGGTGACATCAGCAGGCAAAAGAGAGTTGGATAGAGAGGGATAAATAGGGAAAGAGAGAGAGAGTGAAAAAGGGAGGAGAGAGGGGGGAAATGGTCTCTGCAGTCTCACCCAGGATACTGTATGCATATGGAGGTACTCGCAGCTTGGCTACAAGTGTAAATGCATCGTTTGGTTGATGGGGTGTCTATGTATGGTGGGTTATTGTAATGGCATTTTCTGTGTGACCTATATAATACTCACTTACTACTTACACACACACACACACACACACACACACACACACACACACACACACACACACACACACACACACACACACACACACACACACACATACACACACACACACACACACACACACACACACACACACACACAGCTCCAAAGAGCATGCTCTTCAAGACTGACATTCCAAAAAAGGGCAATTCTACTCAGTGTGGAATTATCTCTCTTCCCTCCATACAATCTCAGATGTGTGGTCACAGCTATTAACTGGTTAGCTGCCTCAGCATATCCACAGGAACCATGTCTGCGAACATATCTGTCTGTATCTACACCACAGAAAGAGCATTACTGCACAACATTACTGTAGTAGTATTACTTCAAAATACTTCATGCATTTTTAAGTTGGTCAATATAACACTAAAGTTTGGTATTCATAGTAGAAATGAATCCCAACAGTTGTGAGGTTATAAGGTTATGTCCAGAATTGCCAAAGCCTGTCCAAGTGAAATAATAACCATGTGTTTCATAATCCAGATTTTTCTGAAGTGAAACAAGAACTTGTGTAAGAGTGAAACTGAGTCAAACAACAGCTGGCCGTCTAGAATAGTGAACAGTAGCTACCTGGGAGTGAGCTCTGTGACATGCAGAGGTGTCATCAAAGACCATAGATCACTGTGCTACTGCAGGGCTTCACTATCTGTCTTCAAGGAGAAAGTACATACCGAGGTAAATCAGCGCAACTTAGTCACAGTTGAAAGTAGATTTGAGTGTGGATATTATGTCTAGTTTGTAGAGTACTTTTATATGTTAAAAACATCAATTAACGTCTTTGATGTTTAAAGTGGATATTAGGTTCTTAGTTACTTTTGCGCTGTCTTACTTGATGTTGTTAGAATGGGAATGTTTTTTTTTTACCAAGTTTCGTCTTGAAAATGACTTTATCCCAACTTTTTATGACCGTCTCCAGCATAAAAGCTCATTTAATGGGATACCTGAATCTGTCCATACATTATTTGTGTTTTTTGTTGTTGTTGTTGACTTTGACGTACTGCTCATGCCATTTAACTCTCGTTTATCATAACTGACAGAAAATGTCATAAGCGTGATGCACTTTCTTTATCAGCGCCATCACAGCTACGCTGTGGGAAATAATGCGGCATGTTATACATCAAAGTAGGAGACAGACAGTAAGTCAGTCCTTGAGTGAGCCATGGATCAGATCAGTGAGTTGTCTCTCTCTTCTCTGCCTGTGAGACATTCCTCGTTTTAGTGGCTTAAGCAGTGAAAACAAGGAGAGGACACAGCTGCCGCCCTAATAGGAGTCAAAGCTCTCATGGATGTTCTCCCCACCAGCCATTAGAAAAACAAACGAAACAACAACAAAGTTATGCTCTGATTCAATCATAAGCAAGCTGCATTGGGAGTACACAATATGTCTGCCATTAGAGGGTGTGGGTGCGTCCTCCATTCATCACAACCAGACCCATATATTTAGAGAGTCTGGCAAATGTGGTTTCTTCTTAAGTGATAATGCCCGAGAAGCCACTGTTTGGAGGACACTTTGTCTCGGGCCCGAAAACCATGCTAATATATCCTCCAATGTCACGCCCTGACCTTAGTTAACTTTGTTTTCTTTATTATTTTGGTCAGGGTGTGACTAGGGTGGGTATGTTAGTTTTTGTATTGTCTAGGGTTTTTTGTATAGCTAGGGGTTTTGTTAGTCTAGGTATATGTGGGTCTATGGTGGCCTGAATTGGTTCCCAATCAGAGGCTGATTGGGGACAATATTTAGGTAGCCATTTTTCCATAGGGTATTTGTGGGTTCTTATTCTATGTTTAGTTGCCTGGCTTCACTTCTTATATTAGCGTCAAGGTTTGTTATGTTGTTAGTTTGTTCAGTGTTCTTTCTTTATTAAAGAAGAATGTAGGCATATCACGCTGCGCCTTGGTCTCCTCCATACGACTGTGACATCCAAACACCGGCTTCGAGGGCATAATCACTTCTATACAACTGGTTACCAACATATTCAAATAATGATGGACATATTATTTTCATTAAAAAAAATATATTTTGAAGAATTTATTCAATCTATTTCACGAGATGTAGTCCCGACACAAATCTAAGGTTGCTACCCGAGCCGGCTGGTCGTTCGTTCTATTGGTTCGGTTGTCAGAGACGCGACCCGGTCGTTCAGTCTTTTTGTTCTGTATCTATGGATGCGACCCAGTTGTTCGTTCTAAATGTTCCATTGCCATACTGTCTGGCAACGTTCTTATCCCTTGCTTGCTAGCTAGCCAACTACGGCTAACTTACAGTCACGTCAAACAGCAAAGTAGCTGCACTTGCATTTGTTTAAGCTGTTTTTTAGTTACATTTACTTGTTTGTATACATCCATAACAATGAGCTAATGATGCACGATTTGGCCTGGCATAGAAAATGTACTCTCTCGTCAGGACACTTTTGTTCAGAGGAGCTAGCCAACAACACAGCTAGCACAATCACTTTGTTTTCCATTGACATTTCATTGTATATATCCATAAAAATTATGCCAGCTGATTCATGATTTTGACTGGCTGAGATAAACTGTCTGCCTGTCTGTCTCGTCCCGACTCCTGACACATTCATTACTATGGGACAGATGGAGATTGAATTTCAATATTGAAACAATGTTGCAAATGTTGGAGAGAACGAGAGGAAGGTTTATACAAATCTCCGCTGTTGAAAACCAAATGCTAGTATAAAAGAAATGGAAGATAATGTCTAGATGCTTTTATAGTGGAGATCAAGTTTATAAATTGCCTGGCTGGGCTGATGAGACAGTGGATTGTGCAGTGAGCTGGAACAGAGTAAATAGGCATTTCAACATCATTGCTTTAGCTGGTGGTAACTTGTGGAATAGACACTGGTTGGAATGTGATTTTAACCAATCAGCATCCAGGATTAGACCCAGCCGTTGTATAAATGATGAAGCATTTACATGACACTTCAACATTCTATGGCAGCTATGTTAGTTCCCCATTAACATTACTTGGGGAATATTTAAACAATTTGAATTAGAATAATATTCACAATTCTAAAAGTTGGCCTAACTCTTTAAATATATGGCTCTGATCACGACAATCCAATGAACGAAAGAAGGGACGTCACAATCAGTTCCAACAAGTGGAAAAGAATAGACACAAACTCTTCCATTTTCAAGAGTGTCAAAGTAATTTACCAACGTCTACATCGCCGATTCTCCAGTCATATATTATTCTGTGCCTAGTGAACTGCAGTGTGTCTTGTCTTCATGCACAGTCCTGTCATTGTCATGCCGCGCATTAGTGACAGAAGATACATTACTTGGTGGAATCTAATTAGAGGTCCCCTAACGATCTAATAGGCGTGTCTCCTGCTGCATGTACAGTAGAGAGAAGGCTATTAATCCAAGGACAACCTCTGTCTCTTCAGACAACAAGCTGAGTGTAGTACGCTGGCAGTCTTTCCATCCGCTCTTGAAGAATGTTGATTGAGTAACAAATGGCATCTTGTTTAGCCCTTAGCTGCCAGCGATGAGACTTGCTCTCTCTTCATTGGTGACAAGTTCAGTATTGTCGTGCGTGAGTCCATTCTGAGCAGGGCCAGTCATCTATGTGGACGACAGACGACAGCACTGGTGTTGAGCAAAAATGCTGATTCAATACTATCGTTATGTGCAAAGTGTGCATCTG
This sequence comes from Oncorhynchus clarkii lewisi, assembly GCF_045791955.1. Lineage (NCBI taxonomy): Eukaryota > Metazoa > Chordata > Actinopteri > Salmoniformes > Salmonidae > Oncorhynchus > Oncorhynchus clarkii. Next base: position 10,254,553 of record NC_092179.1, on the reverse strand, counting down.
TGTCTGTGGTCAAATCAGGTGCTTCTAGGACTTTTGTTTTGTAGTACAGACCTCTTTTTTTTTCTTACAACCTCAAGATGTTGTTACTAGTATTGGAGTAAAGGGGAGCAAGCGTTTACAGTTGTCTGCTGCGGTCCCGGAGCTAAAAAAAAAAGTATTTCTGAATGTTCCTGTGTGATGACGAGGATTCCAACTTTACAACTGTGGTACCGACCTACGTTGACCTGAGTTGTTTCTTCTCTGTATTGATTAAACGAGGAATGAGGAAGAAAGCCAGAAGCTACTGCTAAAAGGAGACAAACATCTACTATCAGGAGTTCAACCAGCATGGCAAATGGTTTATGGTAAAGTCATGAAAATCTCACGGGAATTCACTGATAGTAGAGAGGAATCAAACCCAATGATCAATCAACCAATTCTTCTCAAAATAGTTAAGCGACTGTAAACCAATAAAAAAAGGACGACAATGATCCCCTTTATAGCCCTAGACAAGAGTAAAACATTTTTAGGCAAGAGGATAAAAATAGGGTCACGATAGTTACAGTACTAAAATTAGCACCCAGAATAGTCCATCTCGGGTTATTCTTAGAGTAATTGACAGACAATGATTGGCCAAAGGAGGGGTCGTGGTCGAAATGGCCGTCCAAAATTATTTTAAAAAGAAGAACAAGAAAGAAACAATTGTACTAGAGTCAACTACTAGACCCCCCCGAAGGAGATCGCAGAGAGTCAGAACTAGGGGTCAATTGTGATTGGCCGATAACTCTCAAACAGAAACAGGGCGGTCCCGTTGAATTAGTCAAGATATAGGCAAAAGCCATGGGCAGATATCCTGTTGGGATCAAACCCGAGGGTAATCTGATGAGTCTCTGTTTGAAGTGATTATCACGCAGGGAAACTAAGGGATAGCCCGGCTTCTCGCCTAATTAGCGAATTTAGTGCAGAGCCTTAAGAAGTTTATAAAGACATTGGCTGAGGACAGGAGGGGACAGTCCTCAACCTCTCGACTCACCAGGACAGCCACCGGATAGCAGCCTCTTAACCACAATCCTACTGGTACTTTGAGCAGCTCTACAGCTAGTACACCAGACCTGAAGACAGTCTCTATCTGACCGATGAGAATGCCACACTTAAGTGACTGTAGTTACTACAAGATGCGAGACGGAGCCCGAGTTTCCAATGTAAGGATTCATGTTTCAATAGCAACAGTATACATACTCCAATGAAGTCAACTTGGGGACTTTGTTGAGATATTCATAATTGCTTTAGTAAGTTGGTTGTAGTTGTATGGTGTGTGTATACATTTAGGGCATAGACATTTGAAGGATACGGTAGTACATTGGAACATCTGCTAATGCTGTACTTACTGTTACAACATTTTACACTTGCGGTAAATCATCTTCTTAACTTCTAAAGTTTGATTGGTTCGTCATTTGCTTGAGAAGTCAAGAGGATTCAGGGGTAAAACATGATTAAGAACAATTTGATGAAACATGACTCATGACTTGCTGCACTATCTGTGCTCTCTCTGAGACTGCACTGAGCAGCGACTTTTTTTTATTTTTTATGTCTATCTGAGATTGCATACTAACACTGAACTGTTATTTGAGACTACATAGTAACCGTTGCCTGTTGTGTTACCCAATAACTGATCTTAGGTCTGTATGGAACAGGTCCAGAGCCACCTGGAGGGCTCTAAGTTCCACCTACACCAGGCCCAGAGTCAGCAGGTCAAGCAGTACCTGACGCTGGGTTCCAAGGTGGCCGGGGGACAGGGGGGCCACCCTCACCCCACTGGGCAGGGAGGGCAGCTCCTGGGCGCCGTTCCAGTGATGAGGAACGGCCACCTGGCCCCCCTCAGCGATGGCAGCACCCCCAGCAGCCCTGTTACACTGCTGACCCTGGCATCAAACCATGACAGTGAGGTGAGTAAGCGTTTTGATTTTCAGTATGTGTTCATCGTGGTACAGTTGTCAGAAGTTTACAGACACAGCCAAATACATTTCAACTCAGTTTTTCACAATTCCTGACATTTAATCATAGTAAAATGTCGCTGTCTTAGGTCAGTTAGGATCACCACTTTATTTTAAGAATGTGAAATGTCAGAATAATAGTAGAGAGAATTATTTATTTCAGCTTTTATTTCTTTCATCACATTCCCAGTGGGTCAGAAGTTTACATACACTCAATTGGTATTTGGTAGCATCGCCTTTAAATAGTTTAACTTGGGTCAAGCAATTTGTGTAGCCTTCCACAAGCTTCCCACAATAAGTTGGCCCAGTCCTCCTGACAGAGCTGCTGTAACTGAGTCAGGTTTGTAGGCCTCCATGCTCGCACATGCTTTTTTTAGTCTGCCCGTACATTTTCTATGGGATTGAGGTCAGGGCTTTGTGATGGCCACTCCATTACCTTGACTTTGTTGTCCTTAAGCCATTTTGCCACAACTTTGAAAGTATGCTTGGGGTCATTGTCCATTTGGAAGACCCATTTAAGACCAAGCTTTAACTTCCTGACTAATGTCTTGAAATGTTGCGTCAATATATCCACGTAATTTTCCATCCTCATGATGCACCAGTCCCTTCTGCAGCAAAGCACCCCCACAACATGATGCTGCCACCCCCGTGCTTCATGGTTGGGATGGTGTTCTTCAGCTTGCAAGCCTTCCTCTTTTTCTTCCAAACATAACGATGGTCATAATGGCCAAACGGATCCATTTCTGTTTCATCAGACCAGAGGACATTTGTCCAAAAAGTACGATCTTTGTCCCCATGTGCAGTTGCAAACCGTAGTCTTGCGGTTTTGGAGCAGTGGCTTCTTCCTTGCTGAGCGGCCGTTCAGGTTATGTTGATATAGGACTCGTTTTACTGTGGATATAGATACTTTTGTACCTGTTTCCTCCAGCATCTTCACAAGGTCCTTTGCTGTTGTTCTGGATTGATTTGCACATTTCGCACCAAAGTACGTTCATCTCTAGGAGACAGAACACGTCTTCTCCCTGAGCGATATGACGGCTGCGTAGTCCCATGGTGTTTATACTTGCGTACAATTGTTTGTACATATGAACGTTGTACCTTCAGACATTTGGAAATTGCTCCAAAGGATGAACCAGACTTGTGGAGGTCTACAATTTTGTTTCTGAGGTCTTGGCTGATTTATTTTAATTTTCCCATGATGTCAAGCAAAAAGGCCCTGAGTTTGAAGGTAGGCCTTGAAATACATCCACAGGTACACCTCCAATTGACTCAAATTATGTCAATTAGCCTATCAGAAGCTTCTAAAGCCATGACATCATTTTCTGCCATTTTCCAAGCTGTTTAAAGGCACAGTCAACTTAGTGTATGTAAACTTCTGACCCACTGGAATTGTGATACAGTGAATTGTAAGTGAAATAATCTGTCTGTAAACAATTGTTTGAAAAATTACTTGAGTCATGCATAAAGTAGATGTCCTAACCGACTTGCCAAAACTATAGTTCGTTAACAAGAAACTGGTGGAGTGGTTGAAAAACTAGTTTTAATGACTCCAACCTAAGTGTATGTAAACTTCCGACTTCAACTGTACCTTTGATATTTAGTGTTGGGATTCAATCAATCCCGCTATTTGTTTGTTTTATCTCAGTGTCTGTGTTTAGTAGGTCCTTGCAGTGCCAGAAATAATTCTGTGAGTTAATAACACAATGCAGGTTTGATTACAGAGTCCTAAATCTCTTTGACATGAGATTCCTGCTGTGTGAACCACTCAGTTATCTCTAGTGACCCGCCCATTCTCTCTAAAATGCTCATCAATAACTTCAGAGATTCAGTTCCTAAAGAGAATCTCTGTTAAGGAGGAAACTAGTTTGATAACAAACATGTTGTTCCCACCATGACGGCTGATCTCTTCCAGCATGGTGGTGAAGAAATGTCTCTTATTGGATTAGGATCCTAACTGTCCCTCCCTCTGAATGATGCAAAAAAGAAATGTTACATTGAATTACAGCGAGAGCATTAGCTCACCTAGTGTTTTTATTACCTGTTATGTATCCGAACTGAACTGAGGCTGGTACAATATGGCTGTTTTCTTTTAGTTTCCAATGGATGCCGTTATTGATGACTTGATTAGCCTGGAGTCCGGGTTCAATGACAGGGGCTTGGATTGTATGGATCCCAGCATCATAATGCAAAACAACGTAAGTATGAATGATCATATTAACTATTATATCAATCGCAAATGTCAAGGGAAAAACACTCATTTGAATTGCAAAACTAAGGGTAAAAACAAAAGAAATGCAACGATGCTATCGACATGCAGGTGTTTCTGTCTATTGACTCTTGCTGACATGATTCCTTGATCCAGAAGTGATTCCCAGAAGATCCTTAATCTTCTTGACACTCATGAAGTTTCAGATATTGAGTAGTCAAGTTCAGCTTTAAAGTTAAGTTGCATAACTGACTTCTTTAAAGGGGGATGTGAGAACTACTTCCTCTGCCAAACATGAACTTTCAGGCTTGACTTGCTTGGGAAAAAAGGAGCTGGCTTTGTGTGAAGTCAGATTAAGTCCACCGATGAGTCAAAGTTCATTTCACCAGGGTTGAGGCTTAAAGCATTTCTCACATTTCTCAAGCTGCCGAACAACACAGATTAATCCGCAAGTGAAATCAATACACGTAACTACGCGGTAAACGATGACAGTGTGAGAATAATGTGTTAACTAGTATAAACACTAAGTCTGTGATTCTTCTTTTCTTGCTGAAAGCCCTACATGGTCACTACCAGAGAGTTTGGGAACGGTAGTCAAGAAGACATGGGGAGAACGCCGAGACTATGCTAGATATCTACTACCGCAAAAAAAGATCTTATTCAGACTAGGCATTCCATTAGAAAGAAAATGCCTGGATAGCAGCAGAGACCAATCGACCCAATGCAAATTATATCTAGAGTGGAATTGTAAAACTTTGAGCCGATGCTCGGACATTTGAGTAACGATTATAGCCACACCTGAATCCTGAACAGAGGTATGTGGTACTAAAGGAGAATGTGTCCCCACAGCATTGAATGTGACAGAGAGATGGAGAGAGATGGAGAGAGATGGAGAGATGGAGAGAGATGAAGAGAGATAGAGAGAGAGAGACAGACAGAGGCAAGCGGGCAGGCATGCACATAAACACACACATAGAAACAGAGAGGAACAACAGGGTGACAGAAAAGCGGAGGAGTGTGTGTGTGTGTGTGTGTGTGTGTGTGTGTGTGTGTGTGTGTGTGTGTGTGTGTGTGTGTGTGTGTGTGTGTGTGTGTGTGTGTGTGTGTGTGTATGAAAGACAAGACAGGGGGAGGGGGGTGTAGAGAGTGAAGATCAGAGCGACCGGAAGAAAAGGGAGAGGAGGAGAGATTTAGCGTGAGGCAGTGAGGCATTGGATTGGGTTAATGCCTACACTCCCGACGGGCTTGTTCTGAAATGATAGCGCGCTTAAATGGATCAATTCATTTTAATTAGTCATACAGTACGATGCATCACGTCGTTTTGCCATGTCAACATATCCCAGGAACACAGATGGGAGCGGATTGAAGTGATTACGATGTGAGCAGTCGGGGGACTGTCGCAATCTTTCATTTTGATAAGTACCCCCCCCCCCGTTAGAGATAATGAGAGAGAGAAAGCCATCTACAGGCAAAGCAAACCAACTGCAAGTATTGAAATGTCTGCGGTTCCTTATTTTCCTCCCACCCCCTCCTTCCCTCCCATAACTTGACCTCTATTCTTATCCCTCTCTACACTACTCTAGGAACTGAATTTCACACATGCACAGTGACAAATTGTCTTTTACACAGCTTGTGGCGTCTGTGTCGGCTTTTGTAGGATTCCTAGAAATACACAGCTCCCTAAGATTGGACATGCATACAGTGTGTGTCAGAGGCCCACATATCTCTCAGCATTCCAACAGAGTCCCGAAAAGAGACTGTCGTTGTCCCGCTTGTTTGGAAAATATATGCCTATTTTCTCACAGTGGATAAGCGGTGTAGAAAAACAGTCTGGTGTCTGTTTGGGCGGGTTATGACCCGGTGCTATTTTGAACACACAGACGCCTCTGTGTTCTGGGGCCCTTTCAAGCAGAGTAGTCATAGTGGTCACTGATAATGGCCATTTTAGGCTAGTAAACGGGGGCATGGAGCGAGGTCGTACTCCCAGAGAAGGACCTGAGAGGGCCTTAGGGGACCCAGACAAGGCTGTGGTCAGGCAGGCCACTGGTGGGGAGACATGGAGGCCCCTAGCCTCTCCTGCTGGATCACACAAAAGCAATGCCCTGAGGGCTGAGAAGCAATAGGACTGCCAACGGTGCTGTGATTGCCCTCACGCCCAACCTCATCTGAAACCGTACAAATTCCCGTTACCCTTTCAAAGCTTTCAAATGAGCCGATGTCAACCTGCTTCCAAAAGTTTCAATGACTTTGTGAACTTGAGGTCGCTGAGTCTGAATGAAATGTTCTCTCTGTGTCTGTGTGTCTGTGTTTCAACCATTCCCTGACATCTCCTTCCTCTCCTTCCCTCCTCTCCAGGTGCTCAGCAGCAGCATGCTGGACATCTATGGGGGTGAACCAGGTATGACTACAGCCCCTCATGGCCGAATGACACCCACCTCACGCCCCACTATGCTCACTACTGTAAAAAGGGAAGTCACAGGTACGAACACACTTCATAGCGCTGAAGATTATCAATGCATCAAAAAAGAATCTATGCATGATCACATCGACATGCTTCAAGAGGATAGACGTGTGAAACTCAAGCACATAATGTAGCATAAAAATACAACACTTTAGGAAACACATTCCTGACAAATCATGTCAGTTACTGGCATCTCATTTTTTTTTTTTATGAATGAATACGTTTAGCATTTTTTTTTAAGGTGCACGACAACAGGAAACGAGAAAGAGTAATCCATTTAGCCATTTTTATTCTTTGGCTGACTAAAACGAAGACAAAATGCTGTGTAGGCGGCATGTCCTAAATGCACAAATCCTAAATCTGGTGGCAGGATTAACCAAAACCGAGCCTTCCAGTCTAATAAGGTGGTCCCACAGTCTATTACCGACCAATAGGAGACTGCAGTAGAGGTCTAGAGGTCTATAGAGTACCATGTTCTACTGGGAAAGCCCTCTTCTTTAGCCCTGACGTGTACAGCATTCATCCTATACAAGCTATTCTATACAAACTACTGTTTCCATGTAGCAAATAGATGTTTCCCTTAAATGTGTAGTGTTTGGATTACAGTTGTATCACTCACATCCCTAATTATCAATGGCCTCGGTTCATAATCTATGGACGCACCGTGGATTATTTTGTGTTCTGGTCCCCAACACAAAGGACCTCTGTGAAGCGGTTTATGAATGCCATGCATCAAGTAAAGCTAATTGAATTAGCTCCGCCGAGAAAATAAGTGAATCAGTATATTTTTCATATAAGTGTGCGGTCGGACAACGGGCAGTTACAGAGGTCTAAATGACCTTATTGAATCAACGGAGACAAATTGAGAAATCCAATCACAGGTTCTGATTATATCATTTGGGAGAAATGTGAACGTGAATATGAACGCTATAGCATGCCTTTCCCCCTCATGGTTAGATCAGCAAATTTGTTAAGCGGACTTAATTGCCAGGCTGAGTGGCTTAAAAGAGGACACAGATTTTTCACAATGAACCAAAGAGAAGAGACGATGCTATGTATGCCAGGCGGGCTGGGAGCGAGCTGGATAAATCGTGTCCTTTCACTGAGTGCGAGTGTGCTTGTGTGGAAGGTTCAGGCTCTGTGGAAGGTTCAGGCTCTGTGGAAGGTTCAGGCTCTGTGTCTGTGGTCTGAGCTTCTTTTATGCCCTGTGTGCGTTTCTTATAAGCTTGTACTCTTTTTTGTGTTTCACAGAACATGAAACGAGAGTGATGGCCAAAGAACGACAGAAGAAAGACAACCACAACTTGAGTATGAGCCGCCCCACTCAATACAGAGTACCTTCAGAAACATTGTGTGGGGCACTAAAGTAACTTAATTTTCTCTCTCTCTCTCTCTCTCTCTCTCTCTCGCTCTCTCTCTCTCTCTCTCTCTCTCGCGCTCTCTCTCTCTCTCTCTCTCTCTCTCTCTCTCTCTCTCTCTCTCTCTCTCTCTCTCTCTCTCTCTCTCTCTCTCTCTCTCTCTCTCTCTCTCTCTCTCTCTCTCTCTCTCTCTCTCTCTCTCTCTCTCTCTCTCTCTCTCTCTCTCTCTCTCTCTCTCTCTCTCTCTCTCTCTCTCTCTCTCTCTCTCTCTCTCTCTCTCTCTCTCTCTCTCTCTCTCTCTCTCTCTCTCTCTCTCTCTCTCTCTCTCTCTCTCACCAGTTGAAAGAAGAAGAAGGTACAACATCAACTACAGAATCAAAGAACTTGGAACAATGATACCAAAGTCGAATGACCCGTAAGTTAACCTGACTCAATATTGCAAAGCAACTCCCCATGATCAAGTCTATTGCCATGAATAGATGTACACATGCCTGGCTGCTGTTAAGCATCTCAAAAACTAAGCACAGCCCGCTAAATGTTGTTCATTGAATTCAAATTAATACTCAAGAGCACATTTCGCTCCTATTTCAAGGGTGTACTTGAGTAGCTATTGTAGTCTTCACGCTCTGCAAAGTAGTGAGTCTGAATCTTCTTTGGGTTCTTAACAGTAGACTACAGCTTAGAGCTCAATGATGAAGATTGGGGTCAAACGCAAAGAGGGCCACCACCCATTTAAATCAAAGTTTGAGCACAATTGGCCCACTAGGGTGGAATACGGAAGCCGGAATTGGAATCCGACTGGCCCAACCACAATTGAACCTTTGATAGAATTTAAATGGAAGGTTACGGCTGTCGCCGTGCCATTAAGACATGATAAAGAAGATTATTAGCTGTGGAGCAGACCAACGTCTTGTTCCAAAGAAAGGTGCATTTTACAACTGTGTCCTGCTTTTAAAAAGTAATGGTATCAGGGAATGGAGCCTGCACTCTTGGCTTCTTCCAAAGTCACATTCCCCCCCCTCTTCCGACACCTATTTTTACTTGAGGATTAATTTTACCATAGAAGCGGTTCCAGAATGGACTTTCTGTAGACGTACTTATACTTAACTATTCTATTAAAATTCCCATTCGAAGGCTGGATGTAATGTCCGAGAATGAATAATTGGCCATGTAAATCACCATTTCTTATTCATATATAAAAAATAAAAAATGGGTTCCTGCATAAGTTTTTGTACAGAACATTCCGCTGAGGCGGTGAATAAAAGGTTATCTTTTATGTCCCTCTGCCGTAGTGATATGCGCTGGAACAAAGGCACCATTCTCAAGGCGTCGGTGGAGTACATCAAGTGGCTGCAGAAGGAGCAGCAGCACGCCAGAGAGCTGGAGAACAGGCAGAAGAAGATGGAGCAGGCCAACAGGAGGCTACTGCTCAGGATCCAGGTATGGACTACGGGAGAGAGAAAGACAGACACCCTCAAAACCCGGCCCTCCGACCACTACAGATCCCCAACCCAGCGACTTCCTCATCCTTAACACCATGCCAATGCACACCATCACGGCCCTGATGCTCAATAGAGACCCCCCCCACCCCCACCCCTTCCCCAGCCAGCTCAGTGCTCTATACCTACCTAACCCCCATACCCTTACACCCCCACTCCCTGACAGAGACCGGCCCTGCTCGTATTGATGTTTGTCAAGCAGTTCCCCATCACCTCTCTTCTCTTCCACCTCTCCTCTTTTCCACCTCTCCAAGACACAATAATGACCTGATTAATAAACAGTGTTTGACTTCGGCTCCCTTCGTCCGGAAGGAGGAATCAGGTCAGAATTAGATTGTGAGTCATAATAATGCCCAGAGTCATGCCTCTCTCCCCCCACTTTCCCCTCGCCCTAAAATGATGCGTTAAACCGGGGCGACTAGGGATTGGCATGGCAACAGAGCAGAGCCAAGCATTGTAACAGTGTCACCCTCAATGTAACAGTGTCACCCTCATTGTAACAGTGTCACCCTCATTGTAACAGTGTCACCCTCATTGTAACAGTGTCACCCTAAAGGATGTCGAGAGCAACAAAGCACACGAAAGTCAAAAGAGGCGTAAAGAGACATTTTGTGTGGAGGGAGCTAACAAAAGCATTTAACAGAGTGCTAGCTTCACAGTGTTAGCCCAAATAAGTGCTGGTGACAGTTGATAACAGACTGTGGGGAGAAAGACGGCATCAACGCCACGCATCACCCACAGAAACGTCCCAGCTAGTCTTACTTAAATACACTGTTGGAATCCTGCAGAAAGATGCTTAAACAGAGAAAAACAGATGGTTGTAACTTTGCATCACGTGACGTGGGAACAGTGATGCTTCCAACTGGCATCGCATTCCTCGACACTTTTTTTCATCCCCCGTGTTTAAAAAAAAATAAAACATTTGCAAAACGACATGCTTGGTTAACCGTTACCAAGGCAGACTGACAACAGACTATTATCCATATTGTTAGTGCCAGTAGAGCGCCGATGGGGAGACGTGAACCATATTGCTGACCTGCTGCTGATTGATGAGGTTTTGTCATCAGTTCCTCCCTGTCATGTTTATGACACAAACCCCGAGGGCCCTGGCTGCTTCCTGAGAGGGGGGTCTGGAGACGAGGGGTAGATGAAATGGATTGGCCTCCGCTACATTAGAGTGCTATTAGAATCCTCTTAAGGATTGCCCCCTTTTTTGTTTTCAATTTTCGCCTGAAATGACATTCCCAAATCTACCTGCCTGTAGCTAAGGCCCCGAAGCAAGGATATGCATATTCTTGGTACTATTTGGAAGGAAACACTTTGAAGTTCATGGAAATGTGAACAGAAATGTAGTGGAGTATAACACAATAGATCTGGTTAAAGACAATTTTTTTTTTTTTTTTTGTACCATTATCTTTGAAATGCAAGAGAAAGGCCATACTGTATTTGTCCAGCCCAGGGCAAGTTTAGATTTTGGACACTAGATGGCATCAGTGTATGTGCAAAGTTTTAGACTGATCCAATGAACCATTGCATTTCTGTTCAAAATGTTGTATCAAGACTGCCCAAATGTGCCTAATTTTTTTATTAATAACTTTTCATGTTCAAAATTGTGCACTCTCTTCAAACAATAGCATGGTATTATTTCACTGTTTAAGCTTTTTGCCAATATCAGATATGTCTATGTCCTGGAATTGTTCTTGTTACTTACAAGCTCATGCTAATCGCATTAGTCTACATTAGCTCAACTGTCCCCGATCCCGAAGAAGTTCTAAAGTCAATCCATAATAATCTACCAGACTATGAGGGATGTGTGCGTGTGTGTCAGGGGGGAGTGTATGTGTGTAATGTGTATGCACCCATGTGTGTGTGTGTGTGTGTGTGTGTGAGGGTTGCCAACTCGTACCGAGCTCATTCTGAGAAAAGTAATCTCCTTCATTAAAAGTCTTCTTCTTCAACACATTCATATGTTTTTGAGAATAACACTGTCCTGATCCTTGGTCCCTTTCTGTGCTTTTCAGGAGTTGGAGATCCAGGCCCGTGCTCATGGCCTCCCCAGCATGGCCACTGCCCTGGGTACTGTAGAGCTCTCCTCCCACCTCCTCAAACAACAAAAACAACAGCAGCAGCCCTTGGCTCCCCAGTCACTGCAGGGTCTCCAGCCACCCCTGTACCAGGAAGAACTGAACGGGGAGTACCTCCAGAGGACCTCCATGCCAGCCATGGTCACCGGGGTTACAGACCAGGGTCAGGGGGTGGTTGATGACTCCACCACTTTCTCCGACCCGCTCTCTCACTTCACAGACTTCTTCAGCTCCACGCTCAAAGAGGAGCAACGGCTAGATGAGATCCTCATGGACAACCCGCTCTCGCCTTTCGGCACCGACCCGCTTCTCTCCGCCGGCTCGCCCGACGCCTCCAAGGACTCCAGTCACAGGAGCAGCTTCAGCTCGGACGATGGCGACGATGACCTATGATCCCTGACCCCTCCGCGACCCCGTGTCAAAGGTCAAGGGACAAACAGCAGTTGGTCACCCTCACAAAGTGGTGCAGGGATTTGTTCCAGCCCAGCACCAACACATCCGATTCCACTGACCAGCTCGAATCATTGAGAGCTTGATTCGTGGGCTCAGGTGTGTTAGTGCTGGGCCGGAGCCTGCACCCCCTGTGGCTCTCCAGGACCAGGGTTAGTTACCACTGGCACTTCCACTTTTTGAAAACTTTGATCGAGAGTGCATACAGCACCTCTGCCTCGCAGACAGAACCAGACTCATGAGAAAAAGGGAGAAAGACAATCGGTCCATACTGATCATATAATACTGCTCCACAGTGCATTGAACACTGGGGTTGTTGAACACCACTGCAAACTATGCAGACTACTTCACTGTACCTATCATGTGTCTTTGCGACATGCCAAAAGAGGATTGTTTCCTTTTCAGAGGTATAGTATTACTGTTCTTGTATAAAAGGACTTTAAACCATTGAGATTCACTGATGGGCCCTATCGAGAGCTAGTTACTGGTGGTTCCTCTATCAAAAACAGAAATTAAAATGGAACAGTGATACTAGCCGAAAAAGCCTAACACGTCCTTCGTTCATCTTTACATTTATTTTTATAAAATGTTTCATGTATTTATATGTGTTTTAATCCATGTATTCCCAAAAAACATGACATTATCTAACATGCTCTCTTTTCTATTGGTGGGGGTGGGGAAAATATAATAAACCCCTTTTTTTTTAAATAAATCAGACTTGCCGTTTTGTCATTACAATCACACACGCGCACCACATACCCAACACAAAACCTCTCGTGTGTAATTTGTAATATAACGCCCTGCTCTATCATCAAAAAAAGTATGGACACCCGTTAACTTTCATCATTTCCTATCCAACAGGAACAGTTCAGTTCAGTTATGAACCAGGAAGAGTGACAAAGGTTGATTATCACAAAATCAGAGGAGGCTAGACCTATGAGGCTAAAACGGATGAATAAAGGGCCATGCAGGGGAGCTGTGTCTGAACAGAGGAAGGTGTGGGTAAAATGAGGGTTTCACCCAGGGTGACAGACAGTAAATGAGTGACAGAGAGAGGACAGAGAGAATGGGAAAACGAGGAGTGATGGGCTCTTAAGGACAGGGGAAAAGGCCGAATTAAAGGCGAGTATAGAGTAGGCTTTAAAGAGACTTGTCCGTTAAAAGTTCTCTGAAGAAGCTAGATGACTGGTTTTAAATCAAAATAGTTGCTTAAAATAAAATCTAAACTTCACTCATAAAAGTTTAGTCAGACTTGTTTTGGATACATATAACGCTGAAATCTTTAGACAAAATCTTTAATTAGTGGATATTTTCTAATCATATTACATTTATGCATTAATAATACAACAAACAGTCCAGAGTGGGGGGGGGGGAGCAACATTTCAATGTGTTTCAGTGGATACCCCGTGTTCCTCATCAAAGCTCTTCTAAATGAATGTTTTAGCTGGTGTGTTTCTCCCATAATGAAATTGAAAGATTCCTGCTTGCATCTCCTCTCTAGCTGCAACATAAAATGGAACACCCAATCATTATTCAATATAGACAGCCCAACTACAAAGCGATGAGTGATGTTTACAGGTAATTGGCCAACGCAATTATGGGAAGGTAAATATGGATTTTCATTAAGGAGAAAACATGGAGGGTCTCAGAGAATTTTGATTGACTTAAAATAAATTTTCCCAAAGGCCACAATTTACATTTTGATGTCAATATGAATATCTCCAGATATACTATCCTATTGCAAAAAAAAATAAAAAATACATAATTTGTATACACAACCTTATCATTATGTGACTAAAATAATCAACACATTTCATAGATTGAATGCATTTCAACCCTGTCCAGAATCCTTGCTTCATCAAAGATCATATTGAACAAAGTTCAAGGGCTTCTACTCAAGGTCTTCAAACAGTGATGTGGCCTAAGGCAACGGTGACATCAGAACTAGGAAGTTTGATTTGGAATACCATTAAACCACAGCTTTGGAAACTCAGGGGCAAGACAGGGATACAGTCATACATTATTAAGAGTATCCGATAACAGTTTAATATAGAAAACATTAACCGATACATTCAATAACTAAAGATGAATGTAAAGATGTAAAAACAGATTTTATTTAAAGATGTAAAACAGATTAGTATATATCCTTCCTTGATATGGTGCTGCCATGCCCTCTGTCTAACCTTCTCCATACGACAGAGATTATAATTATTCCTCTACTAGAATAACTGCCAAAACTGTGTGGTTTGTAAAACAATCTTTCCATTGCTTTATTGTATAACTTCCGTGCGTAGCAGAGCATAACCTCACTACTTCCTGAAGCAGGAGTAGTTCAATGTCATAGTTCACCAGTAGGTGGCAGCAGTATGCTGTGTACTCTGGTCAAATACCCAAAGCTCTCGTTTTACCAATCCCAATACAAACCCAGAGAGTTATTGTGGTTGATTTAACCAGCGAGGCGAACGAACAAACCCCAAAAGGCTTTCATGTTAATGTTAATTAACTCCTTCCATTCTAGTATATAAAAAAAAATAATTATGAACATATTTTAATTTTAACATTTACGCCAGTAAAATTACAAGTACATTTGAGTTTCTTCTAGATGTACAGTATATGGACTCCAATAAAGACCAGTCTTATGAACCCAATTGATGTAATGAACCTCCTAGCTAGCGCGGCTAACCTTTTCTCACCCCTTTTCCCACGAAGGTTGACGCGGATGCAGCAGAGCTGTCTCCTGTACAGCATGCCACAGCTGCCAGCGTAGCGTGCTACAATGCTTCCCCCTGCTGAAGCTGCCAATGGCAACTCTGGAACACAACAGGCACTCTGACACACACCATCTTCTCACCTCCTCATCTGCCACACCAACCCGAGCAGGAGGGGGGGGGGGGGGGGGGGGATACATTTTTACAAACGGCCATCATCCTCTGGCCTGTGACAAGGCTTGTGCACAAAGTTCAATGACATTTGACTGTGAGTAACAAAGTGACAGCAGTGTCATATGTATTTTCATGCCTGGACTCAGAGTTGCCGTGTGGTAAACAACATGCTGGTTCTGATCCAGAGATCCTGGGTACTGGATACATATGGCAAATTGCACTCCACTGATAATCTAGTACAGTACTTTTGACCAATGCCAAATAACACCGTATTCCCTATAATATAATAGCTTACTTTTGACCAGAGCCAGAGTGTCATTGGATATTTGCAGATACTGTAGCGCCCCTCCGCAATGCTGTACAGTACCACCACAATACATCCCATGATCCTTCGGGGCTGGGCCTCCAGTCCATTGAGCCTTTACGAGGCGAGACCACACCATGACCAGTCTCTCACAAACTCCCACGTCACATGCCAGCAAACCATTGCATTAACGACGGAACACAAATGGATGAAAAATAACCAGCTGGGCTTCGAAACGCTATTAAATGAATGCCATTTCCAGAGGTTTTTATGAATCGAAACAGATGCCAAAACATAACTTCAAACAAATTGACTTCCAATTATTTGAGCCACACAATTCCAGATGTTCAACAGATGGAGGCGCGGAGGGGGTGGGGGGGGGGGGGGGGGGGGGGGGGGGGGGGGGGGGGGTGGGGGGGTGGGGGGGGGGGGGGGCAAAGGTGTCTCGAACCGCAGTTTTTGTTTTATTCTGACAAGAAAGGCAGGCGGTTACAGTTGAATGTGTTTTAAATCAGTGGGCGGGGCTGAGAGGTGAGTGGAGGGACATGGAGGAGAGAAAGAAAGCACATCATTAGGAAAATGTCAATCCAACCACCGACAGAGAGAACAGAGCACTGTAGCATTCATGCAGTCAGTTAATATCTCCGTGCAGGAAGCCAGGACAAACCGTATCAAGGTTTCTCTGAAACGTTAATGTGATCCCTCTGCATATCTCTCTTTCAGTGTTCAAATTAAATGAAAAAAAAAGAGGAACAATTATTGAACTCACTATTTTATATGGGTGTTCACATGAATAGCCTAGGCATATGGTCATGCGTATGGACATACATTCAATTACATGGCCAGATGTCTATACGCACGTCTATGAACATACCAAGAACTACACTATAAGAAGGAAGGTACTGATGAAGTAGTTGCAGCCGGCAGCCTCCTTTATGCCACAGACTCGGCTAATAGTGTGTCTAGCTGCACTGTGTCCAGGCTGGGTCCTAGCTGCCTCTGATCCCATTACAAGGAGGGCCTGAGGGAGCCATTGGGGATCCACCAGGGATCCAAGATGTCCGTGTTATCCAGCCTTGGCACATAGAGGAGCCATCCACTGGGGCCCAATTGGGGTTCAATTGTGGCTCCCTGATTCGGCCTCGTTCTCCACACTACCGGTTTGCCTTTAGCACCTCCGACCCAGCCTCTGATCCGAGGAGGCCAAAATGTCCCTTCTCAGACTCCCCCTCTCCATCCATAATATCTCCGGCTAACGTATTCTAATGGAGCAGAAGAGCAGGTCCGTTTTGTTGGGTTAGCGTCTAACTTTCCCCGTTTAATTCCTCCACTATTGGGAACTGCTATGCTAATCCTCCCATCATTGGCCCCCTCTCCCACTCTTCCTCGTTCTCCCTCTGGTAACCTTCTGTAATCTGGGTGACCTTGGTGGGGCAGTGGGGTTGGCGGGAACGGTGGGCGGGGGGGACGGCGGGGCCGTGGCCATGGAAGGCCCTGATTGATTTGTAATTCAAAACGGGAGCGACAGGTCTAAGGCTATGACGGTCGCTGCTTTAACTGCCAACACCAGACCCCTTACCGCCCCGAACCCCCCCAGACACCTGAGGGGGAAACCAACCGAGCAAAAAATAGTCTGTAAAAAAAAGAAAAGTTGAATCTAACAGTGGAGATTGGACAATGTGCTGTAGTGTGTGTGTCTGTCTATTCTCCTGCGCGTCTCCGGCGTAAGTGGGTGTGTGTTAGTCAAGAGAGAGATGAGGTGAGGCGTGGTGCAGGGCGTGATGTGTGGGTAAATGTCAGCCAAGTTTGGGGTTGATATGATGATCATTACCACAGTGAGATAATTGGCCCTAGCTGTGTGGGCCGAGGCGTTTGGTGGGCGCCTCTTCTCTCCAATGGGCATCTTTCTACTCGTCTACATTATTCATCCACCTCTTTATCTCCCTCTCCTCTCCTCCCTCACCCAGGAATCCAGGCCATCGCTGGGCCTTCATTCATAATTGATGGGTAATTGTTTATTAAATGCAAGACCTGACACTATTATACCTATTACCATGTTTGCAGAGTAGTAGTGTGTGCATTTTTCCATATTCCAAAGATCTTAGGAGATGGGATCGTATGCATGAGTGGGTATGGATGGATGGATGGATGGATGGACGCAAGGGAAAACAGAGGTGTAGGGAAAAGGGGAAAAAAACGAAAGAGAGGAGGCCGGCCGAGGGAGGAGAGGAGCGAGAGGAATGATGAAGAAAGAATTCAATGTGATTGGCCCGTGTGGAGTTTGTGAGACGTTAAGTCAGTCTCCGTACAGAGTGAGAGGACTGGATGAGAGACAAAGGATCTAAAAGAACCTCTTTTGCTCTCATTACATTGACTCTTAATCTCTCTAAGGCCCGTCGTGGGCAATCCCAGCTCTGGGCGTTTGGAGGGTAAAGCCTTCCGACGAGACCGTCCGTCCAAAGCGGATTCGTTACCTGAGATGGGACTGAGGCTGCGTGCCAAATGGCACCGTGTTGGGCAATGGTCAAAAACAGTGCACTATATAGGGGAAAAGGTTGCCATTTGGGACACAGAGTGAGTGTCTGTCTGGCCACCACTGAGCCCAGTTAAATGTAATCTCTACCAGGGAGGGACAGAGACGCAGAGAGGACCTGATTGGGACCAGGCACCACTAGAGGTCAGTGTGGCTACAGATTTAAAAGGTATCTCTAAATGCCTGACAAGGCTGAGGCTAAAGCTTGAGATGCAACCATCACAAAAGGGAGGACAAAACATAATTCAGGTGATGGAAATGAATCAAAATGAAATGATTAAGTTCAGTTAATTACTCGGTAGCTTAGGCAAATCAGCTTAACTTATATCGAAATGATTATTTCAGCTAACGCATCGCCAGGCAGGCAGAAGATATTTAGCCAACATGTATTTAAAACAGCCTATATCAGTGTATATAAAGTAGGAACTTGGTTAATGGATTAGATAGCATACTGTGTGCTACATGTATCCTAACACATATTAATGTGCCATTAAGTTATATTAAGTCTTGGGGAAAATATATTTTTAAAATCTATGCATATCCGCAGATGCCTGAGTGTATAAGGAGGCTGGGTGTTTCATTTTCTATCGTACTTGGTGTCATATCACACTAAGTGTTTGTATCGTCGATGTGACGCCACAGTGTGATTGACAGTTTTGTTCAATACAATTCCCTTTTTACACACATTTATTACACAAAAGCCCTCATTGAAATACTACAGTATCTTTCCACGCACACACACACACACACACACACACACACACACACACACACACACACACACACACACACACACACACAGAGAGAGAGAGAGATTAAATGAAAGGAGGAAATATTGTGTGAGGTGTAGTGTGTATAGAGATCTGTATGATGGAATGTCATTACCTTGGCTGGGTTCAAAGTGATTAACATGGAGTGTTAATTAAGAGATCGTAGCCTAAGGAGTGGGTGCGTTGCTAATCTAACGACACAGTTCTGAAGAGTTCGCTCCTCTCGACACATAAACACACAGTAGAGATCCAGCTACCGCTGGCTTCTTTTAAACAAAATGTCCTAAAACAATAACACGGTTCACACTAATAGTCTAAAATAGACTCTGCATGAAACATTTTGTATACTGAGTTAATCAGAGTTAATGTATGCTGTGATAAAATAGCACAATTTACGACATGATAAATACACAATAATATGACTAATAATACTGAAGTTCATACATAGGACAACATGTCATTGAAACATTTGAAATGACACACACAATGTTGTGTCATACATTTGAACTGGAGACACTGCACTTCAGGCTCAACCTAGTGTTATAGAAACCTTATAGAAACTCATAATCACTAAACGCAGCCTGGATAAAGAAATGGCTACTAGTCAAATCAACTATAGGTACATGAGGAACAACAGAACATACTATTCTGAACTTTCAAAAAAATTTGGAAATGAAATGAAATTACAAAAACAAATAACTATGAAAAGGGTCCATCAGACGTAGGCCTCGATCAAACAGCCGCGACCCGATCTAGATGCAAATCTCCTCACCCTTCCACCAAGATGTACACTACTGAACAGTAAGGAAACAGAAGATCCACAGGCAGACCCTCTCAACGCTGTCGAGTTGATTAACTGAACTAGGGAGAGAGGAGTGAGGAGTGAAACGCCCATGTATCCAAAAGCCTATTTATACCGCCTGCCGGTGATTATACAAGGGTAGAGCAGGCTAATGCCATCCAAATGAATGAGCAAGCCAACTAAAATGAGCTTCTCTGTTGTGCTATGGATAACATGCGTCGGCGTTCTGTAAATAATACCACAGCTGCTATCACCCCCCAGCACAAACACATCGTACGGAGCAGCTACGTAGCTGAATGCCATGTTAGGATTAGCTAACACAGATGAGTGAATACATCATGAACTGAGGAGAAGGCCTGCCAGGCCAAACAACAGTTTACAGTACAGAAGGACTCTTCTGCCACAAATAAAATGTAATTAAGGAGTGGGGAGAGAAGAGGAGAGAGAGGTGGGGGTGTGTGTACACACACACAAGCGCACACACACAACATGCAAATGCTCCTTTGTTACTTGCCGTTTTGCATCCTAATACACAGAGATTAAAATACCTTCTTTTTTTTCTTCGCATTATGGAATTTGTCATGTTCAGTTGGAGCTGTCATATCTAGGAGTGTGTGCGTTAATGTGTGTAATCTGCTTTGCAACACATCAATTATGATGGCTATTCCTCCAGCGCCTGGGTTTTGATAGCAGCCTTTATGGTAATCAGTCTTCTCTTGTTAGGCAAGCAACTTGTTTAGTAAATAATGATCCACTTTGGCAGAGGCTGGCTGCTGTTCTATCATGATGCTGGCTGGTGTGTGTGTGTGTGTGTGTGTGTGTGTGTGTGTGTGTGTGTGTGTGTGTGTGTGTGTGTGTGTGTGTGTGTGTGTGTGTGTGTGTGTGTGTGTGTGTGTGCGTGTGCATGTGTGTGTGCGTGTGTGTTTGCCAAGGAGCAAGGATCAAGCAGTGGACACAAAAAAAAGCTTTTCGTTAGAATTCAATTAAAGCCGCAACGTGGTAAAACAAATACATATTTTACAAACTCTTCCACACAAACGTTCACTGTCTCACCCAAGCATGCCACAGAGTGCATGTGTGCCAGTCTGTTGCTTCCCCCTTAAGTAGGAAGCAGGTAGAAAGAAAAAAGAGAACCTTTGAAAGCTTTCCACCTTCTCTCCCGCTTCCTCTCTCCCTCCCTACCCCCATGCCTCCCTCTCCCTCTCTATCCTATCCCCCTCCCTCTCCCTCTCTGGGGCTGGGGCCTCGGGGAAAGGGGAGCAGAGCCACAGTCCTAATTCGTGCTCTCCCTGCAGCGAACGTAAGATAACAGCAGGGCTTAAAACGCCCGGCCCCTCTCCCTGTTCCTTCTCTCTCCCTCAACAGAGGCCTGTTTGTTCAAACTGCCACACCTGAGACTGCTGGAACATCAGCGCACAGCCACATCACCGCGAGGGCGTCTTCAAAAATAAATATGTTTAAAACAAGGCCCTCCCGTTTTGCTTGGCTCAGATCCTCCTCGTATCCCCCTCCATTTTTTTCACGCTCTTATTTGGTGTGGAGACGGAGAAAGGGCCTTGAGAGGCTGGTGATGGTGGGGGGGATGATTACAAACACACCAACGGGCTCTGGAGGGCTTTAGCCCCTGAGGCCCATCGGGAACTGCATGGATCAGATGGAGGTTTCTGTCAGACCCAACACTTCAGTCAGGCCTTCACTCGATTCCCCCAGCATCGGCACAAACCCGGACTGGGCCGTCTGGAAATCACTCACAGACCCAGGCGTGCAAGTGCTGTATGAATATTGTGGTGCAACATAAAGCACCGTAGACAGCTGCATTGAAGTTACTAGAAGTGCTGAAACAAATTCAAGCCTTATATTGTCAATCAACGGGGAGAATTTGGGGGAGAGTGAAGGGGAGGAAAGAAAATGGCCGCCACCCATGTACTTATCCCCTCAGAATCTCCAGTTAAAAGAGTCCCAAAGCATACCACTTTTAAAAGCAATCAATTGGCATTGACAATGAAGGAAATATATAATATCAGATACTTTCATTGTTTGTTGATTGTCAATATATTCAGTTTACTTATATTGTCAATATATTACATTTGCACTGCCTCCCTTAGTTCTACCCCTAGAAGTCATTCCATCAGGGTTGAGTGAGTGAGAGAGAGGGGGCTTGAATCCCATGACAGAACAATGAGTACCTAGCTACCGATTCTCAGCGCATTCAGTGGTGTGGAATGGCTTTATTTATGAAGTAGTACAGGCAGGCTGGCAGGCAGGCAGGCAGGCAGGCAGGCAGGCAGGCAGGCAGGCAGGCAGGCAGGCAGGCAGGCAGGCAAGCAGTGAGATAATGCAGTCAGCCACATGCTACGGCCAGTAGCTATGCAATCCTCACGCATTTTAAAGATGGATGCTGTTTTGCGCGAGGAATGGTCCATCATGTGAACGGCAGTCAGGGGGACTGAGGGCAAGCATGTAAATAAAATGGTGCTGGGATAAAAAAAGAAGGCCGATATTTCTGTTCCGTAGCGGTATTCTACAAGGGATTGTTGGTGTTGAAACTGTTTCAAAGACATGATTTTGCATGATCACATTCATCTGATTTGAATGTCGTTAACTGGAGGCAATCACGTGTGAGGTCTGCAGCCGGAGGATTTGAATAGGCCGGAGAAATGAAAAAATGACCTTGAGATGATCTCCTCCTTCTGTCGGTTTGCTTGATCATCAAGTCGGACTGATGGACAATTAAAAATCACACTGACGTGACACGGTCATTACATTTAAATCAGCAGCATCAGTAGTTACAGCGCAGTATTCACTGACTCTTTTGACGAGTGTTGAGTCTAATTCTTGGAATTGTGTGAGAAAACAGTTGCTCTCTAACTGGCCATAAAAGCATCACTAGATCCCTTTTTGCCGACACCTGGGGAACTCAGGTGATCAGGAAATCAGGAAATCTCTGCAGCACTGCCCAGATAGGAACAACTCCTCACCAAAATGAATCCATTACACTCATTGCAGATACACCCACCTGTGGAGACACATGCAGACGGGGCGGCCAGGGTCTCCCTTCCTTTCCACTCCTTCCTCGCCTACCCTCTCCCTCTTCCTCCTCTACCACCACCACCCTGTCTTTCTCCACTTCTGGATTCCACTCCTACCTCTCCTCAATTTTCCTCCTCTTCTACCTCTGTCCCGTTGCCTCCATTTCCACCTCTCCCTTTTCCTCCCTCTCATCCCTCCCTTGGCTACCTCTTCCTCCCCTATCCCGCTGCCAGGGGGGAGAGCTAGGTGAGGTATTGTAAGGGGTGTACGTGGGGGAAGGTGGCCTATTTTACCTCAGCTTAAACCTGACACACCTGTGGAGAAGTGAAGCATCAGGAACACATTGTTTCTTCACTTCATTCTGTTACCAACTAACTGCAATCCCCGTTTCCCGAGGGCCACATAGTCCCAGTGGTGTTTACTGAGTAGCTAGGGTGAGTTACATTTCCTTTTAAACAAACTCAACAAACGTAGCCAGGACAGTCCAAGTTACGTGATACTTGATTAGGCTTGCCTGGAACTGCACACTCCCAGACACATTTTTAACAGCATGACTTACATGGTTAAATGGAAACCAAATGCCAAAATATACGCTCCAGAGGAGCATCTGCCGGCAATACACTTGTGAGGAACTTAAGGTTGTTATCATCAGTATCACTGAGAGTGTGTACTGTATCATATAAGTCAGACAGGAGAGGAAATATTTTTTCCATCTCTTCACAACCCTTAAAGACTAAATATAGAGTCTGGTTTTTGTACCGTTGGATCACATATTTCAGTCTGACCCCGTTTCAACAGACAAAGAAAGCACTCAATGTTTTTTCCTTTGCCCCCCTTCCTCTCCTTTTCTCAACACGTCTAATATCTCACTTCTTCGTCTGCGCGAAGCGATAGGATTTACAGCTAAAACAACAGTGGGGGCTCAGATGCGTTCGCTCAGTAAACTGCTCGTTTGTTAAAAGAGAGATGTTATACTCAGGTCACGTTGGTTCCCATCTTGTTTTGCCAGGTGGAGCCGCCACAGTCGCACTGTTTTGATACGACCCAGCTGGCAGAGGCCGATACCAGTTTAGTCTGAGGAATTGGCCTGTGCAAACAAACACACGGATCCCTGCTGCATCTGCCAACCATTAGCTATGTATCGGCAGGGAGGGACGGAGAGTAACAGAAAAACAGAGAGAAAAACAGAGAGAGAGATGGTGTGTGCGAGAGAGAGAAACGGAGAGTGGGAGAGCGAGAGATTGTGTGTGGGAGAGAGGGATAGAAAGAGCGAGAGAGAGAGTGAGAGAGATATAAAGAGGAGAGAAAGAGAGGGAGCACTGAGAGAGATGGAGGACGAGTGAGAGGTCCTACTAAATAAGCCTGATCCTGTTTCAGAGCCAGCAAATAAACAACAGCCCCAGCATCATTATTCATTAGAGATGAATATGGCCAGGGAGGTTTTAAAAGTACACCTGCTCTGTGTGGGAGGGCTGCATGCCCACTCACTGACTGACTCCCCCATGCACTGGTCCTCTGAGAGGAGTGGGCTGGCCTGACGTCTACATACCTCAACCCCCCATGGGAGATACCACCTAATTCTTACAGGTGGGGGGAGTTACCGCCACGCAATGTGAAGTGCTACGATGGGGGTTATTCAAAGTGAATTTATGCCACTTATTCATTCTTCATCATTCTAAAAGTACAATTCAACAGTGCAATATGAGTAAGTAGGTGAAGTGAAATCCAGAATTGTTTTTATGGAGAATTCCTGGTTGTGCGCCAAGAACACGTTCCCTGCAAACATGTATGGGATTCTATTCTCAGGCAGTCCAACACAATGCATGAAACTGATGAAACATTTGCTCTGCTAAGCAATTCCAGAGTGTCAGAACGATTGAAGCTTACTCGTAAACACGCACTTCTCCCGGGAATAGTAAATTGTTACAAAGCAAGGAAAAGCTTTTGTTGATGGCAGAGAAGTGAAAGCCACTCACATTGGTTACAAACCCTTACCGTGTGTATGGATATGCTTTTCTGCTTGAAAACATCTCCAGTGCCAGGGGTAGAGTGTGACTGAGAGAAAGGAGAGAGAGAGATAGAAAGGGAGAGAGAGAGAGAGGGACATTTGAGAACATGGCAGATAGAGAGAGAGAATGAGAGAAAGGGGAAGAGTGGAGAGAGAGAGAGGGAGAGTCAGAGGAGGAAAATGGAGAAGGGGGGGGGGGGGTAGCGGCGGAGCTGTTTTCATTGGCACATCTGCGTTGAAAAACTCCCGCTAACAGGAAAGTCGAAAAGTAAATGACATCACCGGCGAAGCCAACAAAAATGTTTGTCATTGAAGTAACTTGACAGTGATATTAATTATGCTGACACTTATAAACTCATAAAATTATTGAGCACTGATTGCTGCAATAATGCCACACCGGCTGCCTGTGCTTTTTCAACATTTACTCTGTCACACCCATTTCTCTTCTAAATACACAAAATGAAATAAATGAACACTGGACTTCCTAGTTATGGTGAAGTTAATAGTTCAGGATTTTTATGTCTCTGCATCCAGCATGAAGGAGGTAGTTTCGCGAGCCATTGCTAATTAGCATTAGCATGCTCGCTGCACCCAAAGACTTCCAGATAGTTACCCCTCCTGAACTACTGTATTTGATCAGAGCCGACTGTGTGTGTGCATTTCTCTGTATCTATCTCCACGGGGCTTTCCTTTCGCCCCCTGGCTCTGTTCATTAGCTGAGACTTGTTCCCCTGCCCCGCTCCACAGCACCGCTCCTGGTGCTAGTCATTCTTAATTTCAGAGGCCCCCTCAGTTTCCCCACTACCCTCTCCCGGGGCCCCAACACAACCCCCTCACCAGAGCCTGGTCCTCCAGCCTCCACACACATTAACACTCAACACAGAGTGGACCACATCATGCATAACCTACTATAGCACCACCCGGGTCAGGCCTGGTCAGATATAGAGATAGATACATAGTAGTTTCAGTCAATCTACAATAACAGACACGGGCTAGACTGTGGGGTCTAAAGGTCTGGAAGACTCAAACCAACTTTATTGGTAGGAGAGAGAGAGAGTTCAGAATGCTAACATTGACACTATTCATCTCAGATGAGTGGCGCGTGCATGCTGGCTGACTTGTTACCATAGAAATCAATTCCATAGCACACCACCCTTCACCACCCATGATTGTCTCACTGTTTGGGAGGAGAGACTGACATAGCTGTATGTATGTTAAATGGTTGAGTGGACATAATGAATCACTTGGTGCTGAGGGGTATTTCGCGGAGGAATGGCGACGGCGTAATTTGTTCCAATAAGGCGTATCTGAAGGAAGGGAAAACGTGCTCAACCACGTTGCAGTCTGAGAAAACATTGTGGAGGAGAAACAGACAGCATAGAGCACTGAGAGAATCCTCCCTCCCCGCTATGTCAGTCCCGGCTGGGCTGCTACTCAGGCAACCCTCCCCTGGCTGGCTGGGGCTGCTCACGCTGCGTGGGAGGGACTCTGGAGACATCATCAGGCACTCCACCACGAGAAACCTTGCTGCCTTCAATCACGTTGTCGCCTGTAATTAATATTAATCATCGTTCCTCCATTTCAGTCCTGCTGCTGCTGATAAATATTGATATGGTGCTGTGATGACGATGAGCAATAACAAAAATAATGTACTGCTACCATTGGGCGAGGTCGTGAAAATGTGAGAAATTGAATACAAGCAAGCACATGCATCTACACACACACACACAAGCCCCCCCCCCCCCCCCAACCCCCTCACTACCATTTCTCTGTCGACTTCAGATGATACGGTTGGCATGTACGCTGACAGTGAGGTCACGACCCTATGATGACCACGCCCACAGTAGCCCTGACCAGTCACGGCTGGCTCCTGGTTCAGGAGGAAGTGACACGATGACACCCAACTGCCCTCTTACTCTCCCCCCGTGTGGACTGCTCCTCTCTACTGAGGGCCTGTTTCAACCGCCTGTTTACAATTTAATTGTCCCTAATCACTGTTGAAGGTCAAAGCCGCTCAGTGAAACAGTGCCTCGGTCTCAGCACACACATGTACACTCACACACACAGGAAACTTCCAACTGTCACTGCCAACTGGGAATCAGGGATTGGACAGCCATGCGTTGCCCCAGCAACCACCTAGGCTAGCTACACAGCACTGTACTGTACTACTGTCCATTATGAATAGGTTATTTTGGAAATACAGAAAGGGAGTGAAAGTAGTAGTCTCATAGGAAGTCATCGGGAAGCTGAAATTAACAGTGAAAACATACATCGCTATGAAAATATCCACATTTCTGCTATTACACAGCACAGACACACAGACAAAGACAGAAAGGGAGAGATAGAGAGAATATATAAAAACAGAAGTAATCATCTCTTGGTGTGTGTGTGTGTGTGTGTGTGTGTGTGTGTGTTTGTGTGTGTGTGTGTGTGTGTGTGTGTGTGTGTGTGTGTGTGTGTGTGTGTGTGTGTGTGTGCGTGGACTAGAGCAGAGGATGGTGTCTGAAGGTCAGCGAGACATTGAGGCAATCACCCTAACGATAACAAACGAGGGAAAGAGAGGGGACCTGCTATGCCTCAGTGTAATCACACGCGCGCGCGCCGATGCACACACTCAGTCTCACACACGCCTCATTGTTATTTTATTTACTGTACATGCTAGTCTAGCCTTTTGAGGCCTCACCAGCCACTGAAGACACTATCACATGGAAATAGAAAGAAATATGAGAATGTTGATCCTGAAGGGATGTTTATACAAGGCGAGCTAGAAGCAGGTGGCACTGCACACGACTGTGACATTCAGCCTAAAGAAAATGATTAATGGCACAGTGCACTATGTACAATATCATCATATAGCATGGAAATATATATAGTACCGGTCAAATGTTTGGACACACCTAATCATTGCAGGGTTTTTCTTTATTTTGACTATTTTCTATATTGTAGAATAATAGTGAAGACAACAAAACTATGAAATAACACATATGGAATCATGTGGTAACCAAAAAGGTGTTCAACAAATCAAAATATATATTGGTTGACGGGAATAACCAAAGTGATGAATTATTGCGGGGGCGAATTACTTCATGAATGTGTATCGTGTGACATAAAGTAGCTATGGCACAGGTTACTGAAGTGTGTGTGTGTTGATGTAAAACGTTGCTTATGATGTTATGTCTATGGGAAATTATGCACCACCCCCTAAGATCCTGTCTGTCTCCTCACTGTCCAATCCGCTGCTTCGGTTACTGCTTCACAAAGACCAAGTCCAAATTATGGCAAGAAACAGCTGTAAAAAAGCAAAGAGAAACGACAGTCCATCAATACTTTAAGCATGAAGGTCAGTCAATCAGGAAAATTTCAAGAACTTTTAAAGTTTCCTCAAGTGCAGTCACAAAAATTAATCAAGAGCTATGATGAAACTGGCTCTCATGAGGACCGCCACAGGAAAGGAAGACCCAGAGCTACCTCTAATGCAGAGGATGAATTCAGATTGCAGCCCAAATAAATGTTTCTCAGAGTTCAAGTAACATACACATCTCAACATCAACTGTTCAGAGGAGACTGCGTGAATCAGGCCTTCATGGTCGAATTGCTGCAAAGAAACCACTACTAAAGGACACCAATAAAAATAAGAGACTTACTTTGGCCAAGAAACACGAGCAATGGACATTAGACCGGTGGAAATCTGTCCATTGTTCTGATTAATCCTAATTTGAGATTTTTGGTTCTAAACGCCGTGACATTGTGATACGCAGAGTAGGTGAACACTGTCAGTGACTTATTTAGAATTCAAGGCACACTTAACCAGCATGGCTACCATAGCATTCTGCAGCGATACGCCATCCCATCTGGCTTGCGCTTAGTGGAACTGTCATTTGTTTTTCAACAGGACAATGACCCAACACAATGACCCAACCCACCACAATGACCCAACCCTCCAGGCTGTGTAAGGGCTATTTAACCAAGAAGGAGAGTGGTAGAGAGCTGCATCAGATGACCTGGCCTCCACAATCACCAGACCTCAACCCAATTGAGAAGGTTTGGCATGAGTTGGACCACAGAGTGAAGGAAAAGCAGCCAACAAGTGCTCAGCATATGTGGGAACTCCTTCAAGACTGTTGGAAAAGCATTTCAGGTGAAGCTGGTTGAGAGATTGCCAAGAGTGTGCAAAGCTGTTATCAAGGCAAAGGGTGGCTACTTTGAAGAATCTAAAATATATTTTGATTGAACACTTTTTTTTTTGCTAACCCACATGATTCCATATGTGTTATTTCATAGTTTTGATATCTTCACTATTATTCTACAATGTAGAACAATAGTAGAAATTAAGAAAATCCCTTGAATGAGTAGGTGTGTCCAAACGTTTGACTGGTACTGTACATGCTCACTGACTGTACAATACCTTTACATGGAACAGTCTCTTAAAGGTCCAATGCAGCTGTTTTTATCTCAATATCAAACCATTTCTGTGGGAACAATTGAGTACGTTACTGTGATTTTTTTTTTTTTTTTAAAGGTCAAAAAGAAGAAAAAAAATCGTATTAGCAAAAAGCTATTGATCAAGCAAGAATTTAGCTATTGGTTTATTATCTAATCTACCATTTGGCGATGTCACCAGGCAGGCCAAAACGTCATCCCAGCACAACAGGCAGACATTTCAGGCCGTCTTTTTCAAACAGCTCTTACACTAAAAAGAGCATTATCATAATTTTCACAATTTCACAGTATTATTTCCAACCTCATAGTGTGGAAACATATACAATAGGGATGTAAAGATTAAATGGAACATTTCTAAATATTTCCCCAGCACCACCCCCAACATCAACATGAAAATTGTGCGTTTCTATGTTTTCTAGTAAAAAAATAAGTTCAATTGGAAATGACAGCATTTTTTCGCAACAATAAATCTTCTTAACATCTGTTTATATGCACCCCCAGGAAGAATATGACACTTTAAAAAAAAAGGCACTGAGATATGGTCGTTTTCACGTTTTCATAAATTCTTAGAACGTTTGGGAATTGCTTATATAACTTCTATAGCAATACAGGGGTGGGAAAGCGGCTGTGGTTTGGACAATTAATAGACACTGCAGTAAATAAAACCTTATAAAAACATCTGTCTCGTCCAGGACCGGAGTCTACACAGACCGGTGCGCAATAGCCAATCAGAGCTGCAATAGGCCTTTATTCAAACAAGCCATTGCCACACAGGCCTGCCACCATTCCCTTTGAACTGGACTGTGTGTTTACAGGCAGTTGCAACAGCGCGACTTTAGATCATTAGAACGCATTTGCCAAATGCCACAAAATACACCTGAATGGATTTCTGCAAAAATGTAAATACCACGGATGTCCTCTTACATTTATGGAATTTACAGTCCTATTGATCAAACAAGCATGAAAAGGTAGGCTCTCTCTCAGTTATGCAAATCAACAAGATCAATAACTAATGCTAGCCAGCGCAAGATGAGCTAAAACATAACAAAGGAACATTAGATAAACCCTCTCAAACCTTTTCAGCAAGTTGGCTGTCAAAATTGCACTGATAAACAATGAGGAATTGTAGCATCCACGTCCTTCTGCAACTTGCCTGCCTGCCTAAAGTTTCCTAGCTTGCGTACTGGGGGTACGTGCAATGCCGTCGAGGGTACGCCAAATAGAAATGGTAGTCACATTTTGAAAAATTCAATCTCTACATATTAAAAAAAAAAATGTTTTCTTCTTTACATTTTCAAACATTTATATATTCCAATGGGGGAGGTTTTTTTCTCGCCTGAGTAGCCTCCTTTCACTGCCAAAAAATAAAATGAAACCATCTAGTGTTGTCACGCCCTGACCTTAGAGATCCTTATTATTCTCTACGTTTGGTTAGGTCAGGGTGTGACTCGGGTGAGAAATTCTATGTCTTCTGTTTCTTTGTTTGTGGCTGAGTGTGGTTCCCAATCCGAGGCAGCTGATTGTCTCTGATTGGGGATCATACTTAGGCAGCCCTTTTTCCCCACCATTAGGTTGTGTGTCAAATACAGGTAGCCTAGTCAAATAATTCCAATCACATTAACCGTTACTCTCTCGCGGGAATTCCACTAACTGCTGCTCATGTTGGTATCTGTACTGATGGCACCATGAAACAAATAAAAGCCATGACAGGGAGACATAGTGGAGTGGTAACGCGCGTGCAAGCAGTTGCTCCTGACGCCACTTGGGTACACTGCAGCATCCACCGAGAGGCTCTTGCTGCCAAGATAATGCCTGACAGCTTGAAAGACGTTTTGGATACTACAGTGAAAATAGTTAACTTTGTTAAAGCAAGGCCCCTGAACTCTCGTGTATTTTCTGCACTACGCAATGATATGGGCAGCGACCATGTAACGCTTTTACAACAAACAGAAGTGCGCTGGTTATCAAGGGGCAAAGTATTGGCACGTTTTTTTTAATTGAGAGACGAGCTTAAAGTTTTCTTTACTGACCATCATTTTCACTTGTCTGACCGCTTGCATGATGGCGAGTTTCTCACACGACTGGCCTATCTGGGTGATGTTTTTTCTCGCCTCAATGATCTGAATCTAGGATAACAGGGACTCTCCGCAACTATATTCAATGTGCGGGACAAAAGTGAGACTATGATTAAGAAGTTGGAGCTCTTTTCTGTCTGCATTAACAAAGAAAACACATGTCTTTCCATCATTGTATGATTTTTTGTGTGCAAATGAACTCAAGCTTACGGACAATGCCAAATGTGATTTAGCAAAGCACCTGAGTGAGCTAGGTGCACAATTACGCAGGTACATTCCTGGAACAGATGACACAATCGACTGGATTCGTTATCCATTTCATGCCCTGCCTCCAGTC
This sequence comes from Oncorhynchus clarkii lewisi, assembly GCF_045791955.1. Classification (NCBI taxonomy): domain Eukaryota; kingdom Metazoa; phylum Chordata; class Actinopteri; order Salmoniformes; family Salmonidae; genus Oncorhynchus; species Oncorhynchus clarkii. The sequence continues at coordinate 10,223,341 of NC_092179.1, read as the reverse complement.
CACTTACCGATATCTGAACAAAAGAGCCTCATCGAAATTGCAACAAGCGGTTCAGTGAAAATTGAATTTAATCAGAAGCCACCGCCATATTTCTGGATAGGGCTGCGCTCAGAGTATCCTGCCTTGGCAAATCGCGCTGTTAAGACACTGAAGCCCTTTGCAACCATGTACCTATGTGAGAGTGGATTCTCGGCCCTCACTAGAATGAAAACTAAATACAGCCACAGACTGTGTGTGGAAAATGAATTAAGACTGAGGCTCTCTCCAATACAATCCAACATTGCAGAGTTATGTGGATCCTTTCAAGTATACCCTTCTCATTAACCTGTGGTGAGTTATTCACAATTTTCGATGAACAAATAAGGTTTTATATGCAAGATAGTTAAATAAAGAGCAAAATGATTGATTATTATTATATTATTATTTGTGCCCTGGTCCTATAAGAGCTCTTTGTCACTTCCCACGAGCTGGGTTGTGACAAAAACTCACATTCATTCTTAGGTTGAATAAATGTATCGTATAGTGTGTGTGTGTGGCAGGCTTACAATGATGGCAAAAAAACAACATTTGAGAGTGCAATGACTCTGAAAACGTAGTAGATAGCCAGAGTGAATTTGCGAATGCAGGAGATATGCTAACTGGATAACAGTCGTTCAATTCTTGCTATAGTAGTTAACCAAATGACACCTGCATGTCTAGCTGTGTAGACAGCAAAAAACGAAATGGGGGGGAAAAAATCACTCACTCACTCCTCCAATGACATAGCAGCTACCTCACTATCTAGCTATTGTTAGGCTCCGTGTTTTTTTATCTTGCTGCATAAACAGACACGCTAGCCTATTAGTTACGTTATGACTGACTTGTGATCATTGCCCTGGCTAGTTTGATTGTATTGCCATTCCCAGCCTTAGTTAAATTAGTTTTTGTTCCAAAATATTGAGTCATTGAAACTGAAACAGTGCATTCCTGAATGGAGGCAGCAAACCAGGCCAGCAGGCCAGCTGTGATTTACAACCTGATAGCAATATTATTTGGGCTACCAAGAAATGTATTGGTGAATTATATGAATCATGCATAGAACTGCATCCACCTATTCTGCAAACAATGCCTTAGTGTACGTCGTGGGACGTTGAGTCACATTGAACCTGTTTTTAAAACCTCTTATATAAGTTGACTTTGTAACAAACTGGGAATTTGATATTGACTGATGTTATGATTGTCTGTTTGTTTCATATCTGCAAAGTGGTTAAAACGCTGTCAGTTCCACTTTTTTTTAAGTGTTTCCAATGCCTTCTGGTTGATGTCATAGGAAACACATACCTTTTATATTTTTTACTACAAAACATAAAAATGTGCAATTTTCACAAATGTTGATGTTGGGATGGTGCTGAAGATGATGAACATCAAGTTACAAAAATGAGAAATGTCGCTTTAAGATAGAGTCAATCCGGTATGTACAGTGGCATGCATAGGTCAGAAAATCGTTTAAAAATGTTTTGCTCATGCTACTTTCTAGCTTCCCGAAAATACCTCTCAGCTTTTGTGACAACTAATAGGTCCTCTCCTTCATTGTCGAACAAAGCATGTAACTGCGTTGACAGTCATCAATCTACAAACAACTTTGCATGCCGAGCAACCCCAGGCAATACGTTTCACGCGTTGACCAATGAGAGGTAGGCAGTCTATTCGCGATTTGGCACATCTGCGCACCACACTTAGCATTCAAATGCTTGTAAATTGACTTGCTCAATATTAGGCTTTATTAGTTGAGTGACAACCAATGTAATTTGATAGGTTATTGTTATCAAATGCGCTGTTGAAAATTGGGTTTCAGTGGAATTAAAGTAAATTACTCAACTCTAATCTGGCTATAGCCTACCTGCTGAACTGTGTTTACATTAGATTTTGATTGTTCAGGTCCACCATCAGCAATAGTTTCGGTAGTTGTTCAGTGTTTATTGTCATTTTTAGAAATACACGGTCAAGTTGATAATGTTATAACAAGGAGAGCAATCCCTTTTGTGAGCAAACGGGAGGAGTAGCTTACTCCATAAAAACTTCTAAATGGTCAAAACCATTCCATTTTGAGATGGGGCGAAATCTGAAGTTTTGCTATATATTAATTGGGTATCATGGCATGGCACATTTTTTATGGTAGATATTGATACATTACCAAATCATATCAAATTGGATTTGTCACATGCTCCGAATACAACCGAATTCACCTTACAGTGAAATGCTTACTTACAAGCCCTTAACCAACAATGCGGTTTCAAGAAAAAAAATAAAAATAGTAACAAATCATTAAAGAGCAGCAGTAAAATAACAATACCGAAGCTATATACAGGGGGTACCGGTACAGAGTCTATGTGTGGGGGCACCGGTTAGTCTAGGTAGTTTGTACATATAGGTAGAGTTATTAAAATGACTATGCATAGATAATGACAGAGTAGCAGCAGCGTAAAAAAAAAGAGGGGGGGGGCAATGCAAATAGTCTAGAGTAGCCATTTGATTAGATGTTCAGGAGTCTTATGGCTTGGGGGAACAAGCTGTTTAGAAGCCTTTACTAGCTCAAACACTTAAGTGGGTGATGGTGATTTCAGATCAAAAGTGGTGGGAGAAAATTCATAATTCTCACTCACCAGTCAGCTCAGTCAGAGAGGTCCAGCTCATGAGCTCCATCATTAGCAGATTGGAATTTAGAATGGAACATGTATGTTCATGCAACAAATGTGAGTGCATCAAATTGTGTCTAACCGAATTGCATCGATTCGTCCCTCTAATCAAACCAAATTGCATCAAATCGTTTCAAACTAAAATGTATCGTTCCTGTTTCTTTGATCAGTGTAGTCAAACATGTTATTTTCCTGTGTTTTATGTATACACTATTTCCACACTAAGGTTGGAATAATACTGTGACATTGTGAAAATGCCCTCTTAGTGTGGAATGAAGCCTGTTGTGGTGGGATGAAGTTTTGGCTTTCCTGGTGACTTCACCAGGTGATAATTAGTTAATAGACCAATTCTAACCTTTATTTAAGTTGGCAAGTCAGTTAAGAACAAATTCTTATTTTCCATGACAGCCGACACTAGCCAAACCCGATGACGCTGGTCCAATTGTGCCCCGCCCTATGGGCCTCCCAATCACAGCTGGCTGTGATACAGCCTGGATTTGAACCAGGGTGTCTGTAGTGATGTCTCTAGCACTGAGATGCAGTGCCTTAGACCTCTGCGCCACTCGGGACCAATAAGGGAGAGAGTTTCATACATCTCCTTCTTATTCAGACCCCTCCCAGACAGTACTAGCAAAATTGTTGCTTGAGAAATTGCTATTTTCTAAGAAGCCATTTTTTTTTTTTTTTTTTTACCATTTTAATTGAAAACAAATCACAGTAAGGTACTTAATTGGTTACCCAGAAATGAATTCATATTTTAAAAAACAGCTGCATTGGACATTTAATTCTCACATATACATGTACTTATGCCCCTTTCTAAGCCCTTTCTGAACAGGTAACTGCCAAATAAAGGAAATGGCAACATAAAGTGCCTTAATAAGGTGTTGTGCCACCAGGAGCAACCGGAATAGCTTCAGTGCACCTTGGCATACATTTTACAAGTGTCTGGAACCGTATTGGAGGTATGAGACAATTCTTCCACCATTTGGTGTTTTGTTGATGTTGGTGGAAAACACTGTCTCAGGACTTGCTCCAGAACCTCCCATAAGTGTTCTATTGAGTTGAGATCTGGTGATTAAGACCCCTCTTCCAAAGTCACTGAGACCTCTTCTTCTAGCCATCGTGGTACAGTAGATCAGGATAAAGCACTAAATAAACTTCAGTTAGTGCTAAATACGGCTGCTAGAATCCTGACTAGAACCAAAAAATGTGATCATATTACTCCAGTGCTAGCCTCCCTACACTGGCTTCCTGTCAAGGCAAGGGCTGATTTCAAGGTTTTACTGCTAACCTACAAAGCATTATATGAGCTTGCTCCTACCTATCGCTCTGATTTGGTCCTGCCGTACATACCTACACGTACGCTACGGTCACAAGACGCAGGCCTCCTAATTGTCCCTAGAATTTCTAAGCAAACAGCTAGAGGCAGGGCTTTCTCCTATAGAGCTCCGGTTTTATGGAATGGTCTGCCTACCCATGTGAGAGACGCAAACTCTGTCTCAACCTTTAAGTCTTTGCTGAATACTCATCTCTTCAGTGGGTCATATGATTGAGTGTAGTTTGGCCGAGGAGTGTGAAGGTGAACGGAAAGACTCTGGAGCAACGAACCGCCCTTGCTGTCTCTGCCTGGCCGGTTCCCCTCTTTCCACTGGGATTCTCTGCCTCTAACCCTATTACAGGAGCTGAGTCACTGGCTTACTAGGGCTCTTTCATACTGTCCCTAGGAGGGGTGCGTCACTTGAGTGGGTTGAGTCACTGATGTGATCTTCCTATCTGGGTTGGCGCCCCCCTTGGGTTGTGCCATGGCAGAGATCTTTGTGGGCTATACTCGGCCTCGTCTCAGGATGGTAAGTTGGTGGTTGAAGTTATCCCTCTAGTGGTGTGGGGGCTGTGCTTTGGCAAAGTGGGTGGGGTTATATCCTTCCTGTTTGGCCCTGTCATCGGATGGGGCCACAGTGTCTCCTGACCCCTCATGTCTCAGCCTCCAGTATTTATGCTGCAGTAGTTTATGTGTCGGGGGGCTAGGGTCAGTTTGTTATATGTGGAGTACTTCTCCTGTCCTATCCGGTGTCCTGTGTGAATTTAAGTATGCTCTCTCTAATTCTCTCTTTCTCTCTTTCTTTCTCTCTCTCGGAGGACCTGAGCCCTAGGACCATGCCTCAGGACTACCTGACATGATGACTCCTTGCTGTCTCCAGTCCACCTGGCCGTGCTGCTGCTCCAGTTTCAACTGTTCTGCCTGTGATTATTATTATTTGACCATGCTGGTCATTTATGAACATTTGAACATCTTGGCCATGTTCTGTTATAATCGCCACCCGGCACAGCCAGAAGAGGACTGGCCACCCCACATAGCCTGGTTCCTCTCTAGGTTTCTTCCTAGGTTTTGGCCTTTCTAGGGAGTTTTTCCTAGCCACCGTGCTTCTACACCTGCATTGCTTGCTGTTTGGGGTTTTAGGCTGGGTTTCTGTACAGCACTTTGTGATATCAGCTGATGTACGAAGGGCTATATAAATACATTTGATTTGATTTGATTTAGACAAATTAATGGGCAACTGGGTGTTTTTATACATGACCCTAAGCATTATGGGATGTTATCTGCTTAACTAACTCAGGAACCACAGCTGTGTGGAAGCACCTGTTTTCAATTGACTTTGTATCCCTCATTTACTCAAGTGTTTCCTTTATTTTGGCAGTTACCTGTGTGTATATATATATATATATATATATATATATATATATATATATATATATATATATATATATATATATATATATATGCCCCTTTCTTAATTGTAATGGCATGTTAAACAATCATTTTCTTTATTCATCAGAACAGATTAGAATTACAGTGATTAAGAATATGATTTCAACTGCACAGTTCAATTTTCATATCAAAAGCCTTAACAAGTTAGAACATGTACTAATAAGAGAGAGAGAGAGAGACTTCTGTCTGTGATAGAGAGAGAGAGAGAGAGAGAGAGAGATTGAAAGAGAGTCACATTGACTTGCAACACACATGGACTGAGTGAATGGACCCTGTTCGTTCGTTGTCTAGATGAATGTAAAGGCCAGGATGTGGGGCCTTTAATTAACAGTGCTGCTAATTAACAAGCATTTGAAAAACGGGGGGGGGGGACACACGGTGGGCCGCCGTAGTAATCACACGCTTCGTTGAGGCCGGTGCCAGCCCACTACTCAGTATGCAGCCCACCCGGCAACCCCCCCCCCCTTCTACCAATAACATGAGTGGGAGATCATTGAGACATTAACACTGGTCAATAAATGGAGGCCCCACTATTGCATCTAAACCATCCCAACAGAGGCCAACAGCCTCAGGCAGGGTAGAGAGAGGAGGAGAGTAAGGAAACGCCTCAAGAGAGAGGCAAGGGCAGAGAGGGGAGGGATGGGGAGAGAAAGGGAGAAGGGGTTGAACAGGAGAGAGAAGAGGGGAAGAGGGAGAGAGAAGGAGAGAGGGGGGAGCGAGAGGGAGAGGAAGAAAGAGAGGAGAGAGAGCCCCTCAAATCCTCTCTGAGCAGCAGGTGAGTGATGGGTTTTGACATTTACACCCACACACACTGCTAACTTTAATTAAGACGTGATTGTGTTGTTTTCTCGAAGTGAAGTGGCTGCTACAGTAGACAGGCCGTGGTGGATGCTCTACCTACTGTACGTCCACATATCCCATAACAGATTCTCTGAAGCCATAAATCCAAACAATATGCTTTTTTAAAACCAGGAAGTAGAAAGCTGATCAATTCAACTACTCATCGAAGTCCTATTTACAGTGAGAAACGACACTTTGAAGAGCCATGGTAAGTCGATCTAAGAGCGCAGAACAGCTGTTGACCCAGCAAGACCTGTATTCACAAAGCATCTCAGAGCAGGAGTGCTGTTCTAGGATCAGTTTTGTCTTTTAGATCATAATGAATAATATTATATGGACAGATCCTAAATAAGCACTCCTACTCTGAGAGGCTTTGTGGATACAAGCCCAGCACCTACTCTGAGAGGCTTTGTGGATACGGGCCCTGGTGTGCTACACAGACAGCCTAGTACAGTAACCATGTACTGACATCAACCTCTCTACTTGAACCAGTTGTGTGAATCTGCCAGCCAAACAACCTGACTCAGCATCTCTGTCTCTCTCTCTACTGAACTCTGTTGAACCGTGTTCATCCATTCTGTCTCAGAGAAAGCCTGGTGGTTTAGTTTTCATTTGGAGGTGGATTTTGTCCCTATCAAGCATCAGCAGACCAGTATCAAACGCATGTGAACACTGCTGTGGGGCTTGTAGCCTTGTAAACAGCAGTTGTCAACCCTCCAGACCCTCTCCAGTGGCATGGAGTTGTGACACTGTTCCCAGCAATATCGCTCCCTCACAGCACACCCACACCCCCCTGTGTAATAGACCCTTCAAAGCTCACCTCTATCTATATTTTATTTGCGTCTGTGTGTAGTGTGTGTGTTTTCTTCCCTCCTCCGCCTCCTTCTTTCGCCAGCCTTGGCTTCTTTATTGCTTGTTGTTGACATGGATCTCTTTAGCGTTCAACAGGAGGCAGCAGGGGGGGGGGAGGTCTTCTGCTGCTAACCAGACGCCTGCCACCACACTACCCATAGTGCACTGCTCTGCCAGGGCAACAGACAGAGTTATTATTGAGCGGGTCAGGACTCTGAATCCCAAATGGATCCCTATTCCCTACATGGTGCACTGCTGTTGGCCAGAGCCCTATAGGGTACCCTACGGGCCCCGGTCAAAAGTAGTGCACTATACAGGGAATAGGGATCCATTTAGGACGTATCCTCGAACACCGCAGCCAGCCAGTAGTGCTTGAGGCAAAGACACTCACACTGAAATGATGTTCTCAAACAGACTCCATGTTGTCCTCTTTATTCTGACAGCGAGCGGCGGAACATCCACAAACCAATAAGCAGCTTGGCCAGACGTGACTGCTGCTGCCATCTCAGGCCTGGAAGGGCTGGAGAGAAAATGATTGTTTTTATTGTGGGATGGTGCTGTCTGTGTGACAGGCTAAGTGCTGTGTGTCTGTGCCACTCCGACAAGGGCAAATGGGTGAGATGAACAGTGTCTCAAGGGTTTCTAAGGACACATTGAGAAGGGTTATGGTCAGTTCTGAGGGCTGAATGGTTACGACAAAGGCCTGGTATATAGAGACACATCCTGTGTATAATATGAAGAGGAATCTATGATGCAAGTTCTGGAAATCAACAAGGTCTTGGTGGCGAGGGTAGTTTAAGAATGCATACAGAATTTTAAGCATCGTTATGAACTGCCATTTTGTTTTTGCATTTTTGCCAGATGGAATATAATAGATTTTTGTGTTGACGCCGGTTTATTTAAATGGCCAGAGCAAAAAAAAATCTTTAAATGCTGCTGATGATAATGAAAAGAATAAAATAACTCCCCAGACGGCTTATAAAAGAAAGCAGACAGATGTGTTTGAAGGTCCTCCTTCAAAGCCCGGCTCGACACCATGGCCGCGTCGGGGGAATTTCTGTTATTAATTGAAGTTAATTTTCGGGGATATCAGTTTTCCGGGCACGTGGGAAAGATTGATAGCCCTTGTCACTGTGTCTCCCGAGTGTTGGGGAAATGACACTGTTTCTTCACCATTGAGCCTTCACTTTTATCATCACAATTCAAATTATAAACATCGCAGACCAACCTTGCTGGGGATCTGGCTGGAGGAGATTTCCATAAGATTAATTAGGCTCGCCAGCCAAAGACAGGGATGGGCGGAAGGGGCACATTTTCTTTTTTAAATACGATGGGAGGAGGTTGCATAGAGGGGGTGGGCGGGAGGCGGTGGGAAGGCATTCGTTGCAGTATGCGAATACGGGAAGTCAATTGGACAACAGCTAATTAGTGTGGACTAGCATGGATTCTCAAAGACACCAGAGGACACCGGACCCTCTCTGGGCCTGTGATGTGGAGGGCCACGTGGCGAACCCCACATTTAATTAGAACACTTTGATACCCACAGGAGTGCCTGGCGAGCCCCGGGGCATCCTAAACACTGACTGACACACGGCACACTCCGGCCGCTCCCCGCTCTCCAATTAGAGACGCACCACGCTGTGCTACCACACACTCCATACACACATCTAGGACCGTTCCACTACTACACAAGCTCCACACACACATACATCTACAGTACATCTACGCACAGCCGCCAGTTGCCAGACCAAACAAGCACAGCCTTAACCCGCCCGTCAGTATTTGCGTGCCTTTCCAATTTGGCATTTGGATTAAATGGTGCCTAAGATGCCCTGAAGGGTGTCAGAGAGAGAATCTCTCACCTGAGCTGAGGTACAGAGAGACTGCAAACCGAGTGATTAAAACAAGGATAATTTTTTTTAGGGGGGGATAGAGAGAGAGAAAGGAGGGATTGGTGTTTGCAAACTCTCTGGCATGAGGAACAGACACAGAGATTGGTTGGCACGCCGATGTGAAATCTGCAATATTAATGTGGGTTGGGCTGAATAAATGATAACAATGCGGGGAGCGTTGCTGTGTTACACTGGTGTATTTTTAATGTGTAGGGATAAAACTGGCACCACAACATTTTACAATGCTTGTCTTACGTGAACAAACACTGGGTTCATGCATTATGCAATCGGGATGCTTTCATCCAAGTGTTTAGTAAACAAACTGCTTACTCTTTAGCTAACAAGATGTTGCCGTAAATAATAGATCTTCAAATCTGCTCTCTGTCTCTCTCGCCAGATGGGGAAAAGAAGAGAGTTGCCGTGCCATTTCTTGTGTTATTTAACACGTTCCCCTCGCCGTCGCTTCCCCCGCTGCTCAACGACAAACAAACACGAGCAACGAGAACATCAAGAGAGGCCTCGGCACGCCGTTGTTGTTCTGTCACAGAACACAGCCCTGTGAAAACACTTCCTTTTGCACAACAAACCCCTGTTATAAATGTATTATCCAGCTTTGAAATATTAATAATGTGAATCTGACATATATTTCTCTCAAAGAGAAAGAGCGTGACTGTCTCCACCGCGACGGGAGAATAGTGTGCTTAGAGGTTTTAATCAAAAGAAATCAATAGGATAAATATTTTATTTCGAAAGACAACTCACAATAGCGTACGCCATCACAGACTTTGCATGCGTCTGTCAACGTTAATTCTTCTAGAAGCCTGTCATATGAAAACGTACTGCATGTCAGGCTGTGTGAGGAACCAGCAGAGAGACTCTAAGACATTGCTGTAATGGTGTTGCTAGGACGGGGTCCTATCTCAACACAACAAGCCTGTCCTGTGTGCTAGTCTGTTTATCCAAGCTTCAGTCGGTTGCAGTGTTTCGTCAATAACCTTGTTTGGTCAGAGGATGATCTTTATCGATGGAGGAAATCAAACAAACAGAGAGCACTAATGGTTTGATAATCACTGACAAGGACAGGGCTCCTCTTAACCACTATGAGCTGGATGGTAGGCTTAGTGGTGGCTAGAGGAGGAGCGTTTTGTTTCCCACACCCCCATCCCCTAACCCCCCCTTCACAGATGATAAAACCCTATTACCATACCCCTCCTACACTCAGACACTCTCTCACCGCCCCCCCACACACCCTGCCGCCCCACTCCCAGAGGTGTTGGGTGTCCCTTCCCTTCCCTCACCACACAACCCCCCACCTGCCCCCTTACACCCCCTGCCCCCCTCCCCCTCGGTACATGTGGGGCCCGGGGACCCCAAAACACCCCCAGATGGGTTCTCATTACCCCACGCCGACACCACTCATACGCCTTTTTAAGCATAGAACCACGTTGTATACATATAAATGACATATGCCTTCAAAAGCCAGGTCCTATACATATAGATGTTGCTAAAACTCAGCGTGACTGGCTGAAGTGAACTCTGATTCATGTGGAACTCCAACAGCTGTCAGAAATTACGCCCAATCGTCTTTCCTCTAGGCACGGATTGGGCGGCGAGCCCAGACTGTGAGCGCCAATGGCTTTATTGAGCCCGACAAATTGAACGACTGTTAGAAAGCCAGTCATTTGGCCTTATAATGCACTTTGTCATTGTTTGCCTAGATTTTGGCGGTAATACCAGCAGTATATCACTTTGAGGTGTCCTCGCCGCCGAGGTGTATAAGATTTACACCCCTCTCAGTTCTTCTTCTCTCCTGTTTTCAGTTCCGTCTCCTGCATCAAAGTGCCTCTCAGCACAGCTTGTGTTCCTTTCGAAAGTGATTTGTCAAAACGTGATTGAGGGACGCTTCTTTCTCCCGCTCACGTCCGTCTCTCCGACTTCCCACCCTTTTAGAGGTGATGTGAGCGAGATGGAAGGGAGCTGTCAGAGGATCCTGAACGTGTAACAATCAACATGGATTTGTTGTTGGAGACCGACGTGTACTGTATAAATCAGTTACCATGTTACTGACTCTGTCAGTACGTGTGCGTTATATCCCAGTAGTGGATTCATACACATGAGATTATTGTTTGGATTTGTTTCCGTCACACTCGGTATGTATAATTAAGGCCTGGGGGCTTTTAAAAATCACCATTCCCTTTGCTATACTATATCAAGTCAATTTGATGACAGGCATAAACATGCTATGGTGAGTTAGCTATAGGGACCTCGACAGTTCATGTAGCCAGTGTGATCATGGTAAAAGTGAATAGGGGCCAAATACTGTAGCATACACAGATAAAAAAAATAAGTCAAGGTCTCTCTAGGGTCAGACTGGCTGCTTTTATTATGTTATTTAAAATGTCTTCCTTTTATTTATTCAATAAAAGGTTTGATTTCCTCCCAAAACTCTTATCACCATCACTTTCCACCTGGGAGAAGAAGAAAAAAACAGTTTTAAACAATATAACAGTTGAACCTTTTGAATGCCTCCACCAGAAGCCAAGTTGAAAGTTAATCTTCAGCCAAGTCTGGTGCTTTCCAATGATACACTGCCTGCCTCGTACTCACTACAGACTACACACTTGATATGCTTCTTCTTCTTCTTCTTCTTCTTCTTCTTCTTCTTCTTCTTCTTCTTCTTCTTCTTCTTCTTCTTCTTCACTGGAGCGTGTATTACTCCAAAACGGGAATGGAACAAGCCGGTCACAAAATCCAATCAAAGGTCTCAACATGGAAACGGTTGGAACTGATACATGAGGTAACTCTTAAGCATCTCCATAATCACTCAGGCCAAGCGACCAAAACATATAACACTGCTGAGCTTCATCCATTCGGCAGCTGCTAGCCATTACCATATGATATATATTCTGTATATCAACAAGGAAAGCATTAAATAAAGAGTTCCATATGCTTTCAAAATGCCATTTTGTGTGTAGGACGTTAAATGGTTTTGAGTAATTTAACATGATCCGTTCGGAGAAAGAATCTCTCCCCCTTCCCCTTCCAGCAAATGTTCCTCCATAAAGACACAAAAACACATGGCGTGGAAGGCATGCAAGTACAATAACATTTACACTGGAAATCACAACCACATTGTGGGCTTGTGTTGTGTCAGGTAAGCAGCGCCATCCAAACCAATCCACACACTGTGCTGTGCTGCTGGGCCCTCTGCTGTCTGCTGGTGGGTGTCAGACCTGTTGCTGCTTGGCTCACAGACATACCGTGTTGGCAGGGGCCCAGGATAGCCTATTAAGGGGAATGCCAGCCAACGCCGAGAGACAAACAAGGCTCGTCTCCGCTCCGTGACATTGTGTTACGCTAAGGCTTTAATCGGTGACAGTTCGCCGCTAAACTGTTGTAAACACCCCTCGTCAGCGTGGGCGGAACTGTGAGAGAAGAGCTAACGGCAATCTGTTAGTAAATTAATGAGGAGGGGTTTTTACACTCCTCCTGCCCCCCCCCCCCCCCCCGTTGGCATGATGCCAGGCCTGGCGTATCAACAGGCTGGCAGGGAGAGGAGGAGAGAAGGACTGGGGACAGGAAGGTGGAGGGAACGGGAGGGGGTGGGAGTGGGAGAAGAGCCCTCGGGATCCAGCAGAGGAGAGGAGATGGGGGTTTAATGTGAGAGGATCAAGAAGGATTCAAGGTTTCCCCCTAAAAATAACCCTCAGTCTCCCACCACCATATTCTATCCAGTATCCACATCCTAGTCTGGAGCTGGCTGCGCTCTCTGTGAGTTCAACGTGACAGTTCACATTGAGCAGGGTTGCCCTGCCTGTGCCAGAGAGGGCTTTTAGCTGCAGCTAATTTACAAAATGGCTTGTGTGAACAACCTCTGGCCTCACCCCACCCCCTTTCCTCACTTCAAAGCAACTTTGTCAGGGGAGAGATTAGAAGACACTTAACCCCTAACGAGCCATATGAGGGACAGAATAAAAGGTTTCTTAACTGCACTTTTATTTGATGGTTTCAATATGAGCCACAGGGTGGGGAGGGGAGGTCTCGAGCTCTTGATGGCGTCATATATAAAACAACCTTCTGTCTCCGACCGGCACGACTTGTACCCAACTCCTTTTGACTATACACAGCTATTTCCTCACTCTCTCTCTCACTTCTTTTTTTGTTGTTGTTGCAAAATAGGCCAAAGTAACTCCCAAGGGTTTCCCCCTGGGGTTTATGTGATATTTAACTACGGCCACAGTGGCATTTACTCATTTTATATGCGCAGAATTTATGTCAGAATCTTATTCAGAGAAATCCGTGACGCGGAGCAAAGGTGGCCCGGTCTCTGTCCCGCTGTGTATACAGTGGTATTAAATGAACTATTCACAACCCGGTACTGTGACATGTGCATCGCTATTTTGTCTATAACTCCGCTGCCTCTCCTCACCTCGCGCCACAATTAAATGCGAACCTTAGCATTTGGAGAGGGTGACCTGCAGGAGCCAATTCGTTGTCTGCTGCGCCTCACCTTCAACACAGAAGAGCCGGCTAAACGCAGCGGGGTGTCTTGTCACGGGAAGCCTCTCTGAGGGGCCATCTTGTTGACAGGGACATGGGATGAATCAAACAACACGGACACAGAGACACACGCTGTGGCTTGGTATAGAGTCACCCTGGAAATAGTCTATTAACAAGCGGCGTCTAAAATGACACACAGCCATTTCCTCCAACAGTACACTTCTTTTCACTACTAGAGCCACATAGGCGTTCCACATAGGGCTCTGGTCCAAGGTAGTGCACTATAGAGGGGAATGAAGTGTCATTCGAGATGCAACTCGAGTCCAGAAAGACACTTTCAGCATCCCAAGCTTTAACCAGTGGCCTCTGCATATATATACAGCGATTAAACCAGAAACTGTCCTGAAAGACAGTCCTTCACCATATAAAAAAAACCCTGTCAATATTGAAGTCAAGTCAAAGTTACAGTATGGAGAATTGGGGGGGAAATGAAAGAACGATAAAAGAAAATGCCTGAGAAAGGGTTCAGAGGATTGACCCGCGGGGCTTAAAATCAAATTGCGACGGTATTGTATCCCCTCCCATTTCCAGTAGTGCCGGTAAGCTCCTTATTGATACACGTGATGAGACCACCCATACCTGGGGCTCATCCCCCGGTCATTGTACAGGACGGAGGATAGGAGGGGGAGAAGGGGAGAAATCACAGGAACCTTTTCTTATTCTTAAAGCTAAAGTTAAAGTTAAATCCCCTGGGTGGTGGGATTCTGTCTCACTCCTGAATCAATCAAATAATTACCTTCTGGTCTGCATGCTCGTTCATCAAGTACTTTAATGTTTTATGCAAAACATAAAAGGTATTCATCTTATCCCCCTTTTTTTCCCCGACTGGCGGAGGAAGGTACCCACTTGTATCTCCGTAAAGTTGCTGATGTGCAGTTTTGAGATTTCTATAAAACATATTGTATCGCACAGATTGCTTTTTTAATTTTATGTTTAGTCTACAGGAACCCAGATTATTGCGCTCAGTGGACTAGGCTGAGAAAGAAATTTGAGTATCAGCATAACTGTTCGGGTGAAAATAAATCTGCTCTTGAGCCAATGAGAGGGCAAGTCATGTAATGGTTTTGTTTAAATAAACAACATGTGCAGTTTTTCCTGAGATTCCTCTGTTTGTAATTGTCAGTTATAACCGTTAACATCTGTTTGGCTCTGACGTCCCTTTTTACAAATGGCCCCAACAACACCCCTTAGACAAATAGGCAGGAGCGGACATGGCAAAAGAAAATGTAAAACTAAAAGTTCGATGGAGATTTGGGAGGAATTCTTTGGAAGCAACCTGATGAGGACCAAAATGCCAAAACATGTTTTAGATTTAAAAATAATCAAACAAATGTTTTACTTTTATTTATTTATCTTCTCTTCATCCATTTTTTTTTTTGGGGGGGGGGATAAAATCTTACATCCATTTGATTATTGTCTCCACAAAATGATCTAGGCCCAGAGGGAGTAGGATTAAAATCTCTTGCTGTAACAATAGACTTGATTGCTCCTTGAATCGAAGCGACGGAAAACAACACCTGCGAGAAAAGGAAAGTGTTAATAAAACGGTTGGAAGGGTCGTGGGTGTCTGACACCATGCGAGATCCTTCTGACTGTTGGCGATGGGTCTAAAATATGGAGCGTTAATTCAGGTCCTGACACGTCTTCCTGGTTTTTTTTCTGCTACTTTTACGTTTCTTCACAACATATCACCCTTTGAAGGGAACATAAATATGTTTCAATCAATGGTATGTCACCTATGACGGGCACAGGCTGGGCTTTACTTTAGCTCGCAAAAACATGCAGTAGACCTACTACTATATTTGTATAACCATACAAGTAAGAATTGATTCAGAGCACTATCTAACAGTATCTATCTACTCTAACCAATCAAAAGCATTCCATTCAGACATTCAAATCTAGGGCATTCAGTTTACACTAAAGGGCTGTAGGGAGCAGACCGATTCAACCAAGCCCCTTAGTTTCCTGCACAGTTAGGGGCAATTCCATGGTAACGGAATTACGCTGAGACTCAAGAGTTTTCACTTTAAAATGTATACCGAACAAAAATCATTGATTTCAAAGTTTAACCAACCACAGAACTGTGCACAATGACTACTTTAACAATTTCCATTGAACATTTTACAAAACCATTTACAGGAATAACCGCAGATACTGATTTTGGTAACAGACAAAAACTGATGGAGATTTTACCTGAATTCTGTTACCAAACTTGGCATCTGCACAGTTTTTCCTGTAAAAGTGTTTTTGTCAAATGTTCAGCGGTCTGTGCATAGAGCAGTACGGTTTGTTGAACTTTGAAATAAAAGTTTTTTTGTTTGGCATACATTTTCAAAGTGAAAAATTGGAGTCTAAGTGTAATTCCGTTACCGAGGATTGTCCATTGTCCATAGTACTATCCTCTTTTAAATATGACCAGTTTTCCTTGCTACTGAACTGTGTCCACATAGGGAGAATCAAGCCAACCTATTCCTGGCCAATCCATCTATCTTCAAACAATTTCAAGCTAAAGCTACACTCACTATGAATGCCACATTTTCTTTTATTTTCCCCAAAGAAAAACAGAGGAAACATGAATTAATACTGAAATGCTAAGCAACGAGCCTTCTCCTCCGCTCTCCCACCGAAATAGAAAGAAACAAGCGTCCCTCGTCCTCCTTTCATCCTCCTCCATTCGACTTCCATACAATGTACATTTCTAATGCATGAGGCCCATGGTAAGGCATTGTGGAAGAATCCAGCATCAACCAACAGAACGATCCATAAAACATGGAGGCATGGCGTTCAAAGCCATGGTAAACGCACCTGACATGGAGAGGAGGGAGAGGACGTGCATCTTTTGTCAGATAGGGAAGGGAGAGAGGCAGGAGTAGTGTCCTGTAGATGTACACAGTGTGGTGAGGGGAAATAGAAGAGTCACGACTGTTGTGATGGGCAGTAGGAAAGGACGGGTCTGCTTATAGGTGACATGTGAAGCTAGCTGACCTTTCAAACTCCCTTTGTACGTCTTCTTCAGAGAGGGACGGAAAGAGAGAGAGAGAGAGAGAGAGAGAGAGAGAGAGAGAGAGAGAGGGAGCGGAGAGGAGAGAGAAAAGGAGAGAGAGAGAGAGAGGGAGCGGAGAGGAGAGAGAAAAGGAGAGAGAGAGAGAGAGGGAGCGGAGAGGAGAGAGAGAGGGAGCGGAGAGGAGAGAGAAAAGGAGAGAGAGAGAGAGAGGGAGCGGAGAGGAGAGAGAAAAGGAGAGAGAGAGAGAGAGGGAGCGGAGAGAGAGAGAGAGAGAGAGAGAGAGAGAGAGACAGAGAGAGAGAGAGAGGGAGCGGAGAGGAGAGAGAAAAGGAGAGAGATTGTCATATCAAATGGTTTTATCTTCTAAAAGTTGATTTGATTCGTTTGTTTATTCGACTGAATGATTCTCATGATAGTGACTGTAGCCTATACATCTAAGTGTTGTGTGAAGCTTTATGTGAGTTTGTTTACCACACTATCATGTTCCAGGAAGTCTTGTAATTCTATCACATAGGAAACAGATATAATTCGATATGAGGGTTCACACACTTTCCTCTGAAGGCATAATTGGATTGCATTTGAACCGTCCTCGTCACACACAACCACAACACATTGTTGTCACAATCTGAGAAACACACTCAGAGAAAGACATCAACACTCGTGCCAGGCGGGTATGGAAAACTGTAGATTCTCACATAATTAGATACAATTCACCAGAGGAAAATGTATAGGAAAATCAGATGAATCTACAAAACATTTAGATATATTTTTTTTAACCCACAGAGGTTAATTGGAAGAAATAACTATTTGTCTGTTGAATTAACAAACTGTGTTGGTAACTACGGTGGACTGTGTTGCTAATCATCGTTTATCACGATGATGGACATTGATAAATGTGTAGTAGAAATGAGCTGGAGCAGGAATGTTGAAAATGTCCATCATCATGTCTGTCTGTTTTCTTTGGACAGGAGCACCAAATCCCCTCTAAAAACTGTCAATACATTTCAGTCATGACCGCTATCCTCGATCCATAATCTCACAGTCCCTCGACGGACAACCCACACAGGCCCACATCCATGATCCGTCCACACATATGGTAAAGACGACTTAAGAAATAGAAAAGAGACGAGTCCAAATGAAATAAATAAATTGACAGAATAAATAAATAAATAAATAAACACAAGCTAGTGTTCTCATCCATTTTTGATGACAAGCTCCTATTGATTGGGTCCGTTTGAAACTAAACAAGCATATCCATGCCCCAGAGCGCACACTGATAATTATTTATGACATATTTGGGTGGACGAGAAGAGGCCGGAGAAGTTTTCTTGGCATAATAAACCGGACTGCTCTCTATTTTACCGTGCGGTAATCTACTGGGTGATCCCAGAGACTCACAAGGCTAGGCCAAGTAGAGCGGAGTAGTCTCTTAACGAGATAAAAAAAAAAAAAATTGGAGAGAAGGGGATGAATCCTATAACAAACGTGACGGGTTTAATTATCGACAAAATTACACACACACACACACACACACACACACACACACACACACACACACACACACACACACACACACACACACACACACACACACACACACACACACACACACACACACACACACACACACACACACACACTCTCTCTCTCTCTCTCTCTCTCTCCATAACAACACTCAAATCCCAAATCAACTGCATTTCTTACACAGATCTACGTAGAAATGCACAGGGGAAACACACACAAATAAATGATGAGTCTTTAAAAGAGCGGTGGATGATCACCCAATTTTGCCCGTCGTAAGTGTCAGCCGCTGGGTTCAAATCATAACAGCGCCGACGTGTGATCTTGTTAGCCGCACCTTGTCAGGACGCCGAGGCAACAGCTTAATCTGATCTATGAACAGGCCGATCCAAGCAGCTACGCGGCTGGGTGGAATAAACCTGTTCAACGTGCAGATAAGCCCCGGAGAAAGATGAGACAGGCCCTAATGTGACAGGTGATACACTTCACATTTAACAAGCTTACACTCCTGTGTGTCCGTACATACAAACAACCCATAAGTAGCTTAGAAATCAATGGCCAGCGAGCAGGGAGCAGACAGGGTTTTTATTTATTTCCTGAGGTGTCTAGCAGACAAGAGCTCAGCCATCCATAATCCATGTTTAATATCAGGAGAGGAAGAAGCACCGGTCGGGCCAAAATGGCAACCTCGGATATCCAATTTGAGCCCAAATAAAAAATTGAACAGTAATGAAATACTAATCAAGTGGGTTGTTTACTTAGCTGTGATCTCTGATCTCCGCGTCTGATTATGTTTTCTCTCAGGGTGTGTGTGTGTGTGTCCTGATCTCTGAGCTGTGTTGATGTGTCAGCTGGCCGGCCTCCTATACTCTCCAGACGAAACGGTCATTCCATATATCAGCCTTGTAGCGTTACACAAGCTGGACCAGCCGTCATAACATTACAGTTTTTTTCGATTGCTAAACGACAGTGGACACAACTGGAGTCACATGTGCAAAACTCTAACTACAGTCAGCACAGCAGCAGTTCATGTGGACCAAACTCTAGTTCGTTTTTCATTGCTTGAACACAGTTTTCAAAACTCTAAACACTTATCCCATGACTTTAACCACAACCTGCACAACACTGTGGATTTACAGCACTTTGTTCAAATGCTAACACACTGCTGTCAAAACTGTGAACCACACATTCAAAACGGAATAGATTTCAGCCTTGTGCCTTTCAAACACTGCTGATTGCAATTTCAGCTGAAAGGCTAAGCAGGTGTCTTGTTTTAGACTTGTTAGTGAACACACACACATATTACAGTATATATAGGTAGAGCTCAGAAAGACTCATTTTGGAAATTGAACAAGGAAGATGGGTTCGTGGAGGGAGAAGGGTGGCAGGGAGAGGGCGGATGCGTGGAGGAAGACAAAGAAGACAAAGAGCTGTTATTTCAGATGAAATAAGGGCTACACTTATAGACCATGTCGTGAACCATGATCTCTCATTGAGAGAGGCAGGGTTGAGGGTGCAACCCAATCTGCAAAGATCCACAGTGGCATCTGTAATGCAAATTTTCCATCATGCAAACAGGTGAGAGTTACATCCTTACAGTAAATGAAAACATTACAGGAATCTATTTTGTATTGCAATTATAGAATATTTACACAGATATATATTACAGTAAGTTTGACTGTAAAATATATTTTTACAACAGGACCCAAAGGCTGCCCCCAACAGGGGGAAGAGGAAAAATATTTTCAGATGCGCAGGAAAATGCTATTGTTGACATGGTTGTTGTCAACAATGCAATAAAACTGCGGGAGATTCAAGATAGAGTGCTGGCTGATAATGATATATTTGAAAATGTTAATTCTGTCAGGACAACAACTATTGCTCGAGTCCTAAAGAAACACCAAGTTACAATGAAACAGTTATACACTGTACCGTTCGAGAGAAACAGTGAACGGGTAAAAGAGCAAAGATACCAATATGTCCAGGTAAGACATCTGAGGTTACGTACACAGCTATACAAAATATTTACAGTAAAAAAAAACACTAGCATTTCTACTGTAAAACTGTGCACTTACTGTTTTTCAGAGAGTAATGGAGGTGGAAGCACTGGAAAGACCACATTCATTTGTATTTATCGATGAAGCTGGATTTAACCTTGCCAAAACACGGCGCAGAGGAAGGAATGTTATAGGTCAAAGGGCCACTGTGGAGGTTCCAGGCCAAAGGGGGGGAAATATCACCATGTGTGCTGCAATGGCCAATGATGGTTTGCTTCTCAACACACCACTCATTGGCCCATACAACACAGAAAGGCTTATAGCTTTCCTAGAACAGCTCTATGCTCAGCTAGTGCCAGCAGAACAGGGGGAGCCAGTAAGAAACCCCCAAGTTTTTGTCATAGTTTGCGATAACGTTGCTTTTCACCACTCTGCAGCTGTCACAGATTGGTTTGCAGCACATCACAGATTTATGGTTTTGTACCTGCCTGCATATTCACCCTTCCTCAACCCAATAGAGGAGTTTTTCTCTGCCTGGAGGTGGAAAGTGTTTGGTCACCAACCACATGACCAAATGTCTCTTTTGGAAGCCATGCGTGCCGGATGTGAGGACACGAGTCCAGAGGACTGCCAGGGATGGATAAGGCACTCCAGAAGGTTCTTCCCCAGGTGCATGGCAAGAGAAAACATTAGATGTGATGTTGAAGAAAACCTGTGGCCTGATGCTAGAGAGAGGCAGGATTAGCCCCTCAATTATTTGTTTGAATTACAGTATGTACTTTTAGTTTCTACCTTTTTTTTCTCATTACTGTAATTCCGTAAATTACTACAGACTATTGAAGCAAACTGCTAATTTTCATTTACCTTAAAGAATTGTTATGTTATAAAAAAAATTTATAAATCATGTGAAAGAATGTCACTCTTTTCTTTGAAGAAAATATTACTTTGTATGAAGTCACTGAAATTGTTCAAACTGTAAAGCTGAAAAGTTTGTATTTTCTGTATTGGTGTTTGATGCTAGTGTTTTACTCTCAGTGTGTTCTGAGTGACAGTGTGTGTTAGCTCAGTGAGGGTTGTGCATAGTGTTTGGCTGCACTGAGCGTGTTTTGAGCCATGTGTTAAGAGTTGTGTTGCTTGGAATGAGTTTTGCAGGTGAAGTAAAATGTTTAGCACAGGTGACTGTTGGTAGTGCAGACTGTAGTTAGAGTTTTGCACATGTGACTCCAGTTGTGCCCACTGTCGTTTAGCAATCGAAAAAAACTGTAACGGCACCGAGCTAACTTCACTTTAAAAAGCCAAAAGTTTGTGTGTCAGACGCAGACCCACGCAAAGTCGCTCGGGCTCCTGCAGAGGTCGGTATAGTAACGCCACAAAGATCAAAGGCTTTTCCTGACTTCACACACACACACACACAGACCAAACCCTGCATGATTCCTGAGCTGGTGGACAAGACTTCTGAGATGTCTAGAACTGAAACTAGGCCGTCTGGACATACAGATAGAAAGTCTATATGGACTGAGTGAATTAAGAGAAAGATCGACTCCATAAAGCTGAGTCCCACCACAGGCCTTCCTTCCTCACAAGTTGCGCTGTAAAACAAATCAGCCGACAATCACATGTTCACAAAGTCCCCTTCATGGTATCATAGGAAAATGAAGTTAAACACTGATATTATCTACTCCAGCCGAAAGGCATCGCGGGGATCTCCTGTGTTAATCCATTCCATACCTCTCATTCTTGTCAACTCTCAAATCTCAACACAAGCCATCTTTTCCTCCATGGGAACGAGATGGAGAAAAGAGGAAATGCTAGCTGCAGGTTGTGCTGAGAATGAGAGAGCGAGGGCATGAAAGTAAGTGTCCTCCTCCTCTGATTTTAATTGCGAGGTGCAAAGTGAAATGGCTGCACTCCGCGATAGCGTCAAAAGAGGCACGAGTGTCAGTGAGACTGGATGGAGTGGAAGAGGGGCGTTTGGAGGGAAGAAGGGAAGGTGACAGACAGAAGAACCCGTCCCCAAAGTGCTCTCCAAGACCAATAGATAAAGATTCCCCTGGGGACATTTTTCTCAATTAGTCCTCAGACACAGTTCAGTAATTCAGTGGGTGTTGGGTTACCATTTGTCATGAGGCCAACAACAGAAAAATGTCACTACATGCTTTTCTTCCTTTACTTGGATATGTCACCTCAGATGTCACTTCAAAACTATAAGCCTGGCTTGCATTCAAACAAAGGGACTGATGCACACACACATGTAAGCACGCACAATCACACACACACACTGAACGGTGTGTTCATGTTGAGGCGCATAATGAACGATGGCAAAAACCCTGCGCGTTGCTTATCGGCCTGACCGTTGTGATGAGTCCAGTCTTTAATGAACATGAGGTGTTCTCCACCAGAGAGAGCCAGTGTTTTAATCCTGCTTGGCTGAATGTTACTTCTCACCTCAAGAGTCTCAAACAACGAGACATCTGCATCAGGCTATCTGGGCTTGTCACTGAGCTTGTGCACTTATTGTCCTTATTTGTCTCGGGAGACAAACCAGAAGGATCGAGTCACCTTAAAACAAAGAAAATACAAACCACTAACGGGCGATGTTGACACTGGAGGTAGTCTGTCTAAAGTAAAGATGTAGGACGGCTGGAAAACCTGTTAATCTTTCACCCGACACTGTCTGTGTTTGAACAGTTATCTTCCACTACAATATGTGCTCCTCCGGCAAAAAGGAGAAGCTTTTCTTCAAACACGAGGTGCAAGTTCTCTACGTTTTTTTATTACACCCGTTTAGCCACGTTCATTCTGCCGCACAAAAGGAGCCTTTGCTTGTGTGTCACCTCGGAGACAAAGCCATACCAAGACAGATGAATTCCAGAGGATGTGCTTGTTTCTAAAGAGAAAGATCTATTCTCTCTCAGAGGCCTTGACACCACACCGCCAGATACAACAACATGTGCCCTTTCAGGAACATCTTTGCAGGCGCAGTGGAAGGACAGGGAGGACGGGGCCAATGGAAAGTGCCCGTGACAAACCAACACTTCCACCTCTTTATAAATTCACTACCCAGTCAAAATCATCAGACTTCTTTCCGGGAAAGAAATAATGAATAATAGAAAAATGTTGAAATTCATTTTCAGAGAGAGAAACGGATGAAAACCTGAATATAACCCTGTTAGATTTTCCACACCAGGAGGGTGTTAGGTGTTGTCCCCTTGGCTTGCGACTGTGTGCCATCTCTCTCCCTTATCGCTCTCTCTGTCTGCATGCTTAAGAGAGGAGGCCTGGGCCTATTAGGGAAGACCTAGTCTGAGGCGGTAGGAGACAATTTGTGTCAGCGACTGTACCCAGGCCCATCTCATCTCCACCATCATCATCTCACATAAGTGACCTTATCATGAACAGAGAGCGAGAGAGAGAGCCTGGGCGTAGCGTGCAGTCTGACCTGCCCTCGCAATACTGATGGACCGCCAGTCTATAACGGGGAGAATAATATGCCTCACTCTCGCTGTCCTCTCACTTAGACCCCCCCCACCCCCCACCCCCCGCAGGGTCAAAGGTCAGGCCATGTCTGTCCCGAGTGGTCATTTAACTCTTCTTAACACAACAAAGAATGCAGATTACATCCCTGTTGCATGAAAAGGTTACACACGCCGTGCCAAGAGGTCCCGGGCTCTCATTGCATATTTAGAAAATACTTGAAGCTTTCGGCTCGGCCTCGACGGCAGGAATGACCACAGGTTCAGGGATGCTCGCGCAGTGGGAGAATAACGGTTGGTTCATCCTTCGGGCGACCTTGGAAATCTTCTCAGCTACTCACAGATACAAACCCTGGCTCCCTCTTAACAGACGCCTTTCATTATTAATATAGTAAGAAAGAAGCAGTGCGAGAAAAGTAGGGAGACTACGGGGTTTTATAATACTAGAACCCAGCAGAGTTAGTCCACATAGACCACAGGAGGTTGGTGGCACTTTAATTGGGGAGAACAGGCTGTTTGTAAAGACTGGAGCAGAATCAGTGGAATGGTATCAGAGAGATCAACGTGTCCAGGTGTTTGATGCCATTCCATTTGCTCCGTTCCGGCCATTATTATGAGCCGTCCTCCCCTCAGCAGCCTCCGCTGACATAGACAGGGATACGTGGAATTATAATTCAGACCTTAAATAAACCCAGAGGTTGTTAAAATGTAAAAACAGGACTTGTCCTGTGGTAAATCGAGGCTACACAAACTTGAACAACCCTCGAAGAGTATTAGTGCGTTTCATTTCATAACCCATCATGTTGTCATTTGTCATGTCTCGATGCCAAAATCAGAGCTCTAGTGAAACTTAAAACAAGCAGTGAAACAAAGACCCGGCCACACAAAGACATTGGTGCTGTTCCAACATCATGCCCAGCCTCTGGCTTGATATGCCCTCAAAACAGTGTTGTTTCTTCCCTTCGTGTAAGGGTTGTCAGCAGTCACCCGACTCTGTCTGACAAGCCCCTTGCTACAGTACTGGCTGTCCTCCAGGCCTTAGTCTGACCAAGCAGAAGAAGAAGAACTACATGTTTTACACTACTCGTCGTCAGGGAAAAACAACCGTAGAAAGTCTGATGGACCGGAGGCTGCTGGAAGCACAGCAAATAGAAGGACGTGTTTTGTGTTTCTTCTGTATGTCAGATGTATTTATCAATGTATAACTATGTCAAAACGAAACCATATATGTACCGCATGTATCCCTTCACACAAAAATGGAAATACTGTGTATCAATACAGTTGAGGAGTTCACTCAATGGTTGGACGAACACCCGAGACCAGTAATATCTACAGACACAACACAGTAAAGAGATTATGAATTTTCCCTCATTGGAATTCATGTTGAAAGTTGAATTAAGATATTTACAGGACGACACGCTTTTGAGCTGCGAGCAGAGAGAGAGAGAGAGACGGAATTATGTAAATTCAAATAACATATTCTTTATATCAGAACAAAATAATGAAGGGGCTATAATGTCTTCTCTGTAACAATGAACGAGTTGGAGGACATTTCCTCCCGAACCGTGATCTAGCAGAACAATGGGTCTGTTCATGGACAATTAAAACAAAGAGTCAATGGAGTTCTGATGGGGAACAGTGATGAGCATGAATGTCCTTTATGGCCCGTGCAAATGGTTCCTTCTATTAGAGACACCACATTCAACCTTAAAGAAGAAACATGGGATTCTTCTTGTTTCACTCTTTCTCTGTTTTACTCTTTCCCTGTCGCCCTCTCTCTTTCCCTGCCGCCCTCTCTCTTTCCCTGTCGCCCTTTCTCTTTCCCTGTCGCCCTCTCTCTTTCCCTGTCGCCCTCTCTCTTTCCCTGTCGCCCTCTCTCTTTCCCTGTCGCCCTCTCTCTTTCCCTGTCGCCCTCTCTCTTTCCCTGTCGCCCTCTCTCTTTCCCTGCCGCCCTCTCTCTTTCCCTGCCGCCCTCTCTCTTTCCCTGTCGACCTCTCTCTTTCCCTGCCGCCCTCTCTCTTTCCCTGTCGCCCTCTCTCTTTCCCTGTCGCCCTCTCTCTTTCCCTGCCGCCC
The DNA here is from genome assembly GCF_045791955.1 of Oncorhynchus clarkii lewisi. Taxonomy (NCBI): domain Eukaryota; kingdom Metazoa; phylum Chordata; class Actinopteri; order Salmoniformes; family Salmonidae; genus Oncorhynchus; species Oncorhynchus clarkii. Next base: position 10,197,687 of record NC_092179.1, on the reverse strand, counting down.
TCTCTCTTTCCCTGTCGCCCTCTCTCGTTCCCTGTCGCCCTCTCTCGTTCCCTGTCGCCCTCTCTCTTTCCCTGTCGCCCTCTCTCTTTCCCTGTCGCCTTCTCTTTCCCTGTCGCCCTCTCTCTTTCCCTGTCGCCCTCTCTCTTTCCCTGTCGCCTTCTCTTTCCCTGTCGCCCTCTCTCTTTCCCTGTCGCCCTCTCTTTCCCTGTCGCCCTCTCTCTTTCCCTGTCGCCCTCTCTTTCCCTGTCACCCTCTCTCTTTCCCTGTCGCCCCCTGTTGCCCTCTCTCTTTCCCTGTCGCCCCCTCTCTCTTTCCCTGTCGCCTTCGCTCTTTCCCTGTCGCCCTCTCTCTTTCCCTGTCGCCCTCTCTTTCCCTGTCGCCCTCGCTCTTTCCCTGTCACCCTCTCTCTTTCCCTGTCGCCCCCTGTCGCCCCCTCTCTCTTTCCCTGTCGCCCCCTCTCTCTTTCCCTGTCGCCTTCTCTCTTTCCCTGTCGCCCTCTCTCTTTCCCTGTCGCCCTCTCTTTCCCTGTCGCCCTCTCTCTTTCCCTGTCACCCTCTCTCTTTCCCTGTCGCCCCCTGTCACCCTCTCTCTTTCCCTGTCGCCCTCTCTCTTTCCCTGTCACCCTCTCTCTTTCCCTGTCGCCCTCTCTCATTCCCTGTCGCCCTCTCTCGTTCCCTGTCGCCCCCTCTCTCGTCCCCTGTCGCCCTCTCTCTTTCCCTGTCGCCCTCCCTCTCTTTATCTTTCTCCCTCTCTCTTGGTTGTTTGGGGAAGGTGACAGTGTGTCCTTCCCTTTTTCCTTCTGACTGTTCCTCCCCAATCCCTGGGAGTGGAGTAATCATCTCTTTACCATGGCGCTGGCTGACACTTTTGGAACGAACCAGAGGGCTGAGGTTGGTGAATGTGATTTCACACACGGCAGGGTTTGCAGGTGACAGGACTGGGGGACTATCTGATTAGTCCCTTGCTGTAGTCTCTGAGCAGAGCTACAGAGCATGGTGCTCTATGGTCTCTCTCCCTCCCTTCCCTTCTACCTCCCGACTCAGCCCCCTGTCACCATAACAAACACTCGTTATTTTTAAATAACTTATTATAGAAAGCCTCTCTCATTGCAATTTGTACAAACAAACATGTGGGGAATCCGTATGGAGATAGCGATAAATGCATATAAAAACAAACACATCATATTTGCATATATTATGGGGAATTTTGGATAATTGCGAGCATGCATACTCATCCACTCACGCACATATGCACACACAGACAAACAAACACAGACAACAATTTGCCATGATTGTAGATCTATCTGTGCTAATAAAAATAAAAATGCTACGGGAGTCAATTGGCTCATTCATCCCACCCTCCTCTCCCCTGTAACTATTCCCCATGTTGTTGCTGTGAATGAGAATGTGTCCTCAGTCGGCTTACCAGGTCAAATAAGGGTAAGATAAAGGAAATAAATAAATCAAGGGGGTGTTCGTATGTGTGTGCACGTGTATGCTTGTGTGTGTGTGTGTGCGTGTGTCTATGCACACGTGTACGTGTGTGTGTGTGTGTGTGTGTGTGTGTGTGTGTGTGTGTGTGTGTGTGTGTGTGTGTGTGTGTGTGTGTGTGTAGAAGTAGAAGGTTAATGCAGACCTGTGAGCAGAGATGACAGCAACTGGAGGCCAGTGAACAAAACGAGGCGTACAGGGACTTTCATCTCCATATGCACTGGCCCCTTTGTTTCACTCTAGTCTCAGACTTCACATTTATTGCCAGGCTTTAGAGAGGGCAGCGTGACCTTGAGAGGACCCCGTAGTCATCTATTCCACTCAAACCCTAGTTAATTAGCAGCACCACGGTTTGGGGTTTGCCTAAATCACCGGACAGAGTCGTCAAACCACAAGCTGACAGGACGTGATACAAACGCCTAGGCAAAAAGGAAAGGACCACGGTACTAACTCTGAAAGAAAAATAATTACAGCATTGTGTAGTGGTGTGTGTGTGTGTGTGTGTGTGTGTGTGTGTGTGTGTGTGTGTGTGTGTGTGTGTGTGTGTGTGTGTGTGTGTGTGTGTGTGTGTGTGTGTGTGTGTGCGTGTCCTTATAATCTGTGCTGGGCCACGTCGAAGGCACACTGGACAGAGAATAAACATGCTCCAAAAAAAGGGACTGGGACAGAATAGAGGAGACCCCGTCAAGTCAACTATCAAGGCAAACAGCCTGCTGTCAGAAATGCCCCTTTCCCCCGAGGTAAGTCTAATGGAGAGGAGGGAGAGTGACCTGCCTCCCTCTCCCTCTGTCGGACAGGCCTATTGTTCCTCTTGACAATCAACAGCCAGCCAGAGGGTTTCACCTTCTTCCTGAACAACCTCCGTGAGCAGTTTTTAACGCTCACTTTTCAAAAGAAAAGGAGAGAGGAAAAATGTAATATGGCAATTTAGCTAAATAATTACAGCATTTTACTCCTCTTCCGTCTACACTCGGAGGCTCCGCTGGCAAAAAAAAAGAAGCTAATAATTCAATTTCTCAGTGCCTGTAATTGTCACCGATGTACCTAAAGGTCATATCATTCACCCAGAAAAAAGGGAGGGAGAGGCTGGAGACATGCTCAGAAGAGGAAATTTAACACAGGGCTAATGGGAGCAGTGTTACTCAAATGGACGGAGCGTTCGGTTAGCAGCCATTTGGTAACGGTAGGCTCACACTGTATTGGCTCTCTCCCTGGTCGCTACGCCCTCCATCACCAGCGCCATCATTCTCAGGTAACTAACAGATGAGTGATGGACCCAAAATGGAGATGACGTTTAGGCCTGTGTTAGGGGTTAAGCCTGGTGGCCTTTCAAATGGCTGGCATCATAAAAGTACGGTCGGGAGGCAGCCCTGGTTTTGAAAGTAATTGACTAACACAGGTATTAAAGTCATAGAGTGCCAAAAGGGAACACATAGCCGCTTGACCCTAAGCCACTGTGGAATAATCTAGTATTCAATCCAGCGTGTAATGACTGCTTGGGCTGTCAATCCTCGGGGCTCTCTGTCTCTGCCTGGCTCCCCCACTCTCTCAGTCTCCCTCTGTCTCTCTCTCCCTCCCTCTCTTCCTCATAACTCCCCCTCGCTCCCCACTATATCACTCCACCTATCCCCCTTTCTCGCCTGGCGTTTCACAGAGAGTAGATGGAGGGACGACAGAGTTGAGGGTTGACGGAGTGGCCTAGAAGAGCCAGGCTTTAGGGTGTTAAGTTCAGAGGCTCACGCCGTATCTACCCACGGTCCCTCCTCCATCCTCCAGTCTAATCCAGCGACACCAGAGGGGTCAAACACACTCCCCGTCTCACCCACTACCTCCTCCCCGAAACAGGGAGCACCGCGCACTCCTCAGACTCCCTCTCAAACAGGTTATTCGTGTTCAATACAAATGATTGTGGAACCGTTGGTGAGTTCAGAAGCGGTGTCTTTGGGAACGGGGGAAGGCATCATTGAAGAGTGGAGCGGTTCGAGCAATTTGCTTAACCTCTCGGCGGTCTCTGTTCTCTGTGATCAATAGGTTTTTATCCACCTGTGTGAGTCGTCCATAATGATGAGCGGACCGACAGACGGATAAGAAGCTCCGAGTCAGAAGAGAGGAGAGAAACGTGCTCTCTTATTAAAATCATGAATCTCCTGAAAAACGCTCTCCATGGACTTTCTGCATGGTTCATGTTAGAGAGAATGTTGCATCACAGTGTTGTAATCTTTGCAAATAGTATTTTGGGTCTTTTTCCTATTATGTACAGTATCGATTAGCGTACCGCAGTCATGATGAGATGTGTGAATCACACACAAATCTTAGACAAATCAAATCTCATTTTATTTGTCACATACACATGGTTAGCAGATGTTAATGCAAGTGTAACAAAATGCTTGTGCTTCTAGTTCCGGCAATGCAGTAATAACTAACGAGTAATCTAACCTAACAATTCCAAAACTACTACCTTATACACACAAGTGTAAAGGGATAAAGAATATGTACATAAATATCTATGAATGAGTGATGGTACAAAACGGCATAGGCAAGATGCAGTAGATGGTATCGAGTACAGTATATACATATACATATGAGATGAGTAATGTAGGGTATGTAAACAAAGTGGCATAGTTTAAAGTGGCTAGTGATACATGTATTACATAAAGATGCAGTAGATGATATAGAGTACAGTATATACATATACATATGAGATGAGTAATGTAGGGTATGTAAACATCATATTAAGTAGCATTGTTTAAAGTGGCTAGTGATATTTTTACCTCAATTTCCATCAATTTCCATTATTAAAGTGGCTGGAGTTGAGTCAGTATGTTGGCAGCAGCCACTCAATGTTAATGGTGGCTGTTGAACAGTCTGATGGCCTTGAGATAGAAGCTGATTTTCAGTCTCTCGGTCCCTGCTTTGATGCACCTGTACTGACCTCGCCTTCTGGATGATAGCGGGGTGAACAGGCTGTGGCTCGGGTGGTTGTTGTCCTTGATGATCTTTATGGCCTTCCTGTGACATTGGGTGGTGTATGTGTCCTGGAGGGCAGGTAGTTTGCCCCCGGTGATGCGTTGTGCAGACCTCACTACCCTCTGGAGAGCCTTACGGTTGTGGGCGGAGCAGTTGCCGTACCAGGTGGTGATACAGCCCGACAGGATGCTCTCGATTGTGCATCTGTAGAAATTTTTGAGTGCTTTTGGTGACAAGCCGAATTTCTTAAGCCTCCTGAGGTTGAAGAGGCGCTGCTGCGCCTTCTTCACAACGCTCTCTGTGTGGGTGGACCAATTCAGTTTGTCCGTGATGTGTACGCCGAGGAACTTAAAACTTACTACCCTCTCCACTACTGTCCCGTCGATGTGGATTGGGGGGTGCTCCCTCTGCTGTTTTCTGAAGTCCACAATCATCTCCTTTGTTTTGTTGACGTTGAGTGTGAGGTTATTTTCTAACACCACACTCCGAGGGCCCTCACCTCCTCCCTGTAGGCCGTCTCGTCGTTGTTGGTAATCAAGCCTACCACTTTAGTGTCGTCCGCAAACTTGATGATAGAGTTGGAGGCGTGCATGGCCACGCAGTCGTGGGTGAACAGGGAGTAGAGGAGAGGGCTCAGAACGCACCCTTGTGGGGACCCAGTGTTGATGATCAGCGGTGTGGAGATGTTGTTACCTACCCTCACCACCTGGGGGGCGGCCCGTCAGGAAGTCCAGTACCCAGTTGCACAGGGTGGGGTCGAGTCCCAGGGTCTCGAGCTTGATGACGAGTTTGGAGGGTACTATGGTGTTAAATGCTGAGCTGTAGTCGATGAACAGCATTCTCACATAGGTATTCCTCTTGTCCAGATGGGATAGGGCAGTGTGCAGTGTGGTTGCGATTGCGTCGTCTGTGGACCTAATTGGGCGGTAAGCAAATCGGAGTGGGTCTAGGGTGTCAGGTAGGGTGGAGGTAATATGGTCCTTGACTAGTCTCTCAAAGCACTTCATGATGATGGAAGTGAGTGCTACGGGGCGGTAGTCGTTTAGCTCAGTTACCTTAGCTTTCTTGGGAACAAGGACAATGGTGGCTCTCTTGAAGCATGTGGGAACAGCAGACTGGGATAAGGATTGATTGAATATGTCCGTAAACACACCAGCCAGCTGCTTTGCGCATGCTCTGAGGGCGCGGCTGGGGATGCCGTCTGGGCCTGCAGCCTTGCGAGGGTTAACACGTTTAAATGTTTTACTCACGTCGGCTGCAGTGAAGGAGAGTCCGCAGGTTTTGGTTGCGGGCCGTCAATGTGATCTGGGGATTCTGCGAAAATACTAAATATGCACCGGTACGTTTCTAGCCAGACCATGTAATACTCGTCCATGCAGCACAGAAGTATCTAGCAATAGCAATACCAACCCAGCATCGCTGCCTTTACCCCCATCGCAGAAGGGAACTGCACCTGTCACACGGTTTGAGCAGAGGTACGGGAATGGGGGGGGGGGGGATGGGGGGGGGGAAACACTGCAGCACTTCACAACACTGTCATTGCCATTCATAATACGCATTGCAGTATAAAGAGGGCCATTAGGGCCCCAACCTGGGAGCCATTAAATCATTTTAAATCGCTGTAACATCCCATTAGTGTCAGTGGTGAGACCACATAATAGTCTGTATTATAGAGATCACCACCGCGGACCCATTTGGACTAAATCACTGCAGCCTCTCTTCTCCAGCTAGGATCCTGATCCCCCCCCCCGTCCCCAGTGCACAGGGACACTCGTGCCAAAGAAGGGCTGGATACTCTGGGGGATCTCCTAGTGCGTTTGAAATCAGAAGGATCGGCCGGACCGTCCACAGCACCATCCTATGAATTAGGCATGATGCTATTATGCTATCTGTGGCTGTTTCTGTGGGGAAATCACGCAACGGCAGCAGGTTTTGCTTGTTTAGTGGACAAAATATCAATTGAATTTGAACCTAAATGCACTACTGACGTGTTGATATACAAGCATAATTAGGATTGGAAGATGGACTTCACTCCGAAAATCAATTGGCTGCAATCTGGGGGAGGATAACAAGTTCGAGCTTGTTGGGGTGGATTTGCAATTTGGAGATGAGATGGACAATAATGTGGTAATAGCAAGATCCAGTGGGCCCTAACTAACCTGTGAGGAACCAGACCATGACAAAACAGCCATGCAAGTGGTCATAGGTCACACAATCATAGGCCTGACACACAACCATGACAAAACAGCTATGCTAGAGGTCAGAGGTCACACAATCATAGGCCTGACACACAACCATGACAAGAAGCCAGGGATCACGACATGAAACAAATAATGCTCTCTATAATAATGAATCAGAATATAAAGACAGGGAAGGAATAACTGACTGCTGATTGGGCGTAAGACACCTACAAGTTTGTTACTAAACAGAAACGAAAAGCAGAACAAATACATAAGGTAGGGAGGGGCTTTGGGTTTGAATAAAAACTCCAAGAGAAATATGCCTCTTCCATTACATATCTATACATTTCCCTCTCTTCCTCCACATGATAAATAGCTCCTTCCACAAACCCTTGGTCTGCCCTATGAGTTCTTGGAGGAACAAAGCTATGATGAATGGATTAATGCCAGAACCCAAGCAAACACCTCTCCTGGCCGATAAAAAGAGATCCTGCCAATGACAATTTGGGGACACCGGTGACCCGAGGAATGGTCTATGGGGTATGCCCCCCAGAGAGGCACGGTGATGGAGCCGAATCACCATTAGGGGGAAGATTAAGTGCCCCTTGCGTCCGACACTCACTTCATTATACATGCAAGCCCTCGCCCCACTCGCCCCGCGCATCTTCCGAAAAGGCACTTTGATTGCTTATTTCTTGGCTGTCTCTGTTGGCAACCCCGGGCTAGAGAAACAAATCCCATCGGCCGCGTGTCCCTCCTATCAGCCGAGGAGAGAAGTGAGAGTTAAATTTTTTTATTGTGCAGGATACTTGCACAGGTGGGAGGGACATTTTTTGAACCTGTCAAATGTTCTGTGTCTCAGGAGGATGAGGAAGCACAGTCCTGGCATTCCCAAAACGACAGCTGACAAATAGAGAGCCCTCGCTATGAATGGCTGTACTTGGAAACAATGGGTATGAATAAACAATAGCTCCCACACAAATGCTAATAGAAATGATGGAGAAGGGGGTTTGGGAGGCTAGTGTCATTAGACAAGCTGAGAAAAACGAATAGGTATGCAGCTCTATATTAAACGACTGGATAAAATGACCATTTAATTACATTGTCTTGTTAGACTAAACTGAACTGAAACATATACTGGCATACTGCATTTTAGTCCAATCTGTTCTCAAGGACCCATTTTAAAACAACCAATCACCACAAATCGCCGGCTGATATTTTCGCCAGATTTTTACGGCGTTTTTACAAGCGGTGATCAGAGGAAGGGCGAAAGTCCTCGTCGGACATTTAAGAGCCAAAGTGGGCTTCGTGAGGACTTTCATGGCTCTTTAAGTCAATTCCAAATAGATGCCACATGTGTTCCAACGTTTCAGGGTAGGGGGACAACCCCCAACACCCCTACAGGGTGTAAAGCAGGAACACATTTTATATAGGAGAAAAAGCTGAATAAAGAAACACTTTTAGAGCGGTTTGGGTGAATAATTAATTGCTAATCTAAGTTACTCGGTCGGGCTTCAGTGTACTGCTCATCCTGTTATGAAGATAACCAGAGATGTTTTAATATGTAACGGCAGGAAACGTTTTTTTTATTCTGACATTTCCAAAGTGAAGAAATCAACAGAAATGTCCTCAGGCACCCCTGTGTTCAATGCAGAGCAGAGCACAGTTAAATACATCCTGAGAACCTTCAGAATTGATTAGGCTATTTTGTTAGCTAGCTATAGGCTACTAGGAAATCAATACAGTTTTCATAACACGGCAATGTAATCCCAATGATTCTTAATCCGTGCAGTGCTGTCTCCTAACAAAATAAAAACACAATCTGAATCAAAATGGCTACTATTGACAGGAGCCATCATGGACCTGAATACTTTCGTTTTAACAGCCTGATGGTAGGTATCAGAGTACTAAGAAAAATGTATATTTCACACCTCAGAGCTGAAGATAAGCTTTCAATCGTTGCTCAATGAACAAATGTTACACTAAGCTCTGTCACATATCAACAGATACTCACTCACCTTTGACATTGAAACCAATGACGCCGGACTCACTGTAGGACCTTACAATTCTGTTTTCTCTCAAGAAATGTAGGGCATCGAACACTGAGTTGTAAAAAGTACCAACGTTATCTTAACCACATGTACAAACCACCTTATGAAGAATCCATAGTCAAACCAGTTGTATGTAATCCAAACAGAGATGTACTGTGAAGTATGAAGGGTTTTGATAGCACTAAGTGGAAAGTTTGCTTGGTGCAGTTATAAGCAGGCCACAAGTTACATATTAGGATGTTTTGGGGGCAACGGCATGAATGTGGAGAGTACTCCACTGGAAATACAAGATGCCATTTTCACAAAATAAAATTCTATGCAATTCCGCATTAACATTTATGCCCAAAAGCCATCCATTATTAAATATAATTTGAGAGTGATGAGTTGAAAGTGACATTAATGGTGGTAACGGGATTGATATACTTAGACTCAAATTTAGACACACGTCGTCATGCACACACAGACACACACCAAATATTGGGGGGGGGGGGGGGGGCGCTCTCCACCTGTAGTGTGACGAGACTCGTATGCCAAGACATTTGTGAGAACAACTAATAGGCATTTTTTTGAAAACCCTTAATGGGTGTTACATTATAAAACCCCATCCATATTCATGCAGACTGACAATGAATGATGACAATAGAATTACTACTATTAACTCATATATTTCAGATTTTGATTTATGTACATATTCACACACATAATCCCCCAAAAATCACAGCATTCACACCGTACGGTACATTTTGTATCCTAATATTATGCCCCGTTGGATTGATTGAATATATTATGACACCAAGTCAATATATATATTTTTTTAAATGGTTACAATATGGCTAACCATGCTTTATGATATGTTTCATCACAGCATATCTACTGACCATTCCTCACAGGGGTCAACTGCGTCCAAGAAGCATATGTCAAATCAATGAATGTAGATCTATTTTTTTTTTTTTTGCGTGCATAGATTGACATGGTGGATCGTCAGCGCTATCGATGTCCTCTACTGTGCTGTTCATTAGACGCTACATTCAATCTCAACTTTGCTCAAGTAACTAAGACATTGTTCCCGCTCTCCCTCGTTTGCGTATGGCAAAAGAAAGTGCTGTGGCGAACTCGTGTTTTTATCAAGTTCCCTCGTGCAAATTGATCGAGGCAAAAGTACAGTCAACCAAGTACAGTGGTCCTCTAAAGTTGAAACAAAGGGGCTCTATCTCCTGATTTCAATCAGTTATAAACGATGCAGTCGTTGAAGGCCCACAAAAGAAGATATCTCCACTCTATAGTCACATGTAATTACCCAAGTCGGCTGCTCCGTGGCGCGTGATCTTTGGCTGACAGGAACATTGACTGATGACCTTCCCAGAGAGAGGACTCCCCGGTCAGGTCGCCCAGCATGCTAGGCCCTCCTCAACCTCCATAAGTACCCCTCCCAGCCCAAACATCTCAATACACCCCCGTCACACCCGGCTTTCAAATACAAAGCTATTGATAAATCAGACCGTCAGTGTGAAATCTGGTCTGGCCTATCACTCACAATCAAGGATCTATCTATCACTCCTCGGCTTTGTAGGGCAAGAGAAATGACTCGTCGTCGTCTCGGCCCGTGCTAATTTGACACGGCCCACTTGGTTCGCCATAATTGCTCTGTCACTGTCAGTCCTTGGTGGAACCCCCACACCGTACAACTTGGACACAATTACCGGCCGTTTACCGGCAGCCATTATACCAGCGGTGTTGCCCGCGCCGCTCCTCACATTGCCACGGCTCATCAAGCGTGGACGCGGCCCATTAATGAACATTGTTAGCATTTCTCTTAAACTTCTCTTCTCCCGCCTCTAATAAACAGCCAGTGTTCCATGAAGGAGCATTGCCATCCTCCATGTGACATGATATTTATTGTCCGGTGGAGGATCTGCTAGAACAGGAGGAGGGGTGACACTAGACATCAGGCTGGATGGAGAGCGGGGCAACAAAGAGAGAGAGAGAAATGGAGAGGCCCAAAAAAGAGAGAGCCAAAGACAGGCACAGAAAAGGAAAGTGAAGAGAACATTACATCCTAAATCTACAGGACATCACAGTAAACCGAAAGAGCATCATTATGACCAGAACTGCATTGGTAGCTATGAATACATCAATGGCCATCAAAGCTGCCTTGACACCTGTTTTGTCCTCACCGGCCCAGAGGAGTGGACACCCACTGTTACCTAATGGCATCCGTGTCCTCTAAAGACCGCTCATTTCCTGCTCTGCCCCCGGGGTGGCGCCGTGTGACACAACAGGGGCCATATTTGGCGAGGGGGTCACCATCCATCACGGGCCTGTGGCGCTGCGCTTACATTGAGGTTTCCAAGGTAATTATACGCTGATCAGAGGAGTCAGCGCTGTCACCCCGCGGTGGTCACAGGCTGAAACTCAAGCTGAATCACACATACATGTAAGCAAAGGCACACTCACACGCAGACCGACACATACACAAAAACACACGGGCGCACACACAAATACATCCCCACCCCCCCACCCACCCACATTTTCCCCACACACAAACTGAGACAATGAGTCATGCGTGTCACCCCCACCCAATATCCTCCCTTCTCACAGACCCTCCCCTCCCTCCCTAACCCTTCAGACAGTATGGGTAAATTAATGAAGCCCAATGCAACTGCACTTGAACACACAAAATGTCCTCTCATTAGGCTCTTGCCTGCCTGCCATCCCAGGGCCACATCATGAAATATACAGACATTTTAGGAAGGGTTCAAATCGGCCACGTTATTTATTTATGGCCAGTTCATAGGGGCTAAGTCTTATTCTGGTGGGAAAAAAAGACAATCGGGAAAGGAGAGAATGCCATGTGTGTCACACCCTGATCTGTTTCACCCATCTTTGTGCTAGTCTCCACCCCCCTCTAGGTGTCGCCCATCTTCCCCATTATATTTATACCTGTGTTCTCTGTCTGTTGCCAGTTCGTTTTGTTTTGTCAAGCCTACCAGCGTTTTTCCTGTGCTCCTGTCTTTCTCTTGTTCCTGTTTTCTATTTGTCCCGGTTCTGCCATGACCCTGAGCCTGACTGCTGTTCTGTTACTTCAACACAACATCTCCACTTTGTTGACGCTCAACACTGGGGCCCCACAAGAATGTGTGCTCAGCCCCCTCCTGTACTCCGTGTTCACCCACAACTGCGTGGCCATGCACGCCTCCAACTCAATCATCAAGTTTGCAGACGACACAATGGCAGTGGGCTTGATTACCAACAACGACGAGACAGCTACAGGGAGGAGGTGAGGGCACTCGGGAGTCAGGAAAACAACCTCTCACTCAAAGTCAACAAAACAAAGGAGATGATCGTGGACTTCAAGAAACAGCATCCCCCCCATCCACATCGAAGGGACAGCAGTGGAGAAGGTGGAAACTTTTAAGTTTCGAGGCGTACACATCCAAGGCAAACTGAAATAGTCCACCCACACAGACAGTGTGGTGAAGAAGGCGCAACAGCGCCTCTTCAACCTTAGGAGGCTGAAGAAATGTGGCTTGTCACCCAAAACCCCGACTAACTTTTACAGATGCACATTTGAGAACATCCTGTTGGGCTGTATCACAGCCTGGTACGTCAACTGCACCGCCCTCAACCGCAAGTCTGTCCAGAGTGTGGGGCAGTCTGCACAACGCATCACCGGGGGCAAAGTACATGCCCTCCATGACACCTATAGCAACCGATGTCACAGGAAGGCCAAAAAGATCATCAAGGACAACAACCACCCGAGCCACTGCCTGTTCACACCACTACCATCCAGAAGGCGAAGTCAGTGCAGGTGCATCAAAGCTGGGGCCGAGAGACTGAAAAACAGCTTCTATCTCAAGGCCATCAGACTGCTGTTAGCAATCACTAACTCAGAGAGGCTGCTGCCTACATTGAGACCCAATCACTGGTCCCTTTAATAAATGGATCACTAGTCACTTAAACAATGCCACTTTAACAATGTTTACATATCTTACATTACTCATATATACTCATACTACTTGTAACGATCTTCTTCATCTGATGAGGAGTATGAAAGATTGAACCAAAACGCAGCGTGGTAATTGTCCATTTTAATCAAATATAACTGAACACTGAATACAAAATAACCAAAGTGAAACAATGAAAATCGAAACAGTTCTGTACGGTGAAACACAGACTCAGATAACAACTACCCACAACCCATAGTGGGAAAACAGGCTGCCTAAGTATGGTTCTCAGTCAGAGACAACGACAGACAGCTGTCCCTGATTGAGAACCATACCCGGCCAAAAACAAAGAAATACAAAAACTTAGAAAAAAGAACACAGAAAGCCCACCCTAGTCACACGCTGGCCTAACCAAAATAGAGAATAAAAAGCCTCTCTATGGCCAGGGAGTGACACTACTGCATTGTCGGAACTAGAAGCACAAGCATTTCGCCACACTAGCATTAACATCTGCTAACCATGTGTATGTGACCAATAAAATGTGATTTAATATTTGATTTGATTCTCACTATCACATAATGAACATGCACAACATACACCAGAGACTGATTACAGGCACTACACCAGAGAGAGAGAGAGAGAGTTTTTTTCCCTCTGACAGATGAAATTGTTTCAGCTTGTTTTTGACAGCTACAGCACAGACGTGTGGGTGTGTGTGTGGCCATTACTGCAGCGTGCGTCTGGTTGTAATAATTAAAGCCTACCGTACTACCGACCTGAATAAATTAATACTTCCTGTGTGAGCAGCAATGTGCCACTGCACATTCAGACATGCTTTGTTCCTCCTGATTACTTTTTCTGTTTCTTGTACTGTTTCGTTGTTGTGTGTGTGTGTATGCACACGTGTGTGTGTGTAGGTGCGGGCGCACTTCGCGTATGCTTGTGTGTGTGTGTGAGCGTGATAAAAGGATGTGAGTGATAGGGAAAGCTGTCTTTAATGTTGCACATTTATCTCATGAATATAAATGAAAAGTTTGGCGCCTTTTGCTTTTTATTTTCATTCTAATTAGTTGTGAAGGAGAGAGGGCGGATGCTTAGAAAGGCACGAGGTTTCAGACAACCCAGGGCAATGCTCTGTGAGACGAGAAGTGGACATGAGAACATACAGCCGGCACACAGCACACAGAGCAAGGCTTTATTCAAATCACCATAAACATGCAATGTTGAATTGTTTTGCACAGAACTGGTTCAAATCCCAATTCCTATTCCCTACGGCTGTTTTCCAAGCCCTGCCATTCATCCAAGATCTACAATTAATCCCGACTCTCCATTGGCAACACACTGACACTGCACTGACAGTACCCTCGCCACAAAATAACATAACGGATTATTTGAAATGCAACCTGCCCTCTCTCCTCCTAGTCCCCATTCGCCCCATAAAACATTTACCCTATCAAGCCATTTACCATTTACTCTCTTCCACCCTCTTGACCCCTTAGTGGAGGGGAACCAGTGCATTTAGCATTAGGCTCTGATGTGGTGATGGTGCTGGTGGTGGTGTGACAGTGCAGGAACTTGTGCTCTTGTCTGGATAGTAGTGCAATTAGGGAGGAAGCGGTGGCAGGCAGGCGCTAGCTAGCTACCAAGCCAGGGTAAATCCCATTATTTGGCCCCTCTCCCGGAGAGTGAATTGCGTGTCAAGTAGGATGCATGTGGTAACCACTATGAAATTACAGCTGGGAGGGGAGGAGAAGGGAGGCTGAGGGCATTTAATGCACTTCCATTGTGTTGTCGAGTGCATCCAAATAAGCAGTGGTAAATGGAGGAACCGCGGTAGAGCAATGGGGCTGGGGGGTGGCAGGGATGAGAATCAGTGGGATGCTGATGGTGGGACCACCTGGAGTTGGGGAGATGCTATGAGTGTGTGTGTGTGTGTGTGTGTGTGTGTGTGTGTGTGTGTGTGTGTGTGTGTGTGTGTGTGTGTGTGTGTGTGTGTGTGTGTGTACAGTGCTGGTAGCTCACAAATATGACTGCGATGATAGAGCATGTTGAGAAATAGAGTACCACCCACCCACAATCCCTCCGTTTTTTGGTCTGCCATAAAGCTGTAGTCAGAGGCTTTTCAAAGGCCTCCACTCTAGTAGCAGTACGACTAGGGCACAGAACTGCAGACTTCGGAAGCAGAGGGAAATACCTCAGCCTTACAGAAAGTCACAGGAGAGAGACCGGGACATTAAGAGAAAAAAACAACACTAAAACTGTCAGATGAGGACACAAAACAGAGTTCCGGATATCTATTATGAATCAAATACATTTGAAAGGTAGTGGCAGAATAATAACACAGAAGGAAGAAAAAGGAGAAGAGGAGACTCATACAAACTGCCTCCAGCACCGCTAGCTGCCGCCGTTCATCAACAAAGGCCTCCAGTCAAGACTCGTTTTTTTCCATGTAACATTTATCATCAGTGCTGTCCGTCAGAGGCAGACGAGGCACTGATCTAAACCAGACAGCAGCCCCATGACAGCAGCAGAGCTACAGAACTAGGTGACGGTCTCAGCTCAGGAATGCTAGCTAGCTAGCCCCTGTGTTATTAGGTCTAGAGAGACAGGCAGACACGATATTGCCATGACAACAACAAACAGAAATATCTTTGTTGGAAGAGAAAATAGAAGCCTTCAGTGGGATTGCTTTAGATACTTTGGGCCTAATCATACTAGTGTTGTTTAGACTTCAAACACGCCCTCCGTAGAGGAAGTGTGTCTCCTGCTAATAGCTGGTAGCATGACTCGGTTAAGCTGCTTATTTCAGCCATAAATAATGCATTTAGGCAGATGCGCTTGACTTTTGTATAATAAGAATCGCTCTGTGACTGACACGTCGGTTTGTTGAATCTGGAGTTGTATCTACATGCTCACCTTTGGAAATAGGCCTGTCCTCTTTAATATTGCTTTGTTAACATAACTATGACAACCATCCCTAACAGCACATCGCCCCTTACATCCATGACAAAATTTGCCTTCTATTTTTGGGTGCCTGGAAACATTTTTATAGTCGAAATCAAAGCTACTGAATAGGCTTTATATATATATATATATATATATATATATATATATATATATATACGTGTTCTCCCCACATTAATTAATAAAAAATAAAAAAATAATAAAAAATAAAAATATATATATATATATATAGTGGGGAGAACAAGTATTTGATACACTGTCTATTTTGCAGGTTTTCCTACTTACAAAGCATGTAAAGGTCTGTAATTTTTATCATAGGTACACTTCAACTGTGAGAGAAATTAAAACAAATCACGTTGTATGATTTTTAAGTAATTCATTTGCATTTTATTGCATGACATAGGTATTTGATAAATCAGAAAAGCAAAACTTAATATTTGGTACAGAAACCTTTGTTTGCAATTACAGAGATCATACGTATCCTGTAGTTCTTGACCAGGTTTGCACACACTGCAGCAGGGATTTTGGCCCACTCCTCCATACAGACCTTCTCCAGATCCTTCAGGTTTCGGGGCTGTCGCTGGGCAATACGGACTTTCAGCTCCCTCCAAAGATTTTCTATTGGGTTCAGGTCTGGAGACTGGCTAGGCCACTCCAGGACCTTGAGATGCTTCTTACGGAGCCACTCCTTAGTTGCCCTGGCTGTGTGTTTCGGGTCATTGTCATGCTGGAAGACCCAGCCATAACCCATCCTCAATGCTCTTACTGAGGGAAGGGGGTTGTTGGCCAAGATCTTGCGAAACATGGCGATACATGGCCCCATCCATCCTCCCCTCAATACGGCGCAGTCGTCCTGTCCCCTCTGCAGAAAAGCATCCCCAAAGATGGATGTTTCCACCTCCATGCTTCACGGTTGGGATGGTGTTCTTGGGGTTGTACTCATCCTTCTTCTTCCGGCGAGTGCAGTTTAGACCAAAAAGCTCTATTTTTGTCTCATCAGACCATATGACTTTCTCCCATTCCTCCTCGGGATCATCCAGATGGTCATTGGCAAACTTCAGATGGGCCTGGACATGCGCTGGCTTGAGCAGGGGGACCTTGCGTACGCTGCAGGATTTTAATCCATGACGGTGTAGTGTGTTACTAATTGTTTTCTTTGAGACTTTTTCCCAGCTCTCTTCAGGTCATTGACCAGGTCCTGCCGTGTAGTTCTGGGCTGATCCCTCACCTTCCTCATGATCATTGATGCCCCACGAGGTGAGATCTTGCATGGAGCCCCAGACCGAGGGTGATTGACCGTCATCTTGAACTTCTTCCATTTTCTAATAATTGCGCCAACAGTTGTTGCCTTCTCACCAAGCTGCTTGCCTATTGTCCTGTAGCCCATCCCAGCCTTGTGCAGGTCTACAATTGTATCCCTGATGTCCTTACACAGCTCTCTGGTCTTGGCCATTGTGGAGAGTTTGGAGTCTGTTTGATTGAGTGTGTGGACAGGTGTCTTTTATAAAGGTAACGAGTTCAAACAGGTGCAGTTAATACAGATAATGAACAGGAGGGCTTCTTAAAGAAAAACTAACAGGTCTGCGAGAGCCAGAATTCTTACTGGTTGGTAGGTGATCAAATACTTATGTCATGCAATAAAATGCAAATTAATTACTTAAAAATCATACAATGGGATTTTCTGTATTTTTGTTTTAGATTCCGTCTCTCACAGTTGAAGTGTACCTATGATACAAATTACAGACCTTTACATGCTTTGTAAGTAGGAAAACCTGCAAAATTGGCAGTGTATCAAATACTTGTTCTCCCCACTGTATATATATATATATATATATATATATATATATATATATATATATATATTTAATTAATGTCACGATCGTCGTATGGAGTAGACCAAAGCACAGCGTGGTTAGAATACGTTATTTTTTATTTAATGAAGAACACGAAGAACACAAAAACAACAAAACAAATAAGACGAACATGACCGCTATATAAACAATGTGCTAACGTGCAACATAACATAGACAACAACTCACGAAATACGGTTCCCAATCAGAGACAACGATAAACACCTGCCTCTAATTGAGAATCAATCTAGGCAACCATAGACCAACATAGACACCTAGATGAAAACAACCCCATAAATCTACAAACACCCTAGAATAAGACAAAAACACACATCGACCATGTCACACCCTGACCTAACCAAAATAATACAGAAAACAAACTAACAGATTAGATTCCGTCAGGGCGTGACACTACCCCCCCCCCCCCCCCCCCCCCCCCCCACAAAGGTGCGGACTCTGGCCGCAAAACCTAATCTAAAGGGGAGGGTCCGGACCACTCCGGACTGAGGGGCAGCTCCGGACTGAGGGGCAGCTCGGGACTGAGGGGTAGCTCAGGACTGAAGGGTAGCTCAGGACTGAAGGGCAGCTCCTGGCTGGCTGACGGCTCTGGCAGCTCCTGGCTGGCTGACGGCTCTGGCAGCTCCTGGCTGGCTGACGGCTCTGACAGCTCCTGGCTGGCTGAAGGCTCTGGCAGCTCCTGACTGGCTGACGGCTCTGGCAGCGCCTGACTGGCTGACGGCTCTGGCAGCTCTTGACTGGCAGCTCCTGGCTGGCTGGCAGCTCTGGCAACTCCTTGCTGGCTGACGGCTCTGGCAGGTCCTGGCTGACTGACGGCTCTGGCAGGTCCTGGCTGACTGACGGCTCTAGCAGGTCCTGGCTGACTGGCGGCTCAGGACAGACTGGCGGCTCAGGACAGACTGGCGGCCCTGGCGGCTCAGGACAGACTGGCGGCCCTGGCGGCTCAGGACAGACGGGAGACCCTGGCGGCTCAGGACAGACGGGAGACTCTGGCGGCTCAGGACAGACGGGAGACTCTGGCGGCTCAGGACAGACGGGAGACTCTGGCGGCTCAGGACAGACTGGCGACCCTGGCGGCTCAGGACAGACGGGAGACTCTGGCGGCTCAGGACAGACGGGAGACTCTGGCGGCTCAGGACAGACGGGAGACTCTGGCGGCTCAGGACAGACTGGCAACCCTGGTGGCTCAGGACAGACGGGAGACTCTGGCGGCTCAGGACAGACAGGAGACCCTGGCGGCTCAGGACAGACGGGAGACTCTGGCGGCTCAGGACAGACGGGAGACTCTGGCGGCTCAGGACAGACTGGCGACCCTGGCGGCTCAGGACAGACGGGAGACCTTGGCGGCTCAGGACAGACGGGAGACTCTGGCGGCTCAGGACAGACGGGAGACTCTGGCGGCTCAGGACAGACTGGCAACCCTGGTGGCTCAGGACAGACAGGAGACTCTGGTGGCTCAGGACAGACAGGAGACTCTGGCGGCTCAGGACAGACGGGAGACTCTGGCGGCTCAGGACAGACGGGAGACTCTGGCGGCTCAGGACAGACTGGCGACCCTGGCGGCTCAGGACAGACGGGAGACCCTGGCGGCTCAGGACAGACGGGAGACTCTAGCAGCTCAGGACAGACGAGGCGCACTGTAGGCCTGGTGCGTGGTGCCGGCACTGGTGGTACTGGGCCACTGGTGGTACACGCACTTCAGGGCGAGTGTGGGGAGGAGGAACAGGGAGAACGGTGCGGGGAGCTGCCACCGGAGGGCTGGTGTGTGGAGATGGCACCGGATAGACTGGACCGAGAAGGCACACTGGAAATCTGGAGCACTGAGCCTGCCCAGCCTTACCTGGTTGAATGCTCCCCGTAGTCAGGCCAGTGCGGCGAGGTGGAATAGCCCACACTGGGCTGTGCAGGCGAACCGGGGACACCATGCGTAAGGCTGGTGCCATGTATGCCGGCCCGAGGAGACGCACTGGAGACCAGATGCGTAGAGCCGGCTTCATGGCACTTTGCTCGATGCCCACTCTAGCCCGGCCGATACGAGGAGCTCGAATGTAGCGCACCGGTCTATGCACACGCACCGGGGACACCGTGCGCTCCACCGCATAACACGGTGTCTGCCCGGCACAACGCCCTCTCTCTCCACGGTAAGCACAGGGAGCTGGCGCAGGTCTCCTACCTGACTTCGCCACACTCCCCGTGTGCCCTCCCCCAAGAAATGTTTGGGGCTGCCACTCGGGCTTCCAGCCGCGCCGCCGTACTGCCTCCTCATACCGACGCCTCTCTGCTTTCGCTGCCTCCAGCTCTGCTTTGGGACGGCGATATTCCCCTGGCTGTGCCCAGGGTCCTTTGCCGTCCAGAATCTCCTCCCAAGTCCAGAAGTCCTTTGATTGCGGCTGCTGTCCGTTACCACGCTGCTTGGTCCATTGTTGGTGGGTTATTCTGTAACGATCGTCGTATGGAGTAGACCATAGCGCAGCGTGGTTAGAATACATTCTTCTTTATTTAATGAAGAACACTTAAACAAAAACAACAAAACGAATAAGACGAACGTGACAGCTATATAAACAATAAGCTAACGTGCAACATAACATAGATATAAAGACAACAAAGAATACTAAGGTCAGGGTGTGACAATTAAGTTTCAAAATGTATTCACCACACGCACAGGATTCTGATACAACAGGTGTAAAACAATACAGTGAAAGTCTTCCCTTGAGAACTCTTTCCCAACAATGCAGTGATAATAATATATCGAATAGAAAATTTAAAAAACACCCCAGAGCTATGATGCGAGTCAAAGACACAAGAGGACGCAAGTATATGCAGGTCAGTGCCCGGTTACATAAAACATCTTAAGTGTTTCCCTTAAGGAATCATTTCCCCTTACCTAAGGGAATTGTTTAAGGCTGTTGCATAGAGCCCCTCAGACGTTTTCCTTAGGTAAGGGCATACTTAAGGATTTTTTTACGGTAGTTCGAAGGCATGTACTGCAGAAAGAGTCTCTGGTTGTCATGTAGACGACCTGATTCACTGACAACTTCTCCTCAAAGAGATCACATTGATTTAGGGGATCTTAAAATATAACTCCTACATTCAAGATAGGAGAAACAAATTGATTCAGAAGATAATAAAAGTTAATTTTTCTCAACTTGTTCCTATGACTTTCTAGCATGTCAAGCTAACGTACATAGTAGGTAGCTAGCTAGCCAGCTAGCTCTGTAGCCATGGATTGTGCACCTTCCATGGTTTAGCTAAGTAACAGTAGCTAGCTAGCTGGTTTATGTTTTCCTTTTGCAACAGGGCAGAGGAAAGTAACATCCACCTCCACAAATGCTGTTTACATTGATATCCATACTGAATGAAGCACTTAAAGGACCTCATGGGCACCCTTACATTTCTCACTTACTTTAAGGGGAAAGTTGCCATAAAATGTTTTGTGCAACCGACTTAAAGTTAATAAGGAAACGTTAAGGGAAAAATTAGGGGGATATTAAGTTATGATGTTTTATGCAACCTGGCCCAGCACCTTATTCAATGTGCAGTGGTACTGGAGTGGTTGAGGTGCGTGTATACATGAAAAGTGACAAGTAGTAGGATATGCATGTAAACAGGGCTAAAACGTGACTGGAAGCAGGTAATATACTAATGCCAATAATCAATCAACTCTAATCACTCTGGGCTCCTATATACATGTACTGTATGTCACATGGTGATATGATAATGATTCGGCCATTCAGCAGACGCTTTTATCCAGAGCGACTTACAGTTAACACATAATGACATACTATGCCTTTGGGAGTGGAGGCGCTTATTTGAGAGCATGGGAATATGGGAATATACAGTGCGGCACTTCAGACCCAGAGCCTTCGATGGATTACTATCTCACTTAGTGCTTATTTACAGGAAAACACCCATAATCATAAAAAGTAAGGTGGCAAATGAACATTCAATGCCACTATCAGACTGCACAGAATGTCCATGAAACAATGACGTGTGAATAGGCATGTAAATATGTCCCTACGCAGCTACATAACAAACGCTACTTTCCGTCCATGCATGGACAAGACTTAAGAGCAGACCAAGATCTCCAATACAAAATAGGTCTCCACCTCCTCGTTTTTTAAGACTTTGTCTTATGGCAGGGAAATTTGTCTCATTTCAAATGTAATCCCCGCTGGTGTTACACTGCTAGGAGAGCGAGAAGAGAGAAACTCATATTACTGTACCCCCTCCCTAGTCACCCAGCCCCCCCCCTCCCCCCTCCCCCCTCCCTGGCTGAAATTAGCACATTGAATAGCTTAGAGGTGGGTACTAATAGCTGGAAGCATGTGGACGGGTCCCATGTATAAATATCCACGTCAGTCAGGGATTTTAATGTCTGACCTTGGGCCAAATCCCCCAACTATTGTCAGTGTTTATCATGGGAAGCATGTAGGTAGTACAGTACACACACAGGGGCAATGAGCTAATGTACTGTATAGTAGGGATGTGTAGCGTACAGCTAGATCCCACACATGCAGAAACATATCGCACTGTAAGTGGTCCAATAAACTGTATGACTATTAGTGAAAATGTCACCTGATCTTATGGTAATGTGATTCGTTAGATGCCACAAGAGCCGATAGAAGAAAAAAAGTATGTGAAAGAATATAGCTTCTGTTATCTTACTACAAAATCGTACACCTCTGTTTGTAACTCCGACCTGCGTAGGCAAACTCAAAATTCATTCTTGGCAACGTACTGTACATGAAAATATCATTTGGAATGAAACTAAAAGTATGGCGATAAAGTAAAGTAGAAAAAAGTAAAGTCCTTGTAAACCCTGCATTACACTAGAAGCATAATAACTTCCTCCTCTCTGTTGCTCCTCTTCTCCTTCTTCTACTTTGTTGTGAGCAAATTGGGAAAAAAACCAAGGTAAATTCTGCTGGTATTTGTCAGGGAATTCTTGCTGGTCCCCAGTGATATTTATTTGATCTTGTTTGCTTCATTATTCATCTTGTGGGACCCTGTTGTGACTTGTGGATAAATGCCATATGAAAGCATTGTGATCTGAGGATGCTTATCCACTTTTATCCCTGCTCCCCAAACAGATCAATTAGTAAAACTAAACAGTAAATTATTAATCAGCTTGCTTTGTGTCCTCGTTCCGGCGCTGGAAGAAAACACTTCATTAGAGTGAAAAACATCTCGTGATTGAGGGAAAGTATAAGCCGAGCTGATGTCGCTCTGGCGTCGGAAAATAAAAGAAGAGTATAATTATCGAGGATGTCCATCATGCCAGGTAAGTTTATTTTCCTCCAAACGCCCCCCCCCCTAAAATGACGTGCACTTGTAAAATGGGGTCAAGTAGAGCGATTCAATGTCATTGGCGTCGTGTGTCGCCCGATGGGTGCTTGTGATTAAAATAACACCAGGCATGTTACATGTCACGGAGAGGCAATCAAACCATACTTGCAAAGAAATTCAGATCAGTGGTATTTTAATGAGGTGTATGGACTCGAGGGTTACCAGCCACCAGAGAACCAACCGGAGGATGGAGGGATGGAGAGACAGCAAGGTACACAAACTTTTTTTCACAAAGAAAAAAAAAGAGATCCAGAATTCCTTGGTCTACAGATTGCTCCCCTGTCCTGAGTTCGGAGCAATTTGAATAAATTATTCTGGGGGAGAGAAAAAAAAATGACTTGGTGGGTTCATTTTGCGCAAAATTACATTTTCACTGGAAAGGTTTATTTTGAAGGGAGCTTGAATGGCTGGAAAAGGTGCAGCTGAGAGAGCCAGACAGGCAGCCTCACCCGGGTACGGTGTGGAGGAGAGGAGAGAGAAGGAGAGGCGTCAGTTATTAAAAGCGATTGCATTTCTTCCCGGATGTCTCCAGAGAGCAGAGTCAGTGGAGATGTTAAACCTTGCTTGACACCCCAGTTGGATAATTGTGGGTGTGGGAGCTAATCAGCGGAAGATGTCTCCTCAATTGAAATCTTGTCAGTTAGTCGAGATTAGGCCCTCCTGTATCGGGCGCCATTAGCTTTGTTGCATGTCAATGTGCGAGTGAAGATGTACGCAAGGTCCGGCTGAAAGGGTTAAAAGGGGTGCTTGATGGTGGATATATAACAGGCAGATTTATTCAAGCTAAAACCCAGTGTGGCATTTTCTGAGGAAACCATAAAAAACCCAGGGAATTTACGCAGCCTTTTGAAATTGCACGTGTTACCACTGACCTAACCAGGTGCCCAGTGGAATAAGAACACAGTACATAGGGATGTATTTTTTAGGTAAAAAAGCATTTCAACATCTTAAAATGTCTTGTACAACAAGGAGACGGCAAAGAGGCAAATAGTCTGACTTGAATTCAACACATACAATCAAAGACTATTACAATTCCGCTCATGTTCGTGTTGAGTCATAAAATATACAGTCCTGTGTATATACACGCAGTCCTCTTTTTAACTACAGATATTGAATGATATAATAAATCTGGGTCTGGAGGAAATCAAATAGGATGCGTTTACACCGCCATAAATGGTTGGTTAATAATCTGTGACAGCATGCCATCTCATGAATAAAAAAGGGGTACCGTTTTAGCCAGGGTTTTAAAAGGGGGGACTAACTCAAGAATGTGCAGTGAATTTTATAGCTCTTCAGTCTGGCTGGCGTGGGGCCATGCCTTTGCATTCCCTCATGGTAAATATTTGTAACAGACTTTCCTTCTGCAGGACAAAAGCTCCTTTCACTGAGCAAGTCCGTAACCTCGGAGCGAACGCGGGGTCAGGCCAAATAAACAAGGCAGTCGTGCCAAGTTCACCGGCCCCAATGATTCCTGGGCTGGGCCCGTCGCATACCAGCTTCTCTCCTCATCACAAGTGGCTGAGTGCTGACAGATGTTTCTGCTAGCTGGGCTAAATGGAAAAGAGACCCCTCCTCCTCCTCTCTCTCTCTCTTTCCTTCCCTCTGTATCTCTCTCTCTCGCTCTCCGTTTCTCCTCTAACACGGGCTTTCTTTCTCGTCAATGCTGCTGGTGGCCACTTGTAAGCCCAGACGGAACGGCATTCTCAGATTTATGGAAAATGAACTGCAGTAGATTCCAGTGACCAAACAAAGACTACCCGAATGAAGCAGCAATCGAACCGACCGAACAGTCAGAAGTACAGTATTTCAACTCAAACCAGAATACCTGAACAACAGAGACCCTAATAGTCAGAAGAGTCAAATATTCAATAGACGGGTTGGTTGTTTAGCAACAAAACCGATGCATGCGCAACTATGGGACAAAAAAAACAACAACTATGGGGCAAAACAGACGGGGTTGTCTTAGACAACATTGTTGACAACATGTAAACCATCTTTCTTCCCCAATGTTTATTGAAAACAAATACATTTGCACGATGAGCACTCGTTGTCTCTCAAATACGTTGTTACCGTTGTTGGTTAGCTAGCTAGCAAGTTTTTGCCATAATTAGCTTAGACGTAACAGTCAAAACACCTCAAAACAAGACATGGTATCAATAACAAGATAAAACTAGCTGAAATGAGCCACATACAAAAGCAGGTTCTTGTCTTTGGTGCTAGCTTTCTGGCTATCCAGAATCACAACGACACACGGCCCTCTGCCCCATTGAAGCGTGTACGTCGTTTTAGTGACGTTGTCAGCTTACCCACCTCTATCAACTTAGATTTTCTTGAATGACACCAACACTCATATGTGAACACAACACCTTCTCCCTTATACAGGTTCTCTCATACAGTCTGAGCTCCTAGCATTGAGGTGAGTAACCTGAGAGCCAGGTTCTAATTATCAGCTCCGAGGAAGGGAGGGCGGTGCTGCGCCAACACCGTGGCCCAGCGAGACCTTCCCTGGCTGGGGTCGGGAACCCTGTGAACACCCCTCCACCACCATGCGTGGAAGAAAGTGAGACGTCGACTCAAGGCCTAGCCCACCAGACTTTTACCCCACGATTAGAGGCATCAAAGCGGAGCGGCGGAGGCGTCGCTGTGAGGTGTAACAGGTTGTACCGGGTTCACGGCCGGGCAGCTGGAGGGCCAGACGGTAAAACAGTTGTTGCTGGCTGCTGTCTTGAGCCCCAGACAAAGGCTCATTGTGGGAAACAACAGGTACAGCTGTGGGGAGCCGAGTGAGACATCGATCCAGAACTGTACACGTTTGACTCCCCTCTGAGCTCTCCACTGACGACCTCGCCTCAGCAGCCCATCCATGGCAGCCAGAAGTAGTAGTGGTGGTATTGTTTGGTTTGTAATGTCTGTATTACATTTTTATTTATATTTTTTATATCTCATTCTGTAATGTGATTATTATCATGTGCTCAGATTGGGTCAGAGTTTCTAAATTATAATAACCTCTACAGTGTACGGATATCATATAATATTATACAATATGTATAAGGCTATCAAACCAATCCCGTATTTATATTCTAATAACAATGTTAACTATGGGGAAAATGTGAAGAAGGATGTCTCCTTTGAAGAAGATTTGTGTTTGTGTTTATATATCAATGCCAAGTCTGTACAGAGGGACACATTAAATATATTAAAAAGAAAAAAACTGGTTGCCATTTTATCTCCTAAGTTCTAATAATCAGTAAAAACATTAATTATTGATAAGCCTGGCAATTGATTAGTTAATCAGATAATGTAATTGAAAAATGAAAATCATCAGACTTGAGTGAGTGTCTGCCACATTCAAATCCACATGGGGGTAGTGGTGATGGTGGAGGGGGTTTTTCAGTTCTTTGGGGATCAGGCCTACGTAGAATTTCATTATTACCAGGCCACACTATAAAAGCAGAGTGGTGATTAAAAGAACTTGATTGATTTGGCTCTCGTTGGAATTAGCCGTCCCGTTCCGTCACATGACTCCGTGTGTGTTTGTGTGTATGTGTGTGTGAGGGAGGACCAGCAGTCGCAGCATGTCCGACTCTGGGAGAGAACGTGTGTGTGTGTGTGTATGTGTCGTCAAGAGGTGGCCCCACTCCCCCAGTTTTCACTGTAGAGCCGTCTGCACCGCTCCGCACACACACACACACACACACACACACACACACACACACACACACACACACACACACACACACACACACACACACACACACACACACGCGCTCTGCACTGCTCCACGTACACACACAAGCTCATACACACACTCTCACACACGCTCACAGACACGCACACACTCCTCCAACCCACAGCACAGAAAGAGAGCGCCTCAGCACCAGCGGACACAAAAGCTATTGATTTTACTATCCACCACAATGAATGATCATCCTTAGCCAATTTCTGAATTTAGAAATGAGTTCAATACTAATAATGATAGTGGAAGGGTTCTTTAAACTTTAGAGAATTGAGAGAGAGGAAATGGGCTAGAGAGAGAGAAAGATGGAGGAAGGGAAGATTTGTGTAGTGTTTGGCTTTGGAAGAAGAGAGGATATGACTTCTTGCCACGGGTGTAATTAAATAAAGATGACACCAGTATAAATTACTACATTTTACTCTCAAATACAAATCTCATTTGACTTTCCTCGATGGACTGAAAAGCAGAATAGGGCTGTATTCTATATTGCTCTCCTTTTAGATTTTCAGCAACTGGCAACTTTTAAATGAAACTATTTAAAATCCACCTCTTTTCATGCATCCCTCTTCGGCTTTAATTACGCAATTTTCAATATACAGGATTCTACCAAATTCATATGCAGTCATATTATTTCATGCCTCATAAAGATATATTGTCGCCAGTTTCACATTCTCCATAATGCTTTCCCGCTAAACACGGTCTTCCATAAAACAACCACATAAATATATTTAACATTCACTTTGTTTGGACCCCAAAAAATAATCTTTTTTTTTAAATGTCAAATGAAACAATAGACAAGCAGAAATGCAGGAACCAAGCTGTAACAATTATATATTTTCTCATACCTCCACACAAAAGTCATGGTTATTCAGATAACACCAATAAAACTTCCGAAATATCCATGGTAAGAAAGCTTGCTAGGGCTGTGTGTATGCGACCCTGCATGTGTGTGTACATACATGTGCATGTCTGCATACTGTACGTGTGTGTGTGTGATCTCGCAAGTGTGCGTGTGCATGAGTTCATGCGTGCACACGTGTGTGTCCATACATGTCTGTGTATGAGAGAAGGGGGGGGGGCAGTCTTTTATTTCGGCAGCATGCAGGCAGGCACACACAGTGGGGTGATGTGTGTTAATCAGAAGCCCTCTGCCCCTGCCGGGGTGTTAATTCGGGGCCCGTTAAAGAGAGGTGTAGATTAATAGATAAAGGAGGTTCATGGGAGGGTCAGCCTGATATGGACGCACAAGGTTCCCGGTGCTTGTCAGACGCCTGCTCGGATTAAGCTTCAGGTTCCTTCTCCATTGTGGAAGGTGAGAGGTTAACCATTTACCCAGTTCATTGGGCTCTCAATCAGGTTTTCAAGGTGGATGGTGGAATATCTACATAAAGACATAGCATCTGTATGCCCCTCAGGCTTCATTTGTATAAAGCTGAACTGAGGGCAATGCAATGCACGAGCAATACGCTACGTGCCATTGGGGATTACAGGGACATTGAATAGGGTGAAAGAAGGAATATCATGTATATGTGCACGTGTAAAACTACAATATATTAATTGGATCATATTTGTAAATGCAGAGATGGCGATGCGTTTGGATAAAATATCTACGGGCTATCGGTGAATTCCTAAACCCTTACGTATCATAGGCATAAATCTTCATGTGGGGCGCAACGCTTTACTCCTTCTCTTTACAGGAATCCCTTGGAATAATAATGAAAAGAAGGGAGGAGGAAAGGCAGGGGGAGAAAAAGAGAGGGAAGGGATAAAATACAGAACATGAAACT
The DNA here is from genome assembly GCF_045791955.1 of Oncorhynchus clarkii lewisi. Taxonomy (NCBI): domain Eukaryota; kingdom Metazoa; phylum Chordata; class Actinopteri; order Salmoniformes; family Salmonidae; genus Oncorhynchus; species Oncorhynchus clarkii. The sequence continues at coordinate 10,169,354 of NC_092179.1, read as the reverse complement.
CTGAAAATTTGACTTATAACAAGCAAAATTACATCCTGCTGTCATTTAAATTATGGCTGCCCTCTATAAAGGTGTCTTTTAGGTGTGTTAATTGAATCCGGCACTATTTTCCAATAATAATCGGTAAAGTTCAGCCATCCATCCCTCACAGGATCCCTGCCGCGTGCCAGAGGAGGACGTATCTATTTCAGTGGCTTAATTTATTTTTCATGATTCGTTGATAATGACTGCAGTGCAGGCTGTACATCAGAATTAACCTTCATTTCACTGAGGTATATTACGATGACAGCCTCAGACACATTTCACCTACACAAAGGGCATTCTCCCCTTCCCTCTCCCCGCACTTTATAATCATGCTCAGCAAGACGAAGATTGCTTGATAGCCGATTAATTTTCATAGGAAATCAAGTGGCCAGAGCTCCCCCCTCCATACCACCCCCTCAATGCCACCACACCACAAGCTTGTGCTTAGTGACTTTTCTGGCAATTAGGTATTTTATTTAATCTTTTCAAAAAAATAATAATTCTAAATTGCATTTTTTACTAACCCCTCCCTCCCTTCCTTGCTATCGCCGCCTGGTAATTTATTTTCGGCGATGGCAACATAACAAAAGTCCTGTAAATTAATCAGGGACATCAAGCGACAGAGAGAGGAGAGAGACGGGGGGGCCCTCTCTAATTTCTATGCAAACCGTTAAGTGTCAGATATAAATTCTGCCATTTACTATGGTTTCAGTCAAAAGATTTCATTAGGGACGTGACGTCACATTTGAAGCCAGCGCCGGATCATCTCCGTCCCATTTTCTCCCTCATGAGCTCTTTGTTCTTCTAGCCTTTGTAGGATATGGGCACTAAAAAGGCCCTATGCAAATTAAAATAATAGATTTCGCTAAGCACCGCGGCGACGGGCATGATAGCCTATTTCGAGTGAAACCAAAGCAACATTCAATTTATGGTATTGACCCAGGCACATGCAAAGGTTTACAAAAAAAGTGATGAAGAAATTGGTCCTCACTGCATGAAGTTTGTTTTCCCACCCTCATTGACATGGCACCTATAATAAGGAAGGCTGATAATTAGAATATTCTAGAGAGCAGAGAGCAGCCAGAGCTCTGTTGGAGCTAACAGCTGGGTGTGTCTCTCTCGCTCCTCTCTCAAGGCCTGAACCAAGAGTGCACACACACACAGACTGTCTCTATCATAGGGCATACACCTCTATTGGCTGGAGCACAGACTCGCAGCCTGCAGGTACCTTTGTGCTGGTGTGTGTGTGTGTGTGTGTGTGTGTGTGTCTCTCTCAGAGACACTGATTCTCAGCCCTGTCTGTGCCAGCAAATAAATATAATCAAGCCTCCATTTACATACAAATGGGCTCTCCCCCTCTACCCCTAGTAATCTGCTGCCTTCTTCAGGCAGGAGAGTCATATTCACTCCTTACTGCAATTTCATATTTATCATCAGATGGTCTATTGATAGTGATTTTTTTCTCCTCCACTTCATTTTATTATTAGAGGATATTGAAGGCATGTTGGGGCTGACGAGGCACATGTGCTCCGTGATTTCCTGCCGCGAGGACATGATTATCACGACTATTGACATTGTCACTTCTCCCATCACTTATCATTGCTTTTACCTCCCCATTTACTCCTAAGATCTGGCTACATTATCATGCCGTTTAGATAATGTGTGTAAACGCTGGGGGGACAGTGCCACCGACGTCCGTGTCACTAACGTGCCTCATTCACTCAGTGTCAAGTTGATGGGCTATGGACCCCTGAGAGCGTGTCAATCCCACTTTGGACAAACACCCTCCATCAAAATGATCAGTAACACTGGGGGCCGCCGAGATATTACTCACACGGGGGGGTCAGAGAGAGATACAGTCAGAGAGAGACGGAGACAGCGAGAGAGACGGCCCCACATGAGGACCTTCATCATGACTACTGATACAGCAGCACTTGGGGGGAAAGGAGGGAGAAATGTCCCATAAAGTATCTTTACCCTTTAGGAAATGGCCCTTTTAGGCAGACCGCCGATAGCCGTCAATAGCGACCTACTGTATTGTCAAGGTCCATCTTCAAAATGCAACTTGTCACCATGTAATTAATGTCAGAAGCAAGGCGGGACAACACATGAAATCATCCACCATCCGCCTACACTTTGTTGCATGCTTGACTGTGTAATCTTTGTTATGCATTGGATAAAAACATTCAGAGCGCGTGCACTATTAACCCGTTTCTGTCACCCTTCTCTGGCCTTTTAATCAGGGTTTAATAGCCGTTATTAACTCATTAAGGACCCATTGGGGAGCTGCTGTGACCTCCAACAAAAGTTAACACTCTGACGCAAGAGTTATTTCCTCATGTTCAATCATTTAATTGCGACCTATGCAAATGTGCTGCCGCTCGTTACCAAACCAGCTGAAATAATGAAGTAGAGTGGCTCAAATTAAAATACAAATGGGGAGAATATTGCATTAGCCAGTACCCATCCCCAAAAAACGATGCCATTAAAATGGGTTCAGTTGTTTTGAGTGAGCTCAGCAGCCTTGGCAGAATGTGCTTTATCTGTATTTTTATATGAGGCATCTTTAGGATGTGTGGACTGGCTTTGACAAATATACAAACATAGAAACGCATCAGCACCACACACGGACGATGTGTGTGTGTGTGTGTGTTCTGTCCGAGTGACAGTGTACCATGTGACTGCTGCCAGTGGAGTATGACAAAGCAATGCAATGAGCTGCGATACGAAACAGATGTTTTTCTTCAGGTGTAAACACAAGATGTCTTCAGCTTCGAAGATCAAACTGAAGTGAGAGAAATAGGTCTGACAGCACTGCATATCTACAAAGACTGACTGTCACGAGTAAATTACTGTTATTCTCGAATAAGGAATTATTTTTGCAGAAAAGTAACAGCTGTTTCCTGTCTTTTTGGGGGAAGTGTGACCATTGTGTTGACGGAACAGAACCAGGAAGTGAGTTAGGATGTTGATAGTTTGTCCTACCATGTGTCTGACTACAATTAATGGATATCAGTTTCGATCAAGCCTCTCTACTGTACGTATGGGCATTGAACAGAGATAGACAAGCCAATATTATGTATGTATTTGTTTTACGTTAGAGTACTTCAAAATGAGTAGGAACATCACCGTGGAAAGTATTCCGAAACAATGACAGGTGTACTATGATAATCAGATACAGTTCAACTGTTGGTTGCTCCGCCATTGACAGAGAACATGATGATGAATGCAGCAGTTTGTTAGGACAACACCCCCCACCCCCCGCCTGAGTGATATACCTGAGAGCAACCACAGGAGCAATCTGCATTTCCTCTCCCCACTCGGGCCCCGAGCAAAGTTCGATCTGGGGGGGAAAAAAAGAGCAAATTAACCAAAACTGTCACTCAGGAATTACGACGGAGCTGAATACTGCAAAATATGTTCTTTGAAGTCCTCATTTCAGCAAAAAATTATATAAATATAAAATTACTTTATATCTAATTAAAATGATAACTGCATTCTCATATTTCTAACTCTCCATATCCTCAGGGCCAATTGGGATAGAGTGAGTTTTTTCCCCCTCTGCAGCCTTTCTGTCTCTCTCACGCCCTCCTCCACCACGGCTCTCTCTCTCTCCTCCTGAACTGCTCCTACAGCAATATCACATCATTACCATCTTCCCAGCCGAGCTGCAGCCAGCCATTATCATGCAGCCTTATTAATCTTCTTGTCTTATCAACTTGCAAATCACAAACCATTGAGCCTTATGGCGTGGTTTTGGGTTGGCCGTTATTCATTTTGTAGGTCTACCTAGCCTCCCGGTCCACCCCTAAATCACCTGACGATTGTCAGTCTCTTACTTTTGCCCTGGCCCCGGTGGCCCTGTTCTGTTAGCAGTGGCAGGGATCCACATCTCTCTCTCTCTCTCTCTCTCTTTTCTCCCTCTCTCCATCCACCCTTGCTTTCTCTTTCTCGCTCGCTCTCCATCCTACTCTTTCTCTCTTTCTCCATCTCTCTCTCTTCATCCTCCTCTAGTAATTTTCCCCTGCCATTAGTATTCTGTTGGGATAAAGCAGAGCTAAGCAGAGCCAGGCAGAGCCAGGCAGAGCCGCGAACAGCCAACAGAACAGAGTCGGGGAAAGTTTATTTAAAGCGTCACCACTGACCCCGTGATCCTGTTCTTCACTTAAGTTAAAACATTTTTTTGCTAAGGCTAAAATATTCAATGTGTTGGAAATGCAGTGTGGCTAATGCTATGCTATTTGAGGAAAATATGTGGGTAAAGAGCATGTGTGTGTGTGTGTGTGTGTGTGTGTGTGTGTGTGTGTGTGTGTGTGTGTGTGTGTGTGTGTGTGTGTGTGTATTTGAATTTGCATTTCCTTTGAAAACTTTGCATGATAAATTACTTTTTCTCGCCCTCGGCTCATTAAACGCTCAGGTAAAGGTAGACATCATGAAATATTAAGCAGAAGACAAAGTGTTCTATGTGGACATACCCACACACCGGCCAAGTCTATGTGGACCAAAGTATTAATCCACCATCTCATCTAACATCAGTTAAAACCGACAAATCTGCTTTAACTTCATTACCTTAATCATTCAGAATTATTTACAGTAGAACATGAGAGATTTTGACTTCAACATCGAGTTAATAATGATGAAAAGTACTAATTGTCAGACAACATTTAAGATGGAAAGTAGTCTGTTATTCCGGTAATGTAACTGACAGCCCCTATATTTTTTAAATATTTGTTTTATTTAACCTTTATTTAACCAGGTAGGCTAGTTGAGAACAAGTTCTTATTTGAAACTGCGACCTGGCCAAGATAAAGCATAGCAATTCGACACAATACAACAACACAGAGTTACACATAAACAAAACATACAGTCAATTATACAGTAGAACAAAGAAAACAAAAAGTCTATATACAGTGAGTGCAAATGAGGTGAGATAAGGGAGGTAAGGCAATAAACAGGCCATGGTGGCGAAGTAATTACAATATAGCAAATAAACACTGTGCAGATGTGCAGAAGATGAATGTGAAAGTAGAGATACTGGGGTGCAAAGGAGCAAGATAAATAAATAAATACAGTATGGGGATGAGGTAGGTAGATAGATGGGCTGTTTACAGATGCGCTATATACAGGTGCAGTGATCTGTGAGCTGCTCTGACAGCTGGTGCTTAAAGCTAGTGAGGGAGATATGAGTCTCCAGCTTCAGAGATGTTTGCAGTTCGTTCCAGTCATTGGCAGCAGAGAACTGGAAGGAAAGGCGACCAAAGGAGGAATTGGCTTTGGGGGTGACCAGTGAGATACACCTGTTATACCTATATGCATTGAAAACTTCAAAAAGACAACTTCCATAAAAGTGTGGATGAAGAGTAGGCCTAGGTTACTTGTAAAACACAAATCCACCCTAACACACGGCAATAAGGCTTTCGCAGTGGAAGATATTTTAGAGGAATATTTTCCAGGAATACGTGGCCAACATGATAATTCCCCAAGCTTATCTAATCAATTCTGCAGGCTTCATCTGACTCCTATCAGGCCCCTTAGAAGAAATCAGCTCTGTTACACCTCAAGAACACTTATGAATAATGAAAACTGTCTCTTAAAAAGAAAAGACCGCTTAAGGACAAAATGTTGATTATAAAAAGTGCCTTTTATCCATGTCTTCATATTTTAGGATTCTCAAGATGCAAGACTCTGGGTGAGGTACTAAAACAAGGTACTACATTTGACCAAAAATTCATTTGAGATTTGTCAAAAGTGCTGACAGTACAAAAACAGGTATTTGGATAGAGACATTCAGATTCAAGTCTCTCCATGCTACCACTTTGATCTTGCGTGCGTCCTTGAAACTGGTCTGAACTCCGTAGTTTCCAGCAGGCATCACACCATGGTCGACCACTAATCCAACATTAAAGTCATCCATCTTTGAAGGGGCAAACGGAGATTGTTACATCCATTTTTTTTTACTTTTAAATTAATGATACATGCCCACTGAAGATTGTAACTTAGAAATGCCTCATTGACTCAGTTCAACTGTCGTTCCTTATCAGAATCCAAAATATAAGCTTGTTTAACTCCATTGTTTACAAACAATGCAATTGATATCATGAACGGTCAGTCCTTGTATCCATAGCCCTGTCTATGAAATTGAGAGTGGTTCCATTTCTCCAGCCCATTCCCTCAGCTGTTTACCAGTAGTGGCAGGGTGGCCACTTTGTTATTGGTTGAACTGCTGCTTTAAACACAGCCTGAAATTCAGGAGGTATCAGATCATCTCCAGATGGCCAGTCATTAATACCATAATATGTGTACCTGTGTGTGTGTGTGTGTCTGTGGATGCAGTAGCACCATTGTGTGAGTAAATGAAGAGAGTTAAAACACTGAGACAAACCCGAAAAGTCCTTTACATGTTTAACCGCATCATTTAACAGTGTCCTATTTTGTCATGCTATTGCTATACAGAGGCAGTTCCAGAGAGACAAGGCAGGCTTTTTATGCCCGCCTATAAATTAGAGCGCTTGTGGGTTGATGAGCAGTGAAGGGGAATGGTGCCTGAATCCCGGGTGAAGCTGCTGTGAAGGGAAGGGAGAGGTGACGGAGACAGGCAGCTGGAGCCCTAAAAAGTACAAAACTTTTGTGGCCAGAGGATGGAGAGAGAGAGAGAGAGAGAGAGAGAGAGAGACACACACACACACACACACACACACACACACACACACACACACACACACACACACACACACACACACACACACACACACACACACACACACACACACACACACACACACTCTAAATGCATGGACCCCTTCACACACACTCAAATCCAGATGAGTGCTATCCTCTATCCTGTACAGGTCTTGCAGATAGAAGCTGCCGCTGGGTTTCTCTCCACACACTAGGAGACGGAGAGGTAGGTATATGCTGGCCTTACATTGCCAGCAGTCGGGTTCTACGCTCCTCTCCTCTCATTTCCTTCGGTGAGGATTTACATTCTGCTCCTGGCAGGTCGACCAACAAATGGACCAGGAAACCGCGGGAGATAGGCCGGAGGCTTTGGCTGAGCTGAGGGGGGAGAACAGAGAACAGCCTCCCTCAGTGGAACCACTGCTCAGTGCCAAGGGTTCCAGGGGGAGGACTAAGGGAGTCGGAGCAGTGGACGAAAGGCATATGGACCTTCCCAGGGACGTAGTGGGACTCAGAGGCCAGTGTCCCCCCCCAGCGGCAGCCTGCAGGCCAGAAGCCCAGGGCTATCGCTCCACAAATCAGCCCAGTTTGCCAATGAAACATGGGAACCAACCAGGGAACCACAGAGTTACTTTATAACAGTGAATCCTTTACCACACAGAAAGGTCGTCAAACCAAAAGAACAGATTTCTCTCTTTGAAAAAACATCTCCAGGCCCCATTGGCCCCGTCGGTCTGTCTCCAGTCCTCAAAAGTACATCTCAATCTTTAATTCACTGATAAAGAGAAAGGGAGGGGGAAAGATGGAGCACTTGGAAAGAGCGAGTGTGGATGTATAATTTTTTAGATTTTGACATTTAGGTCTATTAAAGGGGAACCGCAACAGCTGATTTGGCCTCTTATTTTGGCTTGCTCCTCAAGAAATGCTGGCGGCCATGACAGGAGCCAAACATGACTTGGCTTGGGGGTGTGGTTTGACTTGAGTGTTTCTTGGGTGTGTCCTTGCCACCACCAAGACACACCCATCTGTCAGAACCTTGCCCGCAGCTGTTTCCCCCCAACTCAATCACAACAAACAAACCCCCTGCAGGTTGAGGTCAATAACTACAGGTCAAGTCTCAGATGTATGCTGAGATGCCGGAGGAAGCTTTGAAAAGGTCAGTAGATATAATAACATATCATATAATATAAGCCATTTAGCAGACACGTTTATCCAAAGCTACTTACAGTCATGCAAGCATACATTTTATGGATGTGTGGTCCCGGGAATCAAACCCACTACCCTGGCGTTATAAGCGCCATGCTCTACCAACTGAGATACAAAGGGCAGAGTAATATGAGAAGATGTGATGGCTGAATTCATGTAGATATTCTAAACTAAGTGTTTTAACAGACATCCATGTAGAATAAACAACCCTTTGCACTGTTTCTATAGAAACAGTGTTCTTTTAATCTAGCAGGGTGCTCCTTTCACCCTTCATTGTCATTCCCAGCCATTGCAGATACTGTGCCTATCTGCATTTTGTCTGTGGTTAATGGGGCTACCTTGGCAAACATGTCAGAGTGGTCATACCTTCCTGTGTGTTGTCCCGTATAGAACAGGAGGGTTTCTCCCTCCCCATATTGACTGACACAATTCAACTCAATAATTAAAAAAGACAATACAAGTAAAAGTTGACTCTAGTAAAAATGTAATGCAGAGTTGCCTGGCCTCTCTCAATTTAGAGACATCAGTATCAAGCCCGTCTGTCAATCTGGACTTCCTCACGTTGTCTTGCAAGTCCCCATGTGCCGTCTCCATACATGTTTCTGTGAACACATACACATTCCCTGTTCTATTACCAACGGCGGATATGTAATCCGACACACAAACGGGTACTAATGTTGAACTCTGAACAGGTAAGACCAAACCTGCCCAATTATAGTCTCCCCATCAAACGACCGAGGCTGGCGTCTGGCAGAAGCATCTCCAGTCCTCTGCATCTGTAAAAATAGGCAGAATTGTTGCATTCAGTGACGCATAGAATAAAAAGGGTGTTGCAAATGCTGGACATTTCTGCTGTACTGTATAATTAGGAAATACCTTCAGTCCCACATTGTGGATGTGCTGAGTGCCAAGTCTCTCTCCATTCAGAGACGTCAGTGTCAAGCCTGTCTGTCGGCCAGGCCTCTATCACATCGTCTAGCAAGTCTCCAAGTGCTGGCTCCATAGCTGCATCTGTGAACATATACACATTCACTGTTCTATTACCAATGGCAGTTAGGATAGGTGATATCTGACAAACAAACATGCAGTGCATTCGGAAAGTATTCAGACCTCTGGACTTTCACCACATTTTGTTACGTCAATCTACACACAATACCCCATAATGACAAAGCAAAAACGGGTTTTAATATTTTTTTGCTCATTTAGAAAAGAAATTCAACTGAAATATTACATTAACATAAGTATTCAGACCCTTTACTCAGTACTTTCCTGAAGCACATTTGGCAGCGATTACAGCCTCGAGTCTTCTTGGGTATGACGGTACAAGCTTGTCACACCTGTCTTTGGGGAGTTTCTCCCATTCTTCTCTGCAGATCCTCTCAAGCTCTGTCAGGTTGGATGGGGTGCGTCGCTGCACAGTTATTTTCAGGTCTCTCCAGAACTGTTCGATTGGGCTCAAGTCCGGACTCTGCATGGGCCACTATATTACATTCAGAGACTTGTCCCAAAGCCACTCCTGTATTGGCTTCGCTGTGTGCTTAGGGTCGTTGTCCTGTTGGAAGGTGAAACTTCGCCCTAATCTGAGGTTCTGAGTGCTCGGGAGCAGGTTTTCATCAAGGATCTCTCTGGACATTGTTCCGTTCATCTTTTCTTCGATCTTGACTAGTCTCCCAGTCCCTGCCACTGAAAACCATCCCCACAGTATGACGCTGCCACCACCATGCTTCACCATAGGGATGGTGCCAGGTTTCCTCCAGACGTGAAGCTTGGCATTCAGGCCAAAGAGTTCAATCTTGGTTTCATCAGACCAGAAAATATTGTTTCTCATGGTCTGAGAGTCTTTGTGACTTTTGGCAAACTTCAAGAGGGCTGTCATGTGCCACTGAGGAGTGGCTTCCATCTGGCCACTCTACCATAAAGGCCTGGTTTGTGGATTGCTGCAGAGATGGTTGTCCTTCTGGAAGGTTCTCCCATCTCCACAGAGGAACTCTGGAACTCTGTCAGAGTGACCATCGGGTTCTTGATCACCTCCCTGAGCAAGGCCCTTCTCCCTCGATTGCTCAGTTTGGCCGGGTGGCCAGCACTAGGAAGAGTCTTGGTGGTTCCAAACATCTTCAATTTAAGAATGATGGAGGCCATTGTGTTCTTGGGGACTTTCAAAGCTGCAGAAATGTTTTGGTACCCTTCCCCAGATCTGTTCCTCGACACAATCCTGTCTCAGAGCTCTAGGGACAATTCCTTTGATCTCATGGCTTGGTTTTTGCTTTGACATACACCGTCAACTGTGGGACCTTATATAAACAGGTGTGTGCTTTTCCAAATCATGTCCAATCAATTGAATTTACCACAGGTGGACTCCAATGAAGTTGTAGAAACATCTCAAGAATGATGTATGGAAACAGGATGCACCTGAGATAAATTACGAGTCTCATGGCAAAGGGTCTGAATACTTATGTAAATATGTTGTTTCTGTTTTAACTTTTTAACACATTTGCAAAATAAAAAAATAAAACATGTTTTTTTTGTTTGAGCAGTATTGTGTGACTATTTACATTGACCCCCCCCCCCCCCCTCTTTGTTTTTACACTGCTGCAATTTTTGTCAATTTAATAAATATTTTATTAACTCTATTTCTTGAACTGCATTGTTGGTTACAGGCTTGTAAGTCAGCATTTCATGTTAAGGTTACACCTGTTGTATTCGGGGCATGTGACAAATACAATATGATTTGATGAGTTTTTAGTATTGTTATTATCCCTTTTATAGTAAGGCTGTAACGTAACAAACATGTGGAAAAAGTCAAGGGGTCTGAATACTTTCCAAAAGCCCTGTATACTATGTTTAAGTTTGAACAGGTCAAACTAAACCTACCTGATTCTGGTCTCCCCTTCGACAGCCATTGGTGAGCAGGCAAGAGGTGAGGCTGGAGGTAAGGTCTTTGCCATTGATGGGCATGGCAGCGTATATCAGCTCCTGGCCCCTCAAAGATACTGGTCACCACACACACAAACACACCCACAGAGCACTGATTACATTATCAATGGTGGTTATGATTAGCATGGTGGAACCAACCTGAACGCTGCATTCCATTTCACTTCAGCTATCATGATATCACATCATGAACCTATTAGTTTATCAAACTTTATACAACTTTTCACATAACACACATTACCGTTGTAGATGAAGCAGTCTGTTTCATCAGGAAAGTAGCTCGGGTCAAGATAATTCTAAGTTGTCACTAGTTACCACAGCAAGAAAGTAATTTACCCCACAAATTTCTACAAGTTTTCTTCTTAAAATGTGATTTTAAACTAAATCTTCACCCTAACCCACTGCTAACCTTTAACTTCAATTAAGACCAAAAAGCACATTTTTGTTTTCATGAATATTTTACCAAGTTTGACTTTAGAATCAGGTCGGGGACTCTGTGGCTGTGGTAACTAGTGTAAACCCTAATTCTGTTTTACGACTATAGACTGACTGTAGCTCCAGATTTTATACAATTCAGGCCAGTGATGCAGTTACGGTTTGTTGCCCCTAGTTCACAGAATTAGTCAGACTCTAACATTTGTTAATGTAACAGGGTTAGTTATGTTTCCATTGACACTGCAGAAACATGTATTCAGTGTTTATGTATTTTTTATTTTATTTAACTAGGCAAGTCAGATAAGAACAAATTCTTATTTTCAATGACGGCCTGTTCAGGGGCAGAACGACAGATTTGTACCTTGTCAGCTCGGGGGTTTGAACTTGCAACCTTCTGGTTGCTAGTCCAACACACTAGGCTACCCTGCCACCCCATTCCTATTGGTTGTTTGAATTTACATGTCAATAAATTGTTATGCCAGTAGTCATGCTTGCAGATAGGGGGAGAAATAACATATATGGAACCATGTAGTAATCAAAAAGGTGTTAAACAAATCAAAATATATTTTATATTTGAGATTCTTCAAAGTAGCCAACCTTTGCCTTGATGACAGATTTGAACACTCAGCTAGCTAGCATGCTCTAATTGTAATGGTTGCATTAGCTCCCTGCTAATTCACAGTTATGTCCATGGTAACAGACGAATCATGAATCTACAGCCATCAAAATACTGTTGTCCTGCACATCTAATGTGCTTCCTTAATGTCTATTGTCAGAATAAACACCAATCAACTGGGACCTTTGGCTGGGTATTCCTTTCTTTATAAACACAATGCAAGACAGTTACTAAGAACGATCACATCTGTTACATTAGCTACCCCCATAGCGGCATCCATGACAATACAGAATACACTTGTATGAGCTACAAATGAATTTGCAAATCCAACTTGTAGTTAGCTAATGTTAGCTAGCCAGCCTGCCTCGGCTAGCATTAACAAATAACGTCACATAACCAGCAGTATGTAGACAATACACAATAAACGTGTATAAGCTACGACCTAACTAAGTTGTAATGCGCTAGCTAGCTAATTATCTATGCTAACGTTAACTAAAACATTAGCCAGCCTGCCTCAAAAGAGCTGCCTACATAAACAGCAATAGCGTTATCTAATGTCGTTAGCTAAGTTATACCAGAGAGGTCTGGTCGTTGCACACCAATACCCTAGTAAAACTGATTATCCTACCGATCCTCGACTTCGGCGAGTACATTTACAAAATAGCCTCCAACACTCTACTCAGCAAACTGGATGCAGTCTATCACAGTGCCATCCGTTTTGTCACCAAAGCCCCATATACCACCCACCACTGCGACCTGTATGCTCTAATCGGCTGGCCCTCGCTACATATTCGTCGCCAGGTCACCTATAAGTCTTTGCTAGGTAAAGCTCTGCCTTATGTCAGCTCACTGGTCATAATAACACCCACCCGTAGCACGCGCTCCAGCAGGTATGTCTCAATGATCACACCAAAGCCAACACCTCCTTTGGCCGCCTTTCCTTCCAGTTCTCTGCTGCCAGCGGCTGGAACGAATTGCAAAAATCGCTGAAGCTGGAGACTTATATTTCCCTCGCTAACTTTAAACATTAGCTATCCAAGCAGCTAACCAATCACTGCAGCTGTACATAGCACATCTGTAAATGGCCCATCCACTCTACCTACCTCATCCCCATATTGTTTTTATTTACTTTCTGCTCTTTTGCACACCAGTATTTCTACTTGCACATCTACCACTCCAGTGTTAATTTGCTAAATTGTAATTAATTGCTACTATGGCCTATTTATTGCCTTACTTCTTCACGCCATTCGCACAAACTGTATATAGACTTTCTTTTTTTTCTATTGTGTTATTGACTGTACGCTTGCTTAATCCATGTGTAACTCTGTGTTGTTGTTTGTGTCACACTGCTTTGCTTCATCTTGGCCAGGTCGCAGTTGTAAATGAGAACTTGTTCTCAACTAGCCTACTTGGTTAAATAAAGGTGAAATAATATATATATATATTTTTAAATACTAGGGTCCTTCGGCAGGGCATCCAAACTATATAACTTCGGCTGTGGAGATATGGTCAACCCGTATAGGGCTTTTCAGCCTGCTGTCCTTTGAACGAGTTGGGGGGCGATGAAACAACGATGTCACGACATCCGCCGAAGTTGGCTCCTCTCCTTGTTCGGGCGGCGTTCGGCGGTTGACGTCACCGGCTTTCTAGCCATCGCCGCTCCATTTTTCACGTATCCATTTGTTTTGTCTTGTTCCCTTCACACCTGGTTTTCATTCCCCACTCACTCCATATGAATTTATTCCTCTGTTCCCCATCATGCCTTTGTGTAAGATTGTTTGTGTTACGTCTATTTTGGAATTGTGGATATTGTTACGCACATTACTTTTTGTCTTTGTTCCGTGTTTGGGCACATTTTATGTTACTTTGTGCTGTCATTTTGGACCGGAATAAAAAGTGCGCCTGTTCACTACACTCTGCCCTCCTGCACCTGACTTCACCTCCGATACACACTTCTAACAAACGGAACCCATTCAATGAAGGGAAGCAAAGTGGCCAATTTGCACGTAGAGCTTGGAAAAAAGGGAGCATGATTTATTGACACAATTTTAATCCAAACCCAACCTTTATACACTTGTTGTGACGCACAGAGGTCGCAAAACTCTGTTTTAGACGGGACTGACTTTATGAACAATTTTATGCTATTTGTAGTCAATTTTGATACTTGTATAAATGTTTCAGACTCATATATTATCACATACTGTAGTCCATTTTCAAAGGGATTAGTTACTTTTAAAGGGCATTTGCTCTTTAATGATTAAGAATTGAAGAACTGGACTGGTCCGAAGCCCTATGCTATGTCCAGGCACTGGCTAATTACGTTTGATCTAAACTGCAATGTTGAAACCAGCAGTAATTGCACTTAGCGAGATTTGAAAGCTCGAACTCATGCTGTATTTAGCACCCTCTTCCTTCAAAAAGAGTCGGGCGAGTTGGGCGTGAGAACATCTGAAGTAGCTAGAAGTAGTTATGCCCACTAAAGAGGGCCTAATACTTTAACTCGACACAAGAGTTCAAAACCTCAAACCTGAAAAGTCCGTCTTCTCCACCGACTCCTAGTGCTGAGCCATGAGCATGTCCTTATGTACTGTAGGCACATAGCATGTTTTATTGTCTGTCTGTTCCCAGGCATCTTGAACAATTAGACGGTGCAATCAGCATCCATCAACCCTGGTCAAAAGAGCCAGAGAGAGAGCAAGGATCCCACTGTTACAGGGCAAATGGCCAATTGATGCCATCTCCTGAGAGCGTGGGACATGCAGGGTAAAACAATTATCAGGACCAGCTGTCCATGGTGTACTGCAGCACTATCGTAGCACATAGCCGGCGTGCAGTACCCAGCTCTGCCCTCCCAGGTAGGGCCGTGCTGACTGGCTGAGAGACAGGGAGCAGAGAGAGAGAGAAGCCTGGGGAAAGGGGGGGGGGGGGACTAGAGATGAGGAAAGAAGGAAGAGGCCGGGAACGGTGAGCCTCCTCCTGTGACAGTGTTCCGCTGTGTTGTCTCCTCTGTGGTGGGGGACTTGTTTCCCCCGTCGTTTGTCGCCGCTCCGCTCTGTACCCACTGCCCTCTCGCCTCTTCCTTAATGAGTGTGGATGCCCGACTGCCTCGGCTGCCTCAGCACCTGCCGTGGGTGGCGAGGGGTTAATCCTCGGTGGGTCTCTAACGCCCCTGGGCAGGCTGCGGAGGAGCAGGCAGGAAGAGCTGACAGCAGCAGTAGCAGCGGCTGAGAGGAGAGGGTGACAGGAGGCACAGATACCCTCGGGTTCCCCCCGTAGCACGCTAGAATGAATTGTTTCAGACGCTGCTGGATGCCTGACAACCGGCCTTCATAAATTACAAAATGAAGATTGATAATCGCTTCTCAGCCTCACCTCCTCCTCCACGTGTGTGCACACACAAAGTATGCACGCACACCTGCAAGAACACACACACACACAAAAGGAAGATTTATGTGAAAATCACTGTCATTTGCAGAATGCTTGTTTGCACCAGGTAGCTGCTCTCCTCCTCAGCGAGGGCCAGGGTTGAAGAAGAAAACCCGTACATGTTTTATTTATGTGGAGGAAAAACAACTCCTGAGGAGCCTTCTCTCGCTTGTGATGAGAGAGATCCGAGAGAGAGAGAGAGAGGAGCACTTTGAAGCACCGTGGGGAACAGGGAAGGACCATGGGAGAGAGAGGAGAGTGTTGGGGCCTACGCAGCATTATGCGACAGAGTGTTGGGGCCTACGCAGCACTCCATTTTGAACTCCTTGGCTCCCAAACGAAGGGAAGGAGTGTTAACTAAACGGCAGAATGAAGGTCAAACACAAGTTAGCTGGAACTTTGAAGAGATGTCACAACTTGTTATGAACAAAACCGGAGAGAAGGACTCTTACACAGAGACAGGGATAATAATAAAAAAAACACAAACCCAATACAGGCTGCCTAGCTCATTCTCTTACAGACACCAGTCTCCCTTATTCTCCTCTACTCTCTCTATAAGGGTCTCTAGTATGTTGTGATTGGTTAATATCCTGGTTACTATGTCTGTGAGGAGTTGGTGAGAAGTGTATAAAATATCATTCTGACTGCCCTGTTATGGCATATGAAAAAGGCAGAGAATCACTAAAGCCAGCAATGAAATCAGGACCGGCTAAAAGACAGAGGTGGGGTATGAATGTATCCATATCCATTTTGCCTTTCCAACCCTCCCAAAATGAATTGAGTGGGGAATAAATAAGGAACATTTAACCGCTCTCGTTTTCCTCGTTGCCTCCGGCCGTGTTAAATTCACTTCGCGAAAGATTGATGCTCCTCTATCTGATGCGTTACGAATGTCTGTAGGGATCCGGCGCCACCCGCCCTCCTAAAACCGCCCAGCATCAGCATAACGGGCCGCCCGAAACAGCGGCAGGCAACACACTCCACTCGGGGAAGTTTATCGACTTGTGAAATCTCATACAGAACATCCTTTAAAATTTTCTGAGGCCGATAACCTTGGCTTGTAAGTTGCTTACTCAACAGACCTTATTACGGAGTTGGGGGGGGGGGGGGCGTTACCGTCGCTTCTACTGAAAGGTCAGCAGTGCTGTTAGCTACCGCTCCCCATTTCATTATGATCATGCCATTATCACAAGCTGATTCACAAATTGGCATTGGGGGGAGGGGGTGGGGGGTCAGGGTAGGGGAGTAGGACGGGGGTAATAGGGGTGCAGACAACAAACCTCCTCGCTCAGAGAGCAGAACGAGACTCGTCCGTCTCCCATCCTCTCCTTGTCATGGGCTGCACCGGTAAATTGGCAGCAGTCCAACGAAAGACAGAGCGAGGGCGAGAGAGAGCGAGCGAGAACCTTTACATGCAGACACACTAGGATGTCTCCAGGCCCTGTCGGAGAGGAGAGGAGGGGTGGAGAAAAGTCAAATAAAGCTGACTGATACTTTCTCCTTTCTCCGTCAGACGGTCTAAAATGCCAGACATGATGTAAATCATGGTCCCATGACTGTCCATCCTGGCTCGTTGTCAGTTTCCTGCAGGCCGTCTCCTGTCTTCGCTGGGTGGTTTGGACAATTGTCTCAAAGTGAGAGAGAATCCAAGATGGATGTTTCTTCAATAGCCTGATGGCCGACATATTTCAGTACCGGGACACATCACCATCAAAAGGGACACTTTCAATAGTTAGTGTCCCTGTACTGAACAATAAATAATTTAATATGCTATAGGGACGATATGAGCGGAAGAAAGGTGTGTAAGGGATTTGTCCCCATTTATCTCAACACCCATCTAAAGCGTCACCTTGGACATTTTAGAGATGGGCCCGGGTTCAAGAAACTAATGGCTCAACATGTCTTCATATTCTATTCCACCATTCAAGTATTAGTACTGTGCACATTAGATTCTCGCACAATCCTTTTTAATATGCCATAAAGGGCACTCATTCAGACCATATGGGGTGAGCGTGGTTGTGTGTGTGTGTGTGTGTGTGTGTGTGTGCGTGTGCGCGTGCGTGTGTGTGTGCGCGCGTGCGTGCGTGCGTGTGTGTGTGTGTGCGTGTGTGTGTGTGCATGTGTGTGTGTGTGTGTGTGGGTGTGTGTGTGTGTGTGCGCGTGCGTGCGTGTGTGTGTTTGTGTGTGTGTGTGCGTGTGTGTGTGTGTGTGTGTGTGTGTGGGTGGGAGGCCTATCTCGGGTAGACGTATAGCGATGACAGTTATGACGGGGTAACAAATGTGTGGGGAGCGTTCTTTGCTCAAGATCAGTGCTGCTGAAACAGCACCCAGGTGCTACAGAACACATTGGCTGCGCTGAATGAGCTTACCCCCATGACAAGAGCTGGCCTGAGACCACGCGACGAGAGGTGCAATGTAAATGCAAGCTATAATTATGACTATTATTACCACTATTAAAACTAGCACGGTCTCGAGCAGAACAGAGGGCTGGAGAGCGATGGATGGAGGGAACAAAAAAGAGGGGGGGTACTGTAATCCAAACAGTGAAAGAAAGAAAACCGATAAAATACTCATTTCATTTGGCTCTGGTCCCAGTGTATGGTGTAAATCAGCCATAGATGGTGTACAGTATATGTTCCAGCTCTGACCTGCCCGAGCATATTGACTTAACCCAGTTGTCAAGGCTATGCAGCACTGTGTATATTTCTACAGGTGAGAGTTAAAATGTTCCTAAAGCTAGGAGCCTGTCTGAGATGAATTACCTCCGGCCCTGTGGCCTCTCCAAAACATCCCCCTCAAACATAATCAGGCGTCTGTCAGAAACAGAGGGGAGCTAGCTCCCAGAAGACGCTCGACATCGGAAATAACTGCAAGTTTAAATAATTTTCAAAAACAGCAGGCCAATAAATTTCCACGAGGGGAGGTTAATTTAGTAAGGTGAAACCTTGGTGCAATTACCCTGTCCGATTCCTCTCTCCTCCGTTCCTCCTATGCCTTCGTGCCCCGAGGGCGCCGGTCTCTGAAATGTCACACAGAGGAATTATTTTTCACCTGAAGAATGCAGCTCTGAAAAACAGGCTAATCTGGACAGGAGAGAGAGAGAGAGAGAGATATATTTCAGTGATTAAATTAGACTGGCAGTCTGGTCTGACTTCAGTCAATTAGCTTGACTAAATTAAGTCTAAAAGTAATGGCACTCGTACAGTTCAGTAATTACCGAGGCTCATGTTTATCCAGGGCTCCTAAATTACTCCCAACCCATTACACGTGTTTTGGTGTCCTGAATATGACACAGTGTGAGACGCATAACAGTCACACACAGGCTCCCCACCAACCCCACCCCCATCCCGTCCACCTATCTAAGCTCTCCTCCCATCATGCAGTTCTGTTTTGATAGCGCCTGGATGGAGGGAGCTGCTATCTACAGTGATGCTCTACCATGTCTCTAATTACGACGGTATCTTAATCTAGTCAAATCAACCAGATCCCAATCAGATTTCCCCAGGCCCTGACGGGCTCCTACCGCCCAGGAAGAGAAGACTCTGAGCTGAGCTTCAATCCTATTTCCTTTTTGAATCAAAGTCTGACTCAAGCTGTTCCTGTGTGAAGGGAGAAACGATCGTGCTGTGTCTTTTTGGAAACCAATGGCCAAACTATGTTGCCCAAACACACTTGCTGGCTGGCACACTCGAAGACAACCAGGAGCCAACAGTTGGGCTCTGGTCTGACTCTGCATTGACGTGTGTGGGAAGTTGCTAATTCAAACACGGCACAGTGTGGGCCTCTGGGAAAGTTTTGCAGTTTTACCCCAATTGAACAGTGGTTTGTAGTTGTAGTATTTAGTTTTGGTTTGGAGCAAGTTTGTAACTCATTAGCTAGAAGACTTGCAGTGCAGCTCTATAGGAGGTCTCACAGAGTTCCCCACACAGCATAACAAACAATGAAAAGCACAGAGGTTTACAGTAATTTCATAACCCTCTCCGCGGTACCAAGAGGCCATCATGTCGTCACTACACTAAATCACTAAGGTATGCTAATCTTAGCTGAAATAAACACGTTCCTCCATATTCAATGTTGCTGATTTATAAAAACCTAATCGAGAGCCAAGCTCATTTGCACATCAAAGGTCTGAGTTAGCAATCTCCCCAAGCCTCTTGCTTATTCCGCCCATCCCAGCTAAATACCAACAAACCCAAACGGCAGGAGTCCAAAGACCTCGCATTATAATTTATAAACAGTTTAAAGAGATAAGCAACACATTTACAAATGTACCATAAACACCATTAATGTCTTTAATATTCATAACAACTCCCCTCTGATGTGGTGAACGGTAGCTGTAAATGCTAAATGTTGTTTTGAATATCTTGTTCGCTAATTGAT
Source organism: Oncorhynchus clarkii lewisi (assembly GCF_045791955.1). NCBI lineage: Eukaryota > Metazoa > Chordata > Actinopteri > Salmoniformes > Salmonidae > Oncorhynchus > Oncorhynchus clarkii. Next base: position 10,149,658 of record NC_092179.1, on the reverse strand, counting down.
TGAGACTCGTTCGTTAAGGGAGACGCACACAAGCGAGATGCGGACGGTTTCAGCTGTTTTTTTTCTTCTCCTTTGCTGGAGAAAACTGCACGCGACAGGGTTTTCATCATCTAGTCAAATAAACTATCAGCCCTCTGAGAACTCAAAGCTGCTAACACAAGATATTACAGAAAAGATATTGCAGAATATCTGGACGGAAATTCATATTAGAGACAAATAGTTCACACTACAGTAAGCCTTGATCAACTTGGCAAGCAGAGGGGGTATACTAAGCCGAGTTAGCCAGCTAACTTTGATAAACAACCAGAAATAACTTTTTTCTTTATGGTTCAATAAGAAAGCTAAACTTTGATCTGTGTTTCTGATTGTTGGGTCAATTAGACCAGAACATGTATTGAAGTTATTTTAGGAATGTTTAGGCAAGTTAACTATCTTACAAGTGCAGCTAGTGTTGTCCCTATTTGTGTTCGCTTACGTGAAGTCTGTTTGTAGGAAGAAAAAAAACATGCGTTACTTAGAAATGAAAGACGAGCATCGATTGGACACAAAGGAGAGCAAAAGCAAAACATGATGAATATGTGCCAAATCAATTACCAGCTGCTAAACATAACCCACTGGCCTAATGAGGCACATACAGTTCAAAGGACATAATGTATGAGAGGGACCCAGGGAACAGGGGTGAGACTCTTGCTCTCTCTCCCTGTCATTGATTTGGTTCTGAGAGCGTGGCGAGCACAGCATCCTGAAGAGGCCTTTTGAAGTGCATATTGTAGTGAGTCTCCTGTAACAAATCACCTCCTTAGCGCTCAAACAGAGAACCCATGATCAAACCGCCACATCTCCACACACACAGGCAGAGCCATGCAAAGGAGTGGGAAATAACGAGGGGGGAGAGCGAGGGAGATGAGAAGGAAAAATGGGCATACACTCTGGCTCTGGCAGGGTGGGGGGGTACAAATCATCTGCTTTAAAATAAACTATGAAGAAAACAAGATAAATACTGACACGAAAGTATGGATGTAAGCTAGCAACACATCTGATTCGAGGTCTGTGTTGGGGTGTGTGTGTGTGTGTGTGTGTGTGGTTTGTGCTGTGTGTGCAAAAAGCCCAAGCTCCATCAGATCTCAATGCCTCCACAAGGGAAATACTCTGCACACACATTACATTGCACAGGTGTTGTAATAAAATAAAAAAAACTGCCCTAAAACGTAAAAACTCCCCCTAACGTCCTCCACCTCTCTCCCTCCCATGTGTGTGTTCATTAACAGATTACAACAGCTGTGGCTACAGTGCATTGAGAGGAGAGGGTGCTGCTGTAGCAAAAAGCACAGATTGGATCTGAATGCCAACACACACACACACACACACACACACACACACACACACACACACACACACACACACACACACACACACACACACACACACACACACACACAAGGGGTATCACTAAGCATCTGCGTGGAAGAGGCAGGTCCTAGAGGTGAGGGATGAGAGCAGCTTTACAGTAGCAGGCCCAGTGAGCCAAGCCTGTGTGGGCGCGCTGCTCTCCAGAGGCCTGGGGTTGGGAGGAAACCCACAGACCCACAGACAGACCGACAGACCGACAGACCGACAGACCGACCGACAGACAGACAGACAGACAGACAGACAGACAGACAGACAGAGAGAGAGAGGGACCTGAGTGGGAGAACCAGAAAGAGATACAGAGGGAGTGAAGAATAGGAAGGGGATGCAGAATGGTGGGGCAGAGGACATCCAAAGAGAGAGATGAGAGAGACACACAAAAATAAAGTGGCGAGAGACGGAGCCTCTCAGAGCCTCACAGACTCCCTCAGCCTGGATGCAGTCTCCCTGTCTCTCTTCAGTCACCTGACCTTCCACATTATGATAATGTAATAAACGCAGCAGAAAAGCAAATCCCAATACTTGTAATTTCCTCTCCCGCGCGGACTTCATGTAAATGCTTGTGTCCGTCGCCATAGGGGGGGAGCGAACAGGCAGCGCTGCCACACGGAGATAATAGCAAACGTGTTCGCAGGGGATGCTATTTTTACGACCACGCTAACCAAATTCGATCCTTCAGCACATTTCTTCAGAAGACACAGGTTCTCCTTCTTTTTTTTTTTTTTCTTCATGTACCTATTTCAATGAATATTCAGTGGAGAGTGAAAGTACAGAAATGAATTTATCCTATCCTTTAGCTCCGGGAATCAAAGTTGTTCTGTTTCTTTGATAATGGTGTAACATACGTTTACATACTGTGGAGATCAATGCGATCCTTGTCCCATCCTCCCACAGCACAGAAGATGCTCTCTCTTTCCCTGTCAGTCCTTTGACATCCAGTGTGTGTGTGTGTGTGTGTGTGTGTGTGTGTGTGTGTCCGTGATGTGAGTGCACTACACTTGCTATTCCCCAGGTTGTGATGAGACTCCAGACTTGTGCCTCTGTGTTTACAGCTCTGTGGGCTTGTTTCCTCCTCAGGACGAACACTGACAATGATGATGAATAAGTGAAGAGTCTCTCTCTATCTCCCCCACTTGCTCCCTCTCTCTTTGGCCCGGTGCTTTCTTTTCTTTATCCTGACTGTCCCCCAGTCTCTCCTCTGGCAGGAGGACATACCGGCTTCCTGGAATGGGAATGCTCTCAGAGGGGTCTAGGGACAAGCACATGGATAGAGGGAAAAAACACCTCTTTATCTCAGACTTCAGTGGGAATATGCAGGGTGGGGAGGCAAGGAGGCTAGGGAGGATTGTGTGTGTGTGTGTCTGTCTGTCTGAGGGGAAATGACACACTCCGAGAGAAAAGGGAATGCATTAAACAGAGTTCTCTCCTGTGGCAACACACACACGCACGCACGCACACCCTCCCACCCAGCCTTTTTATCCTCTCCCAAAGGACACCTTCATTATCCCTTACTCAACTAATTATAGAGCTCCAACACTACAGCACACTAACTAAATGGCATTTATTTATCTCTCGACTAGAGACAGGCTCCTCTGTAAATACCTAGTTACAGTGGGTTATAGGCCCAGCAAAGACATTGTTATATACCAGTCACTAAGAGTTCATGCCCAGCGTGACAAATAGCACATTAGAAAAGATTTTTCCCGCTGAAATGTGTCGGGTAAAGGCCATAAACTAGCTCCTCATAACATGTTTTGGCGCTGGGAAGGACCCTCGTTCGTCTTGCTTGCTGAGGCTGTTGTGGAATGCAAACAAGAGGACGTGGTTTGGTATTAATTCAGTATTATGCAACATCAAGTGCGTCCTCGCCTCAATTAAAACAGACGATCACATTAGGCCTTAAATCTTTAACGCAGACGGCTGAAAGGAACCATGACTGGCTAATAGTGTGTAATGCCTTTTGTCTGTGGGATGTGGGGGGGGGGGGGGGGGAAATCCGTATCGTCAGTAAAAATAATGCATCAATTAAGCAATTAGCCGGAGTACCGCAAACGAACAGAACAAACTGGGCAGCTATCCAAGCCCTCCCTCCTCCATCCCCAATAAGGCAGGCAGGCATCATGCCAAGGGGCTTGTAGCGTTCATTATGAAACATCACAGAGCAGAGGGTTGCCTTTCATTCTGCCAGAGTGGAGGCATTTGTCTGCCAGCTAGAGGAGAGTAGGCGAGTGGAGGAGAAGAGATGTTTTGTTCCAACAGATGTTGATGTTGTTAGCGGGGTGGAGGGGTAGCGAAGGGCACATAGCTCGGTCAAGGCTTGGTGCTTGGTTGGCGGGAAACTATCGGTGGGTGGGTGGGTGGGGGAGGCGGGCACAACAAAGCAATGTGCCATGGCCCTCTTCACTCGAACACAGATTAATTAAGCCATCAAAGCAGGCCTGCAGTGGCAGCCGGAGCTTAATTGTGGTAATTGGGGTTAATAAGGTGCCATTACACACTGATCACAAGTATTGTTTCATGGAGGTGGGTAAATTGAGCTGGGTTAAATACGGGCGGGGGTGGAGGGGTAGGTGGTAAGAGGGTTGGGGTAATGCCAGTTTGTTTCAGTTTTTTCCCCCCCACACAATGTTTGTTGTCCTTGGAGAGTGAGTGAGAGGCTGGTAAAACATGGCGGTTGCAGCCCAATTTATCAATACACTAATCTATGAACGGACTGAGCAACCATTCAATAAATCTATACATACATCTATGCATTGTCGATAATTCACTGTCGTTAGCAAGAAGAACCCTGGACAGACCTATTAAGGTCACTCAGTCCTTCCAACCATACATACAGTTACCATCCCTCCTGGCCTAACAGAACAGTACCATGCAACCATTTCAATAGGAAGTCATCAGTCCTTCAAAGCAGTGATAGTTTAGACGTGTCCTGGGTCCAACCTCAGTAACATCTTCTGAAAACGGAGACCGACGGTGAGAGATGGTGAAACAGGAAATCAATGTGACGAGGCTAGCTCTCTGATTAATGAATAGATTTCACGTCTGGCTAGCCTCAGTGACGAGCCTCTAACGTCTTTATATCAGCCGTGGCTATATCACACTCTCTCTCACTCTCTCACACACACACACGCGCGCGCGCGCGCGCACAGACACACACACAGAGGCTATAGCGGACAGACTGGACATAGTGGAGAAACATGACATGACTGAAAATGGACAGAACAAAACAGTCCGCAGCAGTTAGTTGAAGCGTTGCACAGAAATACTGATATGCTTAGTATGAAGCCCATTCTCTGACACAGGCTGTGACAGTTCTCTCTTTCCACTCCAATTCCATAGCAATTACACAGCTCTTACAGAACCACTATTAGCCTGGCTTTAGCCCATACATTTGTCCTGCTCACTCCCACTGGCAGAGAGCACTTCTCCAGTTTAAAGTGCAGAATTATCATTTGCACTAGATTAAAATGATGCGGTCGCTGTTGCGCCTTTCTCTTTTGAACACTAACTGAAACCAGGGGTCGCTTGATGTACAGTGCATTAAATGAGTGGTTTGCGTATGATAGAATGCATAGAGCACAGGCACTTACAGGATGTGAAAGAATCCCTCTAACCCTCGACCAGACAAGTGTGTACTCTGGCCTCTGATGAATAAGACCGATCTGACAAGTCCTGTCTACATCCGTTTGGAGTTGAATGTGAACACTGTATGAATGAACAGAGTGCTTAAACAGTCAGGCCTAAACTAGCAAAGCTCTGCAGTGTGTGTGCATATGTGTGTGTGTGTGTGTGTGTGTGTGGTATTTGTGTGTGTGGGGGTGTATATATATATATATATATATATATATATATATATATATATATATATATATATATATATCTGTGTGAGTTAGCTTCATCCCTGCAGGCTCTCCCCAGCTCTGAGTGGTATAGTTTTGGCAGGCAGACAGACAGTGAAGGAGAACAGAGCTAGGTGGGGCAGGGATCAGCACTGACTCCAGTCATTCAGCCACATCTGACTTTGATTAATTGGCTCTGTCTCTCCACCCAGCACCCTGACAGAAAGGTAGAGCCCAGACGCACTAGGATGCACTGGGAACCTTCAACAGGAAAAGACACACTGCACACACGCACACACACACTGCACAGACGCACAGACACACACGCACACACGCGCACACAAACACACTGCACGGACGCACAGACACACACACACACGCACGCACACGCACACACACACACAGTCTCTTGCTCACTCACTACATCAATGCAGAATCGTCCAAGCTGGTGAGAGTTGTTGAATCTCTGCTTAAATGATTTAAAACAGTAGTGTGCCTCCCTGCCTCCCTCTTTAAATGCACAGATCCCCCATGGTGCTGCTTAAATTAGTCCAAAAGGGAGTTTTTTTTAATGCAAACGTGTTTCCACCCTGGCTGCTGATGTCTCATCAGTTACAATGCTCACCTATCTTTGACTTAGTGTATTTCCTCCGTGTGTCTGCCAAACGCACTCCAGGATATCTATTCTGTCCGTCTGCTCAGTGTGTGTGTCTGTGTGTGTGTGTGTGTGTAGCCCTCTTACAGCTCTGCATCTCTCTGACTACCAGTACAACCCTGACAAACCGGGGCTGCTCTAATGATTTATCGGTCTTGGAAAACTTCAACAAGCAAGCCATTTTATAAATCATCTCTAGTTGCAACAACATAACCTCTGTGCATTTTCTAATAAAAGTGCTTATGGTAAAGAGGACCTCTTTAACGATCTCCAAGAGAGTTGAATCTATATACATAATCGCTGATATTTCCATTGAGACAGAGTTGTTGAATTGCGGAGACAGTAGCGTGATAAACCTTTGGAGAGATATATTTATCGGTCCTAAACGCTGTAACATCAATTCAGCACAGCTGGTCTTATTAATAGAGCTTCAAGCAATCATTATCATCCCACTACATGAGTGCACTACATAGACAATAGGGTGCCATTTTGGAAAAGCCTAGGACTTAACAGCAACACGGCAGCGCTAATTCTCCCTACCTGGCTTGCCATGTGGTACAGTAATTGCACTTGTAGCCATCAGAGTCAATACCATGATTACATTTATGATCTCAAGTAGGTTGCATTGTTGTTGCCTGATGGAAGGTTCTTAAGGCTGTTTACTGTACCTGCCTGTCGGAGCAGGAGGTGTAATTATGTTGCTTTGAGCAGGAGGTGTAATTATGTTGCTTTGAGTAGGAGGTGTAATTATGTTGCTTTGAGCAGGAGGTGTAATTATGTTGCATTAATTAACGGGGGGGGGGGGGGGCGAGAGAGAGCGAGAGAGAGCATTAAACGACATTAAAGTAAATAGATGCAATTTCACATTTATCCGGAAAAGGGAACACTCCATACTACTACTACCTCCGAAAGCAGCCTCTCGCCCTCTGATTCGTGGCAGTGTTGAACATGCTCCCTTCTTTTGTAAGCCGCTCAGAGACAACTGATGTACAGATAACAGCCTGGCTGCTACTGGGGGTACTTCCTTATGCACCCGGTGTAAAATAAAAAACGTATAGGTTGTAATGGTGTTTCATGATTTGATTCCACACAATAGGAGCTAGCTATTGCCTCTTGTGGTTTGTAATCCACAGGCCAATATCAATACCACTAACTCCTGTAACTGCCTAAAGGGGGTAAAAATGCGCATATGTTTTACTTTTTACTTTTCGAACGGAAAGAATCGGTTTCAGAACAATAGATAGTGAATGTCTCACTGTGACCTGCTCCAGATAGATAGGCCATGTATAACAGAAACTGACCTTTAAAAATACAATATGCTAATAAATAGCTGTGGCGAGATCCAGGCACTCCATACAAATGGACCGGCGGGAAACGCCTGTTTTAATCAGGTGGAGTTCTTTTTAAAAAAGGGCCCTCGGCCACATAATTGATCCCTAAAGGTAAGTCCCACACAGGAACCTGGGGACACCGCTCTCTATCACTATAAAGCACTACACTACTCTTTGTTTTGGGCTCAGGGAGGAAGGGGATTTAAATATACAGTATATTCTAGTCATATAAAGGCCACAAATGGTAAGCATTTTAATGATGAAACTGTTTTGGTGTGCTATTCCTACTGAATATGTAATAGAGACGGTGTGTTTTGCCCCTCTCCAGTGACGAAGGCAAACAGTCAGGATCAGAGGAAACGGATGCAATAACAAAGTCACTGAATCAGTGTTATTAATGATATGCTTGAATAAACACTGCAACTTAACATGAAAGTCATAACGTTCCCTCCTTGGCTAAAAAGTGCTGCATCTACTGCACCCCCTCCCCCACACAGACAGACAGACAGACAGACACACAGACACAGACTCACACACACACACACACACACACACACACACACACACACACACACACACACACACACACACACACACACACACACACACACACACACACACACACACACACACACACACACACACACACACACACACACACATTACTAGAACCAAACACACAAACACAAACACACAGACACAGACACAGACACACACACACAGACACAGAAACACACACACACACACAGACACAGAAACACACACACACACACACACACACACACACACACACACACACACACACACACACACAGCTTCAGACGTCCTCAGCATCTTGACTGGAACTTCTCTATGTCAGTTTGTTGGTTCAGAGGTAAAATAGTATTTTCAACTTCTTGGAAATCAATGTGATAAGGGGGATTATTCCTAAATCAATTAGTCTACTCCTCTGCTTTCGAGTGCCGCCATTGATCTGGTGATAAACAAGGGATTTATGAGTATATCGACCCAATTGGGGTTTCTGTGGCCTACCAGAGTACAAGAGCCCAAGTACAATCAGTGAGACTTCTCTCTCTGCAACCACAATGTAAACACATGGGCTTTGGCAGGACAAATCGCACTCTCAGGGCGGCTGCCTGCGGTTAGCTGTGATTATAGGTCACAGACACTGTCACAGCCACTTCAGCACAAGAAAAATCCTAATACTTCCACGTTTCAGGTACAACCAGCTCTACTGGGACGATTTCTGGCATTTGTGCTTGTTGTCTCTATGCTCCGGTGGTGAAACGAGCGGTAAAACGAGCTCTAGCTAAATGTGCAGTTTCATGTAACCGAGAGTTGTCCCTGGAAAATGAATCCAGTAATTGCATTACCGAGTTAGGTGGTGCTATAGAGATTACCTTAGACCAGCTGGGTAAACATATGACACACAGCACAAACATGTGCTTAATGTGAAATGTTACACTGATTAAATCATGACACACCGACTCCTTCCTCGCAAGCACAGCATAAACATTGAACAAAAATGAAGAAATCCAAAACATTTGCCAAGGTACAGCAATGGCAGAAAATTTAGACTGACTTCTACAAGACGGTACAGGGAAGGGAGAACTCAGAGGCTGGAAATTCATCCGTAAGTCTTTAATGGCTGGGGCATGATATGGCATAGTAAACTGTACGTTCCGGAGTCACAATACAATGTTTCTTAAATGTATTTTTAAACTTCAAGATAGGATTTTAGTGACCAACATATCATAGTTAAAACATTACACCATTTAATTGTCAGATTCGAAATCCAAGGACAGTTCCTTTGTTTCCTCTACGTACCCAGCATGCACCGTGCCTCCAAAATATCCCATAAAATCCTACCGCGGCACTTAATTGTTCAATATGAAGCCAAAGCATCTGAAGTAATTCCAATCTCTTTCTCCGATGAATATGTGCAATTGTCCTCTTTCCCCATTCTAATGTAATGCCATCTGCGCCGCGACGCGATTGGCTCGGTGTTGCCATTGCTGCCAACCGGGGTCAGCGCCACCATCAAGCGCTGTAATTGAGTAGTTAGTGGCAATTTTCTCCCTTAATTTCCATCTGCGAAAATCCGGGTGCCTGGCATGGAAAATAGCACATTACACCAAGCAGCGATTGTGGTGAAGTGTAATAACATCGTTTCCACAGTTTGAAAACTTCCCCCGAACAAATGAGGATCATTGCTATACATGTCATATCCACCCAACCCCCCACCCCCCCAACAAACACATGAACTGGGGTGCTACAGAGGGAGACAGAGGAGACGTACCCATAAAGAATGGGAGATGTTCCATTAACATACAGATAATTACCTTCCTCCGACACGCCAGCCCTCCCTTCAACACTATAATCCCTGTGACAAAGCCCTTTGAGGCGGCGTATCACAAACACCATGTTGACACCGAGGGCATGCTTAAAGACGGCGGCCATTTTGTCTCTGCATATTTATCATGACACTCGTATCAAAGAGAAGGTTGATTCATGAGCGTGTAACAAATAAGCAATGCCGTTCCGTGTGTGTTTCCTGACAGAAAAGGCCAGGGCGGAGTTGTAAACTAATGGTCCAATAGGTTTGAGCAGGTGCGAACGTTGCCACTCGATACATTTCTCTGGTAGATTTACGCAGATCATAAAAGCGACATTGGGGACAAAAAGGAGAGGAAATACGAGTCTGACTTCTAATGGCTAGGTTATAACACAGAGGATTTTATTCATTGTGACTCACGCACGCGCACACACACACACACGCACACAAAGGTCACATATTAAAGTGTTGGCATGTGGAAAATAAACGCTTTATCCCAAGCCCAATGATCTTTCTAAGGAATATACAACAGGAATGTTTTCATTAAAAATGTTTTTAGAATAATACATTAAGCACATTAAGACAATAATAGCAGTAATAGTAGTAATTTAATCGATTCACTCAAGTCTTTTCCATAAACTCCTGCCTCTCTGCTTAACGCATGCGGCAGCCCAGGCCTTTCATTCATTATTTACAACGCTCTGATGATGTGGTAATGACAACGGCATTGTTTTTTTGAACACTTAGAGAGTCTGTGAATCAGAGAGGCTTTCATTACGGGGCTCAACGGGCTGGCGGATTATCAAGGGCAAACAAAAGATAATTAACAACAGGCAGGATCTGGGACAGCCCAACCTGCTCTGTGCTGTGGCAGGAGGCCCCCTAGTCTCAGGGTTCACTTAACGCATGCGGGTCCTTTCAGCACACAGACGCTGCCGCAGCCTTCGCAACGGCTCAAACAGCATAATTAGTGAGATCTCCTGTTAGGAAAGGGAATGCAATTTATTTTTCCTTCTCTCCTCCTCCTCCCTCCCACCACCTCCACCTCTCTTTCTTTTTTGAATAGATATTAATACTTTGAATTCTGGCGTGAGAGGCCCTCAGGTCGACATTGTTTTAAGCCAGGTTGTAAATGAGGATAAAAGAACGATGGATGATAATGTGGTGCATGGATAATAAGGTACTGAATTGCTATACGGTATGCTGTAGGCTTACTCTTGGGTTCTGGTCAACGAGAGTACCCAAATATAATCTTTACATGTCATTAAATGAAGAGAAAACAACAACATTACTTGTACATGGTTTCCAAGAGTCAGAGCTCTCGAGGCAGGAGGAAAGATACCCAAGTACCCCATCCCTGTCTCCTTGTCCTCTGGTGAGCTCATTGTCAGAGGAGACCAATCTCAACCCACATCAGACTGCCTAAAGCTGTCTGTCTAACATTACAACTCACTCATAATCCACTGCATCAATAATTGTGTGAATGCCTAGTGTGTGTGTGTGTGTGTGTGTGTGTGTGTGTGTGTGTGTGTGTGTGTGTGTATGCGTGCGTGCATGTCTGAACTTATAATGTGTGTATTCGTGATGCAGTATAGTATGTACATGCATAAGTGAATCTAGCCGTCTGCAGCAAACCCCTTAAAAGTATTTTCAAAAACACACACGCGTGTCTGTACGGGAGGCCAACTCAAGGAAAAAGCAAACCATGCTGGAACTAGGCTTTTACAGCAAATGCTTTGAGTATAGACACCATGGTAAAGAAATGTGCACCGAAGGACCTGTAACGGTCTTCCTTCACTGGCTCAGTCAGCACCAAAGAGAGTGAGAGAACCGTCAGTTCTGACTACTTAGAGTGAAGGCAAGGCAGGGATTTTTTTTATTTATATTAAGGAGTAGGGACAGCATTCATTTTTAAAACCTCCTCAATAAAATATCATACAGTCGTCCCATATTCCTCAGTACTATAATGATATGAATACTTAAATGTAAATGCGTTCCGAGCGCGGGCTTCTTCTTCGGCAAGGCATCAGATCTCATTTTCTACTTAAGCTCTTCCGTCACGTTTATGCATATCCACACGCATGATACATATCTCGTTTTAAAGCCTCCTAATGCAACCCTGATCATTTTGCCTGACTTTAATGGGGCCGTGACTTGATTGGCCAGCTTCCCTCTTTAAGACAAAAAAATATCAGAAAAATAGGATCAAATGTGTCTTCACGTGAAACGCGGCGAATGTTTCTTTTGAAACTTCTCCCTCTCCTCTGCTGCGGCGGAGGAGTAAATACATAAAAAACAGAAAGACCTCGTTATATTTCTAGTTATGAGGCATTGTTTAATTGGGATAATGGGATTGATACATTACCATTCAAGTTGAACATTACAACGCGACGAAATACAAAGGCGATGAATGGATAACATGCGCATGAATGAAAAATCACGCCTAAAAAAAAAACTGATTTTGTACATTTATATTCTAAATTGAAAATGACAAGACAAATAGTCATTGAGAATATTATGCATCTCATTATCAGTGTTCTATATGCCAGGGCCCTTGTAAGGTTCTGATGGACCCAAGCGACTTCCTCCTCCCTGAAAACCAAAGTCCCTTTCTAGTTCATGGCAAGATGTTGTCATTTCACATTCCGATTCATAACAACTGAGCAGATGTGGTTGAGAATTCTGGCATATTGCACATGACTGGGGATACGATTCATGAAGGAAATCATAAACAGTCAATAGAATCAAATCCATTTCTTCATCTTCTATGGAACTGATTTGCTACAATGAGGTGAAGGCAGTCAATTCGGGAAGCAAACCTGCTTTCACTAAACCTGCACTACTTATAACAGAAAACATGTTTGCTCCAACAGCAATGGGTAAATTGTTGATAGAAGATCATCATATGACTACAACAAAAATGTTCAGGTTGAAATCAACTTCATGAATCAATCAAACGATTCAGCAGTTGTCAGAAAGTGCTTGACAGATACCCAGTCTAAAACCCCAAAGAGCCATCAATGCAGAGGCAGAAGCACTGTGAACATAACGTATCTCTGTCAAACAACACGCGGTATAGGGAAGCTAATTAATACCAAACTACAGGATCAGATATACTGGAACACAACAAATACTGTAACGCAACTTCGTTACTGTAAAAAAAAAAGAAGAGTTTTTTAAATGCTTAAGATATTGTCTTGACCCTGCAATCTCCTGTGATGTACAGTAATGGACCCCTTGGTGTCCTACTCGTTGAGAGGAGATTGTAGTGACGCAGTCAGGAGAGGGAGTGGCCTGCCTGTCTGGTGTCACCGTTAGTGTGAGGAGGGAAGACACGGGTGCAGGAGGGTCAGAGTAATGGAACGTCATGATTACACTCAGAAACACAGGAGAGAAGAGTCAAAATGGCAGAATGAATAACAGAGAATACATGTCTAAGAATCCTCATCTTTTTTTTAACCCTCATTTCTTACAATGGAGCTTTTATTTTCCAAATCTACAGCCTGCAATGGGAAATGAGAAAATGAAAAATTAACAACAAACTGTGCATAGGAAGTGGTAAATCCAGTAAATATCACTCTCCTCAATTGCTCAGCAGGTGCAAACATGTGCTCCAGGCTTTGAAAGGCTTTGAATACAAGGCTAAAGGGACAGAAAAAAGGGAATCCATTTCAACCCTCTTGATCCTGTGTAACCCTGACACCCTCAGAGGAGGAGGTGAGAGGGTGAAGAGAGGAGGCGGTGTTGAGGGCCTGCAATGGGGGTTCCTTGGCCTCCCTCTGCTTTGATGCCAGAGGACGTCAGCAGGGCTGGAGGGGCGGAGGTCTGGAGCACAGAGAGGGGCATGGTCCTCCTCAAACAAATAGAGAGATGGTGGCAGTAGGTAGGTAGGTAGGGGCACTTGGCATTTCCAGTGGCTGACAGGCCAGCTTGTTTGTGGGCTCTAATGAGCACTCGGACTCCATCAATGAGCGGAACTGAATCCATTATCATCATCATTTCAAAAGGAGGCCCGGCTGCTAAACAGCTTCCTGCATTAGCAGGAGTTGTCCTTGTTGTTCCATTTGATCAGTGATGGTGGCAGGGGGTTTACCACACCCCTGTTTGCTACAGTCTGATTACTACAGTACAGGTACACAAGCTGATACACACACACACACACACACACACACACACACACACACACACACACACACACACACACACAGTTGCACCACACCGTGTTCCGTTCAGCTGGGGAAATGAGTGATGGAAAATGAGTCAGAAGTTATGACCCTGCGAAGAGAAGCCATGATGCGAGCTAACAGTGTGATGACATGCTGTAGCTAGGTTCAAGCTAACAGAAGAAGAAAAAAACACAGCAAATAAACACTGGGAAGCACTGGATCCTCTAAATTCCATCTCTCTACCACCTTTTCAAGGGACATCACATCAAAGGACCAATTAGCGTGTGTGTGAAATTGGGCGTTGTGGCTTCAGCACCACTGTAAAGGGCTGTCATGGCCGGGGCCAGCCAGCTCACTGAGCAGCTGTCTGCAGAGTGGAGCCCAGCCTGCACACCTACCTCCCCTCTGCTGCCTGCTGACAGGGCCCCTCCTGAACCTGCCTGGCCCCTGAATGTGTGCCATTCTCTCTCTCCCCCTCTCTCTCGTTTTGTTCTCTCCTCACTCCCTCTAGCTCTCATTTTCTCCCCTCCCCTCTCTCTCTCCCCCCACCTCTCTCCCGCTCTCTCCTCACTCCCTCTTCTCCTTTCTCCCCACCTCTCTCTCGCTCAGTCCGTTAAAGGATTTTAATTAGGCCTCGACTGCACAGCGCCACACAGCGCTTTTGTATCTCCTGAATGGTACAAGGGCTGTGAATCTGAGCCAGTTCACAGCAAAGGCACTGATGTGAGGGAGGGATGGAGAAAGGCCTCTTTTTCCTCTTTCTCCCTCGCCTTTTATTTTGATATGTGCTACTTCACACCCATTCGGTCTCTTCTTTCAATGTGCCCTTCTATCTTCTTCTGTGGTCGTGGAATTATTGAAATGTTAACATTGCCTTTGATATTTAAGACAAAGGGTACAGCTCAGCAGACTACACAGCCGATCTGCTCAAACGGTAAAAAAAACCAACATATTTCATCTCACTCTCTGTCATGCTCCGCCAAGACTTTTCCCTGTGTATATTTCTAAATCGCCATTTCATCTTTCTCTGCCCTTTCCTCCACTGCAATGACATCCAGTACTACGTTCGACTGAAGAATGGACAATAAGTCATGAATTCATGTTTTTCGATTCACTGCCCACACTGTGGATTCTCCCATAGATTTGGTTGTAAAACCAGTCCTGATAGTCTCCATGCCATTTCAATTCTAGCTATATTATATGCATATAGTACAAGGGAAACAATATATACAGTCAATTAATGAAGTCTTATTTAACAGTTACAGGCTAAATTCATACAAGGAATTATACATGGCATCAATCCGTACAGTACACCATGGCAACCTAATGAGCAATGTAAACTGACAAACATGATAACAGTGGATTAAATATCTGTACGCTCTCATACTGTATATCTGGTGTTATTACACAAGCTGCTGAGTGTCACCCTAAGGAAAACACTGATACCAGGGATGGCACCGAGCCAGCAGGGTCCAGACCCCCCCCCCCCCCCTCTCATCCGTCCATCCTTCACTCTACGTCTCCCTCCCTCCTCTTTCCTCCCCTCCCTCCTCTCCCCTTTCCTCCCTCATTTTGGTATCATTGCAGCGCAATAGCCTTCGTTTACCAGTCGAACCCAAATGAGCTGGGCAGGTCTTATCCTCTTCATCACGCCATCACACCATTCAAGGCGCCGGGCGGGCCGGGCAGGCGCCGCTTCCTTTGGCTCTCTAATGACAGTCCTATCTGACAGCGTTTTACATCTCCCCTGCTCTGTCTACCCCTCCACTTCACCGCCAGACAAAGACATTAATACCCCTGGTGACTGTGTTTTAATTAAGCAATTTCATGCAAATTACACATTTTAGATTGTCAAATAATATACTGCGCAAAATTGTAAGCAGGCTGATCTGATATGCATGGAGTGTTATTCTTCCAGGCGCTGTGCATACATGGAAAATGAACAAAAATGCTAATTTCGAATCTATTATGCAAACAGTGAGATACTTACATAGATTTGCACGCCTTTCTTGGCATGGCTGAACTGCACTCTTGAATTCTATGGATGGATGGATGCCTGGATAGGATTTCTAAAGCGGTTTATTTTGCTTTTATTTTCCTTTTCAATCATATCTTTCCCGATTACCTTTAGGTACAAATATTATTCCTATTCTGGCAATTTGGTATTTTTGACAACAAGACAACAGAAACCAACATTAATACTGTAAATGTAAAATATGGCAGGTTATGGCTTTACTTTATAAGGCCTTTTAATTAACATTACCTTCACATATAAAGATTTGAACAACCCAAGAAGACTAATAATGTATTTTTTTTTAGAAAGTAATAATGAAACAAAGACCATAATAATTTACGCGGGTGATCCTCCAATCCTCAATTTTCTCCCTTTTGTACATAGAACCCATTTTAAATTAATTATAATCCACCCAAGCCTTAGCACAGCGGAATCAGTAACGATGACAAAAAGAATATAACGTTGTACTTTATTATAGGTGGCTTGATTTAATCTCGGGGTCCTGCCTCGTGAGAGTCCTTAGAACAAGCAACGTTCTTAGAGAAAGAAAGAAAAAAAAGTTTTACGAAACCACAGGCGCTAACAGTCAGCGAGGTGGCACAGGCAGCTACCGCAGCACAATGAGGCCCTTCTTAACAGGAGAGGAGAGGAGAGATCTTGCTGTTTCTTTGTGATTTAAATACATTTAATCAAAGGTTTGTTTCGAGATGCTGCCACTTAATAGTGTACATTACCACATGCAATAAAAGTGAATGATTTGCCGTCCTTCCAGTCACTTCTTTTAATAGGGGACAAATAGCGGGATAAGAGCGGGGACGGTGACATTAATGACAGGGTACAGAACACAGGCCTTGATGTGAGTTTTCCAGTCAGAAGTGGCGGTTCATTTTAATAATGGACCCTCATACAATAATCAAGGAGGGGATCTTATAACGAGAACTCATTTCAATACACCAACAAAAAAAATCGAACCGAATAGCGAGGAACTTTCAACAGCCAGTCAAAAACCACACGGTCTGGCTTCAGTCAGTCAGCAGGAGGCCTCTCTAGGCCCTTTCCACTGTACACCCCTGCAGGGAAGGTTGTTATGATTCCTCTGATTTCAATGAAGTCAACAAGAGCAAGGCAAGATTAACATCGGATAGAGAGAGCCAGGAGTTTTTCCCCGAGCACATGACCTGACCAGGAAAACACAATATGCAGCAACTAGGTCTAATATGGACTCTAACTAGGACCTATGCCATGTCCGAAAAGGCATTTTGGGTATGCAAAATGTTGTTTTACAGCATATGACTTAAAAAAAAATGTTTTATGCTTTAAATGCTAGGATGTCATACTAATTTCAACTTTTCATGTCGTAGAATTTGCTGCACACTACTGAGGAAGAGAATCGTCTTTCGAGACCTACGTATGTTTGACAACAGCTGATAATTCGAAATGGTGACGCGCTGTACATGAATCAACGCAACTGTAGATAAGCATTCTCATTATGGACGAGCCTAGTATGTCGATATGTGTAGCTTACTGCACTTCTATTTACTAAACAGTACGTTGCAAATAGTATGTAGTACGATTAGTACACAGTATGCAGTTTTAGTAAGAAGGCTAGACAGCGTTCCGATAAACTCCTGAACCTATAGACTCCTACAAACTCCTGAACCTATAGACTCCTATAAACTCCTGAACCTATAGACTCCTATAAACTCCCGAACCTATAGACTCCCGAACCTATAGACTCCTATAAATTCCTGAACCTATAGACTCCTACAAACTCCTGAACCTATAGACTCCTATAAACTCCTGAACCTATAGACTCCTATAAATTCCTGAACCTATAGACTCCTATAAACTCCTGAACCTATAGACTTCGATAAACTCCTGAATCTATAGACTCCTATAAACTCCTGAACCTATAGACTCCTATAAACTCCTGAACCTATAGACTCCTATAAACTCCTGAACCTATAGACTCCTATAAACTCCTGAACCTATAGACTCCTATAAACTCCTGAACCTATAGACTCCTATAAACTCCTGAACCTATAGACTCCTATAAACTCCTGAACCTATAGACTCCTATAAACTCCTGAACCTATAGACTCCGATAAACTCCTGAACATATAGACTCCGATAAACTCCTGAACCTATAGACTCCTATAAACTCCTGAACCTATAGACTCCTATAAACTCCTGAACCTATAGACCCCTATAAACTCCTGAACCTATAGACTCCTATAAACTCCTGAACCTATAGACTCCTATAAACTCCTGAACCTATAGACTCCTATAAACTCCTGAACCTATAGACTCCTATAAACTCCTGAACCTATAGACTCCTATAAACTCCTGAACCTATAGAATCCTATAAACTCCTGAACCTATAGACTCCGAAAAACTCCTGAACCTATAGACTCCTATAAACTCCTGAACCTATAGACTCCTATAAACTCCTGAACCTATAGAATACCATCATATTATGACCATATGGTTTTGAGTCTGAGGACGGAACACCGCAAAGCGCTGCGGTACAGTAGAGACTTTTAGGCTGATGTATTTACCACAGACATACTGTTACTGCCTGGCCTGGTTTACAGAAGGAATTCCGAGGCGTCCCAGACCAGACCAGGGCTGTGTTGTTAACAAACAAGTTTGTTTCCAGTGGCCCAGCACATCATCATTCATAAGGAACTGTTCAATTCTTATTCAAGGCTCAGACGCAAGGCACAGCAGCTCTGTCCTGTGGTGAGGCCTGTGATGGAGATAAAGACAACAGTGTATAGCCAATTCCATGTCACACTCAGTGTTATGGGCCTTTATTTTAGGACACTGCCTCATCCCCTCCACCCTATTTCTCTCTCTCCTTTCCTTCACTACTTTCCCCTCTCTCTCCATCACAATCTAAACAGAAATCTGATCTGAATTCAAAGCCCCGTCATCTCTCCGAGGTACCATACGACTGCCGAGTGAACCCATTGTGTCATCCGGGCCAGGGCCCGTGTCCTGTCCTGCGGTCAGTCAGTTTGTGTGGATGTAAACAAAGCTCGCATGACATCGAGGCGTGCTGGAGGGAATCAGAAGCTGGCAGCCTGTCGACTGCACAGTGTTCCCAGTGATGGGATATTAAACGGTAATTATATGATCCGAAAGGCAATCTGATTAGTGCATGGCAACAGTTGTTATTGATCCCAAGTGTAGGATCTGTGGCCTGGTGGATAAATGTTTATCATATGGCTCCGGCTTGACTTCGGAAACAGATTCAAACGCTCTTGTCAAACAGCGGAAACACAAGCCAATGATGAAGTGAGGGTTCAAGAGTCGTTCGTAAGTTCAGTACCAATGGAAGTCTGACAAACAAACCGGGCTAAGAGGTATTGGGTAAAGAAAAGGCCCCCAAAGGTTGGGCACTGCACTATGTCATCATACTGTAAAAACCACAAAGGTGTTTATTTCACAGACTGGGTGTCATGTCATCCTAAGATGTGTTCTTCTCAAACTAAATGCCAACAATGAGGCATCTTCTTGAAATGGTCCAGGAAAACTAATACAATAATGAGTTATTTTACTAGCCATTAATCAAGCATATCGCTTCACAAAATGACTCAGCAAACCTCAGTCATGGCATACAGAGCCAAAAACGCTGTAAAAATACAACAAAACCTCCCTAAATCATCAACACAAATCAGTGACTACTCATTATTCGGCAACAACAGAACAGTTCCACAAGCAGTGTGATGGAAATCGTTTTCCTGTTTCCAGGCCTCTATATCGCGATGAATGTAAAGCACAACAGCCCCAGTGTTGTGGCGTCTCGTTAACTGTGCCTCTAGGTAATCCAATTGATCTGCAATTCATTTTCGCAAGCGTTAAATCAATGCACAAAGACATGAAAAGCCCCGGGTTTTATAACTTCAGTCAGAGATACCGACAACACTTTGTAACACAGATAATCATGCTAACGTTCCTTGCTTGTTTGTAACTCGGTTACAGTATGATCAATTTGGTGAATGAGAAAAGCGCCTATACGCTTGGGGGGGGGGTGGATTTAGCATGAAGATAATGTAGAGTGAAATGTGCCTTTTCCAGAGTGTCTCTCTGTATTTATGGATCGTTCTCCCTACCTGCGGACCTGAGAAGACTAGCGGTCACCGATTGGCGATCCACATAAAGAAAAAAGGAGGGGTTTAAAAAGAAGAGAAAAAAAAAGTAAAAAAGAAAGAATAGCTTTTGCTTTAATCTGTTATGCACTGCACTCATGTCCCTCTCCGCTACCCACAGTCCTTAGCAGGCACAGTAGATCAACGCCCCAGAGGCATCGACGGCTCTTTCCCTGTCACAGACCGTACACACCAAACACACTCAAACCACTTCCTAGCACTGCAACACTCCATTCTCACCTCTCCATCGCAAACAAGAAGAAGACATTGCCGGGACTCAACACAACACACAGCACACAAACATCGACTGGTATCTCATCATTCAAAGTACAGTAAATCTTGAGCTGGAGCAATACTACCCCTCGTTCCATAGTGATTGATAAAGCAGCAAAACATGTCATTATAATTGATTCCAGATGAGCTTACCCGTAGTGCCTCGGAATCTGAATAGCAAGCTAGTAATTAGGTCATGCTGTTCAATTTTTAATGATCTCTGAAAATCATATTCATACTCACAGTGTGCCAGGTACAGCCGGCCCAGAGTGATACATCATCATTCTGTGACATGAACACAAGGCCTATCCGTTTAATTGTGTGACCTTTGCAGACCCGGGGCTGTACGCTGTGTTGAGGAGAACTATTCAGTGGGGAGTGCATGGGGAGGATAAGTGATGGTTATCAGGAAGGAGAGGTGCACAAGGCAAGCTCATCATAAAACAAAGCAGGGCAGATGTGGCATCGATCAATCTATCTTCAGTTTTTTCTTGGAATACTTATTAGATGCGTTTTGTTTTCTTGTGCATTGGCAGGTAGCAAGACAGGTGATATGCAGGTAATTCATCTACTTTCATCATGCGCAGGATAATGAAAGAAAAGCAATCAACAGTAGACATTCAATCCATCTCATCTTAATCCTCATCAACTCATTTTGTCCAATGGTGACTGATTGATTTCTGATTTCATCAATCAAGCGTAAAGGCACACACAGCATTTGGAGAAACGGGGCGATCAGATCAAGAGCTCTTGACCCAAAAGGTCAGCCCACGGTTGGGACATTTTTAGCAGGCTGGTAAAGGCCAACCGATCATGCATAGCCGGCTCTCTTGACTTCCCTTGTCAAAGCTCATAGGTAGGCTTGTCCAAGCATACAATAATAATCCAGTGTCACCGGGTCAACCACCGTGGGCAGACTGCTATTAGATTAATACTAAAGCGCAGGCTGAAGTATAGTATAGGGAGAGACTAAAGAGATGGTTTGCGGCAACACCTCGTTCACCTTCCTCCATGTAAAAATCCATCATTAGTGAGTGATTGCTCATCCCACGCCAGCTTTTCACAGTAACGTGCATTTGATCCTATAATTATCCTCCCGGTGAAATGACTGCATCTGGAGTTTCCAAACTGACAACTCTATTTGGACAGAAATAATCCCCTCTATCGTGGCTGCTGATACCTGAAAATAATCTACCCGCTCGGGCGGGAAAGACAAGCCTGTCTCACATGCCTTCTCTAAGGCAACGTATGCGTGGGGCACGATGCTACTGGTGCCGAGCTGCCGGTAATTCAGCCATCCTGGTTTGGCTTCTTGAAGCATGTCGTTTTATCATTGTACGGGTTTGGCTGTTGCTGCAATTTAGTAAAGTATGTAAATGGGGGTAAGAGCTACAAGGGTGACAGGCTTCAGATGCTAAGTGGGATCCTGATTACCCAACCTGCCAAAAACCAGCCTGAGACGCTTTGCTGCATCGGATACCGTGGATAGCACAGATCACTGCTACTACTCACCTCCTCAATACCTATCTACTCTATGTGAAGATAGGTATCCTAACTAACTAACTAATAGACTACATGCACCAGCTACAAAAACAGATACAGTCTAATACTGACGAGCATGTCTATGCTCCAATTTGAGTATATAGATACAGCATTTTACAGTACGCCTTGTGTATCATTCTGATAAATGGTTTTATTGACGTTTCCAGTGGGACAGCTACGCAATCATCTACAACTGGAGCTCCTGTTTCGGTCATATTCATAGCGATAGCAGTTTGAACCAAATCGCCACATTCTCACACTTACTAGGGTGTTAAATTAAAAGCAGCCGATTTTGAAATGAATTGAGAAATTCTGTCTGTGGAAGAGAACCAAAGAAAATACAAAATGCGAAAGCAACTGCTGCTGAAGAAGAGGTCAAATATATAGAAATGGCACCTTAATACCGTCTAAACAACTTGCGGCCTTCCTTTATTAGTGGTCCTCGTGTTAATACATCATTGTAAGAGGAGCGTGAAGGACAGACTTTGATGGGATTACTGCGGTTCGGCTATAATGGCAAATTTCTGTTCAATTCAAATTCAGGAAGACGACGATACATCAAGTGAAAGGGAGAGGCGACTGTAGTGAGAGAGATAATGAAGCAAGGGCGACGTACTTATTATTGGGCCAATAATAAATAACAGAGCTGAAATTACACTCATAAATAGAGCCACAGTCAGCAGGCCCATTAGCGTTGCCAGGCCGACATGACAAGGCAATGATGCTGGGTAAATACATGCTGTTTATTCATTTGGACCCGTTTTGGATTTAAATAGTGCTTAGCCTAGCCGGGCGAGGTAGAGATGATGAACAACTTCCCGGCGTATAAAATGACAAAGGGCAAATAACATGCACGATAAAAAACATTTTATGTCACTCATTTGGTAGAGAGAGAGAGAGGGAGAGGGGGTGAAATAGCACTGGATTTGACACATTAGCTGTAGCAGGCAGCAAAGCTGATTTTCAGCTTCACTGGTAACTCAGAAGGGACTACAAAGAACGATGCTGCCAGCTTTGCATGGTTCGTTTATGTATTTATGTATTTATCTATTTACATTACCGTGGGAAGCTTTGGTGAGTAGTATAGTGCATCATGCTAGTGGGAATCCCCCTACTAATAATACTAAGCTGTGAAGAAGGCACAGTGATGCCGAAACGTGGGTGGTTTACCCAATAAATTACTGGGAGCTTGTATGTAGAGTGCAACTCCATTTTTATAGCCTACTGTAATTACAGTTGAAGTCTGAAGTTTACATGCACCTTAGCCAAGTACATTTAAACTCCGTTTTTCACAATTCCTGACATTTAATTATAGTAAAAATTCCCTGTCTTAGGTCAGTTAGGATCACCACTTTATTTTAAGAATGTGAAATGTCAGAATAATAGTAGAGAGAATTATTTATTTCAGCTTGTATTTCTTTCATCACATTCCCAGTGGGTCAGAAGTTTACATGCACTCAATTAGTATTTGGTAGCATTGCCTTTAACTTGTTTAACTTGGGTCAAACATTTTGGGTAGCCGTCCACAAGCTTCCCACAATAAGTTGGGTGAATTTTGGCCCATTCCTCCTGACAGAAATGGTGTAATTGAGTCAGGTTTGTAAGGCCTCCTTGCTCGCACACGCTTTTCCAGTTCTGCCCACAAATGTTTCATAGGATTGAGGTCAGGGCTTTGTGATGGCCACTCCAATACCTTGACTTTGTTGTGTCCTTAAGCCATTTTGCCACAACTTTGGAAGTATGGTTAGGGTCATTGTCCATTTGGAAGACCCATTTGCGACCAAGCTTTAACTTCCTGACTGATGTCTTGAGATGTTGCTTCAATATATCCACAAAATTTTCCTACCTCATGATGCCATCTATTTTGTGAAGTGCACTAGTCCCTCCTGCAGCAAAGCACTACCACAACATGATGCTGCCACCCCCGTGCTTCACGGTTGGGATGGTGTTCTTCGGCTTGCAAGTTTCCCCATTTTTCCTCCAAACATAACGATGGTCATTATGGCCAAACAGTTCTATTTTTGTTTCATCAGACCAGAGGACATTTCTCAAAAAAGTACAATCTTTGTCCCCATGTGCTGTTGCAAACCATAGTCTGGCTTTTTTCCAGCAGTTTTGGAGCAGCGGCTTCTGCCTGGCTGAGCGGCCTTTCAAGTTATGTCGATATAGGACTCATTTCACTGTGGATATAGATACTTTGTACCTGTTTCCTCCAGCATCTTCACAAGGTCCTTTGCTGTTGTTCTGGGATTGATTTGCACTTTTCGCACCAAAGTACATTCATCTCCAGGAGACAGAACACGTCTCCTTCCTGAGCGGTATGATGGCTGCGTGGTCCCATGGTGTTTATACTTGCGTACTATTGTTTGTACAGATGAATGTGGTACCTTCGGGTGTTTGGAAATTGCTCCCACGGTTTAACCAGACTTGTGGAGGTCTACAAAGGTCATGGCTGATTTATTTTGATTTTCCCATGATGTCAAGCAAAGAGGCACTGAGAATCAGTCTCAAGGTCATTCATCAGTGATTTAAAAATACCAAATCGGGACAAGTTCTTCCAGTTTAAAAGTATTTTGTAAGGTGTTTCATGACGATGGTGCAGAGTACATAAAAGCCCTTTTACCAATTTCAGTTGGGACATTTGGAACAGTTAGCAGGATAAAGTCCAGCGAATGAAGAGAGTACCCACCACATTTCTGAACAATAGAAATGCCCAAATAAAAAGGTAGTAAACCCAAAATGGCTTTGTAAATAAAAGTATACCAGTGACTGAGCCTACAAGTGACTAGAGAAGGCCAGCCAACCCTGGTATACAAAGTGCAGTGGTGCGTAAGGGTTTTGCAGTTTAAAATAAATCTCAAAGTGCTATGGTAAAGGGTGTCAATTGATCTCAAACACTGAGCGGAAGCATTCATATATAAAATATCCCCATAGTCTAGTAAAGGCATAAATGTAGCCGATGCTAGCCTCCTTCTGGCTTCAAAAGAAAAACAGGCCTTATTCCTAAAATAAAATCCCAATTTCAGCTTACATTTTTTTGTAAGTTGTTGAATATGCAATTTAATAGAAAGGCCGTCATCAATTAAAATTCCAAGATATTTATATGAGGTTCCAATCTCAATCTCATTGCCCTGACAGGTGACAACCCTAATTGCTCCTGTAAGTCTGCTAAATGACTAAAATGTAAAAATGTTTATTACCTCAAAACTAATACATAGATTAAAGATGTGTGTATTTTTGCAATATAGACGGAGACGCTACAAAAATACACTTGAACAATAGGCCTATATCTAAAAATACACTTGAACAATAGGCCTATATCTAAAAATACACTTGAACAATAGGCCTATATCTAAAAATACACTTGAACAATAGGCCTATATCTAAAAATACACTTGAACAATAAGCCTATATCTAAAAATACACTTGAACAATAGGCCTATATCTAAAAATACACTTGAACAATAGGCCTATATCTAAAAATACACTTGAACAATAGGCCTATATCTAAAAATACACTTGAACAATAGGCCT
Source organism: Oncorhynchus clarkii lewisi (assembly GCF_045791955.1). Lineage (NCBI taxonomy): Eukaryota > Metazoa > Chordata > Actinopteri > Salmoniformes > Salmonidae > Oncorhynchus > Oncorhynchus clarkii. The sequence goes on along the minus strand of NC_092179.1, from coordinate 10,124,408 downwards.
ATATCTAAAAATACACTTGAACAATAGGCCTATATCTAAAAATACACTTGAACAATAGGCCTATATCTAAAAATACATACAGCCTTATGCTATTATATACACTGCCGTTCAAAAGTTTGGGGTCAGTTTGGTCCAGAAATGTCCTTGTTTTTGAAAGAAAAGCACAATGTTCCATTAAAATAACATCAAATTGATCAGAAATACAGTGTAGACATTGCTAATATTGTAAATGACTATAGTAGCTGGAAACAGCTGATTCTTTATGGAATATCTACATAGGCATACAGAGGCACATTATCATTAACTATCACTCCTTTGATCCAATGGCACGTTGTGTTAGCTAATCCAAGTTTAGCATTTAAAAGGCTAATTGATTATTAGAAAACCCTGTTGCAAGTATGTTAGCACAGCTGAAAACTGTTTTTCTGATTAAAGAAGCAATACAACTGGCCTTCTTTAGACTAGCTGAGTATCTAGAGCATCAGCAGTTGTGGGTTCGATTACAGGCTCAAAATGGCCAGAAACAAAGAACTTTCTTCTGAAACTCGTCAGTCTATTCCTGTTCTGAGAAATGATGGCTATTCCATGTTAGAAATTGCCAAGAAACTGAAGATCTCGTACAACGCTGTGTACTACTCCCTTCACAGAACAGAACAAACTGTCTCTAACCAGAATAGAAAGAGGAGTGGGAGGCCCCAGTGCACAACTATGCAAGAGAACAAGTACATTAGAGTGTCTAGTTTCAGAAACAGACGCCTCAAAAGTCCGCAAATGGCAGCTTCATTAAATAGTACCCGCAAAACACCAGTCTCAACGTTAACAGTGAAGAGGTGACTCCGGGGATGCTGGCCTTCTAGGCAGAGTTCCTCTGTCCAGTCTCAACATCAACAGTGAAGAGGTGACTCTGGGGATGCTGGCCTTCTAGGCAGAGTTCCTCTGTCCAGTCTCAACATCAACAGTGAAGAGGTGACTCCGGGGATGCTGGCCTTCTAGGCAGAGTTCCTCTGTCCAGTCTCAACATCAACAGTGAAGAGGTGACTCCGGGGATGCTGGCCTTCTAGGCAGAGTTCCTTTGTCCAGTGTCTATGTTCTATCGTTATCTTTCCTTTTGATTGGCCAGTCTGACATATGGCTTTTTCTTTGCAAGTCAATACCCCATTATGACATAGTGAAAACAGGTTTTTAGACATGTTGGCAAATGCATTAAAAACTAAAAACTAAAATAACTTATTTAGATAAGTATTCATACCCTTTGCTATGAGACCCGAAATATAGCTCAGGTGCATCCTGTTTCCATTGATCATCCTTGAGATGTATCTACGACTTGATTGGAGTCCACTTGTTCAATTGATTGGACATGATTTAGAAAGGCACACACCTGTCTATAAAAGGTCCCACAGTTGACAGTGCATGTCAAAGCAAAAACCGAGCCATGAGGTGGAAGGAATTGTCCGTAGAGCTCCGAGACAGGATTGTGTTGAGACATAGATCTGGGGAATGGTACCAAAACATTTCTGCAGCATTGAAGGTCCCCAATGAATAAAGTGGCCATCATTCTTAAATGGAAGAAGATTGGAACCACCAAAACTCTTCCTAGAGCTGGCCGCCAGGCCAAACTGAGCAATCAGGGGAGAAGGGCCTTAGTCTGGGAGGTGACCAAGAGTCCAATGGTCACAGAACTCCAGAGTTCATCTGTGGAGATGGGAGAACCTTAAAGAAGGAAATCTCTGCAGCACTCCACCAATCAGGCCTTAATGGTAGAGTGGCCAGGTGGAAGCCAGTCCTCAGTAAAAGGCACATGACAGCCCGCTTGGAGTTTGCCAAAAGGAACCTAAAGGACTCTCAGACCATGACAAATAAGATTCTCTGGTCTGATGAAACCAGGACGTGTACTCAAAGCATGTGCTGAACAATTGTCTTCCCTGACATTTTCAACCTCTGCCTGACCGAGTCTGTAATACCAACATGTTTCAAGCAGACCACATAGTCCATGTGCCCAAGGAAGCGAAGGTAATTTCCCTAAATGAGAACCGCCCTATAGCACACACGTCCGTAGCCATGAAGTGTTTTGAAAGGCTGGTCATTGCTCACATCAACAGCATCCTGCCGGATACCCTAGACACACTCAAATTCGCATACTGCCCCAACAGATCCACAGATGTCGCAATCTCAATCTCACTCCACACTGCCCTTTCCCTCGTGGACAAAAGGAACACCTAAGTGAGAATGCTGTTCATTGCCTACAGCTCAGCGTTCAACACCATAGAGCCCACGACACCTTCTTCTGCAACTGGATCCTGGACTTCCTGACGGGCCGCCCCCAGGTGGTAAGGGCAGGCAACAACTGCCACGCTGATCCTCAACACTGGGGCCCCTCAGGGGTGTGTACTTAGTCCCCTCCTGTAGTCCCTGTTCACCCACGATGGCAAGGCCAAACACAACTCCAACACCATCATTAAGTTTGCTGACGACACAACAGTGGTAGGCCTGATCACCGACAACGATGAGACAGCCTATAGGGAGAAGGTCAGAGAACTGGCAGTGTGGTGCCAGGACAACAACCTCACCCTCAATGTGAGCAAGACAAAGGAGCTGATCTCGCTATTGTTATGTTTGATTTGATATATACACTACCAGTCAAAAGTTTTAGAACACCTACTCATTCAACAATGTTTCTTTATTTTTACTATGTTCTAGAGTAATAGTGAAGACGTCAAAGCTACGAAATGACACATATGGAAGTGTAGTAAGCAAAAAAGTGTTGAACAAATAAAAATGTTTTAAAAAATTGAGATACTTCAAATAGCCACCCTTTGCCTTGATGACAGCTTTGCACACACTGGGTATTCTCTCAACCAGCTTCACCTGGAATGCTTTTCCAACAGTCTTGAAGGAGTTTCCACACATGCTGAGCACTTGTTGGCTGCATTTCCTTCACTCTGCGATCCGACTAATCCCAAACCATCTCAATTTGGTTGAGGTCGGGGGATTGTGGAGGCCAGGTCATCTGACGCAGCACTCCATCACTCTCCTGGTTTTCTAAAACGTTTGACCAGTTGTGTGTGTTATTATTTTTAATAGCAGGACACCGTGAAGTCCATTATTACACTGAAGAGCATGAATTAGGCTATTAGAGAAGGTTTGAATCCTGAGCAACTTGCAGCAACAGCATTGTTTGAAGTTCAATAGACCAACATAGCTACAGTAATAGATCAATGCTGGGTGCTGGAAAACCTAGCGAAGAACATGGGTAAGGTAGATATTGTGGTGCTTGTGTAAATTTCCTTTATTTTTCAGCTTCAGATCAACTCCTACTTCTCACTTAAGACGTTGTTTGGGTATAACGCTACAAGCTTGGCACACCTGTTTTTAGGGAGTTTCTCCCATTCTTCTCTGGAGATCCTCTCAAGCTCTGTCAGGTTGGATGGGGAGCGTTGCTGCACAGCTATTTTCAGGTCTCTCAAGAGATGTTTGATAGGGCTCAAGTCCGGGCTCTGGCTGGGCCACTCAAGGACATTCAGAGACTTGTCCCGAAGCCACTCCTGTGTTGTCTTGGCTGTGTGCTTAGAGTCGTTGTACTGTTGAAAGGTTAACCTTTGCCCCAGTCTGAGGTCCTGAGTGCTCTGGAGCAGGTTTTCATCAAGGATCTCTCTGTACTTTGCTCCGTTCATCTTTCCCTTGATCCTGACTAGTCTCCCAGTCCCTGCTGCTGAAAAACATCCTCACAGCATGATGCTGCCACCACCATGCTTCACCATAGGGACGGTACCTAGTTTCCCCCAGATGTGACGCTTGGCATTCAGGCCAAAGTGTTAAATCTTAATTTCATCAGACCAGAGAATCTTGTTTGTCATGGTCTGAGAGTCCTTTAGGTTATTTTAGGCAAACTTCAAGCGGGCTGCCATATACCTTTTATTGAGGAGTGGCTTCCGTCTGGACACTCTACCATAAAGGCCTGATCGGTGGAGTGCTGCAGAGATCGTTGTCCTTCTTTAAGGTTCTTCCATCTTCACAGAGGAACTCTGGAGCTCTATCAGAATTCCCATCGGATTCTTGGTCACCTTCATGACCAAGGCCCTTCTCCCTCGATTGCTCATTTTGGCCGGGCAGCCAGCTCTAGGTTCCAAACTTCTTCCATTTAAGAATGATAAAGCCCACTTTGTTCATTGGGGACCTTCAATGCTGCAGAAATGTTGCCCTGACATGCACTGTAAACTGTGGGACCTTTTATAGACATGTGTGTGCCTTTCCAAATCATGTCCAATCAATTGAATTTACCACAGGTGGACTCCAATCAAGTTGTAGAAACATCAAGGATTACCAATGGAAACAGGATGCACCTGAGCTCAATTCTCATGTCTTTGGATTTTAAACAATCAATACTGAAACTTTCAGACAAAGTTAATGTTAAATTGCTTCCATTAGCTTATTTTCTCACTGTTTAAGTTTTCCATGAGTTTTAGACAAGGTTTTAGCAATCTTGGAATTAAGAACATTTCCATGAAGAAATCCCAAAACTTTAATTTCAAGAATCTAATTTCTTCTGAACTATTTTCTTAGGAAGAAACATAGGAAGAAACTTAAGAACATTTTCAATAACTTTATTTCGTAAGTTTCTTCTAAGAATAAAGTTAAAGATGCACAATGCAGAAATCGCTCTGCCATTTCCTGATTGCTAAAATTCTAATAGTTCACTTAATTTCAGTTAGTGACAAAACAAGCAAGTAGAGTTTAGAGAATCATTGTACCATCTAAACCGTGTAAAACATATTTTCCATAACCAAAAATACAGTATTTTCAGCTGGTGTACAAAGCCGAAAGTAAAAGAGCAAAAACAAAACTTAAGAACAGGAAGCATAGAAATACACACAAAGAACAGATCTACTGCGTCTTAGGCTTGCTTTCAATGACAGATCTATAACTCACATTTCTCTGTGAATTTGGTCGGGTCTCCCAAAAAGAAGAAATGTCTTAAGGTTTTGTGAATCAGGGCCCTGGTCTTTACTTGTTGCGGGGTCAGGCTGTAATGGTGTTATGGACACCTGAATGGGGCTGAGAGCTGCTGTGTTGTAGGATAAAGCAAGAGGGCATATCACCGTAGCATTTGACTCTAGACTCTCTGTGACAAGTCCAAATCACTGGGGATAAGCTCTCGACTGTTGTACAAGGGACAAAAGTTGTTTCTTCATGCAAGGGCTGCAATATTGTTAATGTGAGAGAGAAAGCTCGATGTCCCCGTCTCTGTGCGACTTTGGTTTTTATTTCCCAGGGCATTCAAGGTCACTAATAAGGACGTGCTTATGCAGAATGTGCCAGAGCTGGTCTTTTTTCTGTCTTTCTCCACCCTCTTGCCTATTCGCTCTGTTTTCAATTATTTACAGTTCTTGAAAAATAGAAAAATAAGTAGTCAAGCTTTTGGACATTCCTGATGTCGTGCTGCAGCACTTTCCTCTGAAACATCATGCATATTTAAAGTTAATAAAGCATATTCCTTACCTTTTATCCAGGCTTTTTAATGTGAGATACAGAGAACGGAACATCAGAGAAGCATGCAGATAGATCTCTGTGTGTCCCTGGGTTCATCAATGCAGTAACAGCCATTCCGGTCCCACGGGAGAGCTGCAGCCATCCCCACCACAGTAATCATTACTGTAAAAAAGGCAAACTACCACAAATAATTGTATCAATAATTTGACAACCCTCAGAACTGGTGCATACCTACAGGTAACTGCCAAAATAAAGGGAACACTTGATAAAATGAGGGATACAAAGTATATTGAAAACAGGTGCTTCCAGACACTCGCCGTCGGCGCCACATACTTACAATGACACTTCAATACACACACACAAAACACAAATACACATGCATATTGACGCCGCACACACACACACACACACACACTTTCACACTCTCCACATAAGCAGCTACTACTCTGTTAATTATCAATCCTGATTGACGAGTCACTTTTACCCCTACCTACATAGTACCCCTGGACATTGACTCGGTACCGGGACTCCTTGTATATAGCCTCGTTATTGCTATTTTGTGTTAGTATTTTACATTTTTATTTTCAAATGTTTTTACTTCTTAACTCTGCATTGTTGGGAAAGGACTCGTGGATATGCATTTCATGCTTACATCTACTCCGGTTGTATTCAGCGCATATGAGAAATAATGTTTTATTTGATTTGTAGTTCCTGAGCTAAATAAGCAATTAACATCCCATCATGCTTAGGGTCATGTATAAAAATGCCCAGTTGCCCCAAATTTTGGCTACCATGGCTCGAAGAGATTTCAGTGACTTTGAAAGAGGGGTCTCATATGAGCATGCGTGGTTCAAAGTGTGTGTGTCTGTGTGTGTGTGTCTGTCTGTGTGTCTCAGTCACCAGATCTCAACCCAATTGAACACATGGGAGATTCTTTAAGAATGGTGTTGAAGAATGATGTCGCATCCCTCCAATATTGTTCCAAACACTTGTAAAATCTATGCCAAGGCGCATTGAAGCTGTTCTGGCGGCTCATGGGGGTCAAATGCCCTAATAAAGGAAAAATCCACCCAAAACCACTCCTTCCTTTAATTTACAGTTCTAAAAAACACTAATATGTGAGAATCGTATTTTTTGTGAACAAATTTTTAATTTTGGCATTATAATAAGATTGGTAGCAACATGGACAATTGTTGTGGAAATCTGTTGCAGCCAAGTCGACTACAAAATCCACAATGCAATGCTCTCTCTGTGGCCTGGCTAGCAAACATAGCTACACACAATAATACCAAAGACAATATCAGAATGTAATGTAGCTAGTTACAGTGTATTCGACAAATATAGACTTTTCCACATTTCTTTACGCTACAGCCTTATTCTAAAACGTATTCATTTGTTTTTTCCCTCCTCAATCTACACACAATACCCCATAATGACAAAGCAAAAACAGGTTTTTAGAAATGTTAGCAAATGTATAAAAAAAATATAATTATCACATTTACATTAGCATTCAGACTTTGTTGAAGCACCTTTGGCAACGATCACAGCCTTGAGTCTTCTTGGATATGACGCTACAAGCTTGGCACACCTGTATTCGGGGAGTTTTTCCCATTCTTCTCTGCAGATCCTCTCAAGCTCTGTCAGGTTGGATGGGAGCGTCGCTGCGCAGCTATTTTCAGCCTCTTAAGAGAGGTTCAATTGAGTTTCTCATGGTCTGAGAGTCCTTTAGGTGCCTTTTGGCAAACTCAAAGCGGGCTGTCATGTGCCTTTTACTGAGGCGTGGCTTTCGTATGCCCCCTCTACCATAAAGGCCTGATTGGTGTCCTGCAGAGATGGTTGTCCTTCTGGAAGGTTCTCCCATCTCCACAGAGGAACTCTGGAGAGTGACCATCGGGTTCTTGGTCACATCCCTGACCAAGGCCCTTTTCCCCCGACTCTAAGAAGAGTCTTGGTAGTTCCAAACTTCTTCTCGAGGTAGGTATATCGCAAAAACACGATCAATGGCTCAGAGAAGACATCCTCCCGAGTTATGACATCGGACAGTATTGATATCTGACATGTATGATAGACGTTTTCACCATCTAAACATCGTATTCCTATTAACTTCCAGTGTAGTGAGAGAGACTTTATCACAGTGCTATGTCATACTGGACGGATTTCTGCCTGCTTTGAACGCCAATAACTCAGATACACATGAAATCATGGGAATAGATAGAACATCACTCAGACATGCACAAAAACAATATAACATTCAAAATGGGTGACCCTTTCCTTTAAGGAACTTCATGTTGGTGTTCCCTTTATTTTGGCAGTTACCTGTAGTTCTCTACAGATAGCCGCACAGTTTATCATTCAGTTCTTTGAGAATCTCTGAGATTACATGCTGTGAACATAAGAAATTCAGATTGTATGGAAAGTCAAGTTGCGCTCGAGTCTGGTTGCCATAGACCAAGGGAGACCAAAGATAGTAGGTGAGAGAGAGACATAATCATATACAGTAAGGCCCCAGCAGGACAATGGGGATATCACAGACGAAAAACAACAGACAGTGTCCTTTCGACAGACATTCAACAAATTGACACAACTTTATCGCTTTCTTTTGTACCCATTCCTTCTAATTGTCTGATGGCTGCGTGTGCTCTCATTGGTTGTGCATCATCTAGTGTGTGTGTGCTATAGTGTGTATCCGTGTGTCTCTAACTGTGTGTTCTTATCTGCTGTGTATTGTCTCCTGCCTGACAGTAAGGCCCTAATGAGGGGACAGCCTAGCTCGCCTAATATTGTTTTGTCAGGGTAGTGTGTGTGTGTGTGTGTGTGTGTGTGTGTGTGTGTGTGTGTGCGTATCCGTGTGTGTAAGTGCGCTGGTCAAACAGGGCCATCTCCACTGTAAACAAAAGGCTAGTGGTGGATTTGGTGGGAAGCTTCAGTGGGATGGTCATAAATCACTAGGCGAGCTGCTGGATTCTGACAGGCTTGTACAGCTTTATCTGCGGCACAGCTCTCGCCCGCCTGTCTAGTGTTTATGCATATCCGCTGGATAGCTGGATATCCCGACTCTCAAACAGGAGCTGCCGCATCTCTTCTCAAGGCCTCGGCAAGCTCAACTACTGTAGCACCTACCGTAGGAGAGATGTGTTTCTTCAGCGTTGCTTAATCGATTCTGCTGGGGCAGGGAAAAAAATATTTTTTTCTCTCATCATTTATTTTACGGACACTTTGATGTGTGCTTTTTAAAAAGGGTTAATATGTATAGGGTTAATCTCTCAGGTGATTTTTTTTCTCTCTCGGGTGATAAAGGACTGACCAATAAAGAAAAACACGAAGTTGTAGAGGAGGGAGTTCTTCAGAAGTGTGTTGCGGAAGCCTCCATACCAGCACGTCAAAAAAATTACAGAGTAAAATAACACAAAATAAAAACTTTCGTGGGAACTTGTTAACTTTTCAGGGACGACCCACGCTACTACTATACATTCACCTGTAGTTGTTTTCGTTTGTCTTTTTCCTTACCAATCCAATGCTTGAAGCAATTACTCATGACTGTCAATGTCCATTCCTGACTACAACGTTAAGACGAAAGTTCAGAGGGTTAGGATACAGCCAGACCTAGACCCATATCTCTCTGCATTTCTTCCCTCCAACTCAGCTCTCATGTGTGTGTGTGCATATACACACCTCTTCGTGGACATGTGTGTGTGTGTGCATATACACACCTCTTCGTGGACATGTGTGTTTGTGTGCATATACACACCTCTTCGTGGACATGTGTGTGTGTGTGCATACACACACCTCTTCGTGGACATGTGTGTTTGTGTGAATATACACACCTCTTCGTGGACATGTGTGTGTGTGTGTGCATATACACACCTCTTCGTGGACATGTGTGTTTGTGTGCATATACACACCTCTTCGTGGACATGTGTGTGTGTGTGTGCATATACACACCTCTTCGTGGACATGTGTGTGTGTGTGCATATACACACCTCTTCGTGGACATGTGTGTGTGTGTGCATATACACACCTCTTCGTGGACATGTGTGTGTGTGTGCGTATACACACCTCTTCGTGGACATGTGTGTGTGTGTGTGTGTGTGCATATACACACCTCTTCGTGGACGTGTGTGTGTGTGAGGGGTGCTGGTGGTGGAGTAGCCAGCCAGCTACCCAGGAGCAAGACCAGAGGAGCCAGTGAGAGGCATGAGTGGAGTGGGTCTCCATGCAGTCCCAGGCAGCTCCAAGCAGCTCCACAGCACCCAGCATATTCATAAATCAGCCCTTTCAGCAGCTGTCAGAGGTTCCATAATGAGGGTCATTATTCAGGCAGGGTGTCAAAGCTACTATCAGAGGGACCGTCCCTGGAAATCACACTCACTCTGCTCCTTGTTAAATAAACAGTGCAGTATACAAAATGGCAAACAAGCCGAGGGTCAATCTGATACAGTGCAAGGGCACACTAGGCCTCCAGAGTAATTCACCCTCAGGGAATACCCCATGGCTGGGGAGATGGATTGTATAAGGCCCTCAAAAAAGATTAATGGAAATCAAAGACAAAAAGGAACAGAGGGAGAGAAGCAGAGAGAGAGAGAAACAGGGAAAGAGACAGACTGATAAAAAGAAAAAGCATTGTGGAAGATAGAACTTTGGACTGATGGAATTATTGTACAGTACAATAATAACATATGAACACAAATGTATAACATTCCATGAATAACAATCTGCCTACTTACAGTACGAGATGAGAGAAATCTACATGAGATTAACTTTTTTTTTTCCTGCGGTATTTCATTCAAAACCAGACTGAAATCCAATATTGTCAGATTCTGTCTGTAGGCCTCCAATACTGAGAAATGACAAAGTGACACAAAAACTTTGGCCCTAACCTCAAACACTAGCTCATGTAACGATGTAATAATATCCCTCTCTGAATATACCTTATCAAACATTCAGCTTTTTATTGCTTAGCTAATATCTGACAGCGACCTCACAAGCTGTTTTATTCATTCTGGGTGGTGGTGCAGTCGTACGGTGTGTAAAGAGAGAGCAGGTGTTAGACAGAAGGCAGACAGATAGATCACTACCATGGGCATGGTGCAGTCGTACGGTGTGTAAAGAGAGAGCAGGTTTTAGACAGAAGGCAGACAGATAGATCACTACCATGGGCATGGTACAGTAGTACGGTGTGTAAAGAGAGAGCAGGTGTTAGACAGAAGGCAGACAGATAGATCACTACCATGGGCATGGTGCAGTAGTACGGTGTGTAAAGAGAGAGCAGGTGTTAGACAGAAGGCAGACAGATAGATCACTACCATGGGCATGGTGCAGTCGTACGGTATGTAAAGAGAGAGCAGGTTTTAGACAGAAGGCAGACAGATAGATCACTACCATGGGCATGGTACAGTAGTACGATGTGTAAAGAGAGAGCAGGTGTTAGACAGAAAGCAGACAGATAGATCACTACCATGGGCATGGTACAGTAGATGTGGGGGGACACTGGGCTTTAGCCATAGGTCCTTTGAAAAATAACAGAACGTAAAACTCGAAATGTCTCTAATATATATAATAATGATATCATTTCCAACAGGCATTAGGCTGTACAATGGATAGCCTATTGGACTCCTTAGTGTTCAGTATATTTCACTTTCACTGTGTACCGTATGTAGGCTATTGCACGTTCAAATGCATTTGATTGTGTATTATTATGTTTTCACGTACTCTCCCTTTTTAAGCACATCACCAAATGAATTTCCTCCTGGTTGGATAAAAAAGTTGATCCAATCTAATCTTAATATGTATGCCGTATCTTTAGTATGTGCATCTGATCGCAGAGGGAAATGTACCCCCCAACCTTGATTTATCTAGGGGTGCAATCTTACCAACTGAGACACAGGACCCTACCCACAGATCAGTGGAAACAGAGTACTAACCACCATATTAAGAGATTACCATCTGCAAATTCAATCGAGTACAGGCTTAACTCAATGAGCAATAAAGACGGAATGCAATATGATACTTTATTAAATGGTTTGGGGAATGGCCCCGTCTCCGAGGGAAGATCCTCAGAGCCAGATGACGTGATGACAGGTAGCTCTAGGTGGGGCCGCTGGTATCGAAACACCGCGTTCGGAGGAAAGGAGTTCCACGGGCCTTAAAGTTATTATAGCTGCTGGTGGTGAGGATCTGGATGGTTGTCGAAAACTGAAAAAATGCGAGCTGAGAATGAGGTTAAGTTGACATATAAATACATCCCAACATTTACGCCCATTTATTAAGAGAGAGGAAGGTGATAATTACAAGAATGAGGCCAAAGGTTAAACAGCAAGCGAGAGGAATGGGCATTATTGTCCGTGCTTGTAGGCTATAAGGTAAATAGGTGAACGAAATTCCACACATGGCTAGTAGGAAAGAAGGAACAAGACGCTATGCTGATGATGCCACGTTTGTATTCATTCCCACTATGCCCGTAGAATAAGAAACAAAAGTGACAAATGTTACGCTGCTTGATGAAGTTCAACAAGCATTCAGGTCAATTGTACTGATTGAACTTTGGTTAACTACATTACATATCTTTGTCTCATCTCTCTCTCTGACCAGACATGTCCAAATACCTGCTTCAAGCTGTCCCAGTTCAACTAAATACGTTCACTTGAACATGCAAGTCCATGTGGTACAGAAAGGGGGAAATGGTTTTTGGGGCAAAAGGCCTAGTACAGGACACATGAGAGAAATACAATATACTCTACCGGTCAAAAGTTTCAGAACACCTACTGATTCAAGGGTTTTTCTTTATTGTTTTTCTTTCTACATTGTAAAATAATAGTGAAAACATCAAAACTATGAAATAGCACATATGCAAAGAAGCAAAGACACATATGCAAATAAGCAAAGACAAATGACAGTCCATCATTACTTTAAGACATGAAGGTCAGCCAATATGAAACATTTCAAGAACTTTGAAAGGTTCTTCAAGTGCAGTCGCAAAAACCATCAAGCGCTATGATGAAACTGGCTCTCATGAGGACCACCACAGGAAAGGAAGACCCAGTTACCTGTGCTGCAGAGGATGAGTTCATTCGAGTTACCAGCCTCAGAAATTGCAGAGCAAATAAATGCTTCACAGTGTTCAAGTAGCAGCCACATCTCAACATCGACTGTTCAGAGGAGACTGTGTGAATCAGGCCTCGTGGTCGAATTGCTGCAAAGAAAACACTACTAAAGGACACCAATAATAAGAAGACACTTGCTTTGGCCAAGAAACACGAGCAATGGACATTAGACCGGTGGAAATCTGTCCTTTGGTCTGATGAGTCCAAATTTGAGATTTTTGGTTCCAACCGCCGTGTCTTTGTGAGACGCGATGTTGGTGAACAAATGATCTCCCCATGTGTATATTCCGCCATAAAGCATGGAGGAGGTGGTGTTTTGGTGTGAGGTTGCTTTGCTGGTGACACTGTCTGTGATTTATTTAGAATTCAAGGCACACTTAACCAGCATGTCTACCACAGCATTTTGCAGCAATATGCCATCCCATCTAGTTTGGGTTTAGTGGGACTATCATTTGTTTTTCAACAGGACAATGACACAACACACCTCCAGGCTGTGTAAGGGCTATTTTACCAAGAAGAAGAGTGATGGAGTGCTGCATCAGATGACCTGGCCCCCACAATCCCCCAACCTCAACCAAATTGAGATAGTTTGGGATGAGTCGGACTGCAGAGTGAAGGAAAAGCAGCCAACGAATGCTCAGCATATGTGGGAACTCCTTCAAGACTGTTGAAAAAGCATTCCAGGTAAAGCTGGTTGGGAGAATTCCAAGAGTGTGCAAAGCTGTCATAAAGGCAAAGGGTGGCTATTTGAAGAATCTCAAATATTATATATATTTCAATTTGTTTAACACTTTTTTGGTTACTACATGACTCCATATGTATTATTTCCTAGCTTTAATGTCTTCACTATTATTCTACAATGTAGAAAATAGTCAAAAATAAAGAAAAACCCTAGTATGAGTAGGTGTTCTAAAACTTTTGACCGGTAGTGTACATACCTCAAAAGTAATGCTGTACCCCAGTATTGATAAATCACAAGTGGTTCCTCATTCTCATCTAAGATAAAGGTACAGTATCACGGTCACACTGGGAACGTTCAAGGACTACACATGTCCTGAGGAAGAGAAACAAGGATGTTCCACCTCTCCTTTATTCTCTGGTTAAACAAACAGCTAGGAGTATTTTCTCTCTTCCTGCCATTGATTTTCATCACCTACCTGAAGGCAACAGATTCATCTTTTACAACTGAGTTTTCGACAGCCGTTCACGCTGGGCGAGACGCTCCTGAGCGCCGTGCAGCTTACGCACAACGGCAATTAATGATTTTGTCATTTCAACAGTGGGTGGGTGGCGCCGTGCTGTATATTCATCAAAGTACTTTTGAGGCATGACAGCAACTCGTAATTTGCCCCATCTGTTTTTGGCGGGAGAGAGAGGAGAGAAAAGAGATAGAAGAGAGAAAAAGAGAGAGACGGAAGCCCGGGCAGCAATGCATAACGTTTGGTTTGTGTGACTAGTGATGCCGCCATGTCTTGAGGACATTGAAGAGGGAACATATGTTGTCGTCGGAGCCCCGCGGGCTGACATTGAAGATGAGGAAAGACAGTACTTCAAGGCAAATGTTGTCCCTGAAGTAACACTGCCACAACCTATATGGCTCAGAGTATTGACACGTCTCCTGTGGACCACAGAACTGTTACATTGAAGATTTACACATTGAAGTAATGGGCAGCTACTGTAGAGGACAAAAGTCCCCTAAAACTCGATCACTCAACAGGATACTGTACTTTTTGCCACATTTGTTGATAACGAAATAGAAATATTCTGGATACATTCAGTAACCTAAGACTGTTCCTAAAAATGTGGGGTAGGTGCAACGTAAGACAACAAAATTACAAGGGTTTGAGTTCTCCTAGCTGGGCTGTTGTGGTTTAATTTGGAACACAATCCTGCATCTCCACAATCACACGATTGCTGTTGTTGTTTATGCAATCCAAAAACGGTCCATTATAAATCGCAATCTGGGTCAGGTGGCCATCATTTGAAAGCTTGTTCTATTTCCAACATGACGAGCTAAGTTATCAAATTTGATCTTACAGTGTTAGGCATTCACAAGGCAATTCAGGAAACAGATCGTCATTTTTGTGCGCATACAGTAGAAAGGAGTCATGAGCGCATTCAGGTGCATGTGCCGCTGCAATTTTTTTTCACAAGAAACAAACAGTGTAGGCTCATTCTGTGCAGACATATACAATGTACAGTTGAAGTCGGAAGTTTACATACACCTTAGCCAACTACATTTAAGCATAGTTTTTCCACAATTCCTGACATTTAATCCTAGGAAAAACTCTCTGTCTTAGGTCAGTTAGGATCACCACTTTATTTTAAGAACGTGAAATGTCAGAATAATAGCAGAGAGAAAGGTTTATTTCAGCTTTTATTTCTTTCATCACATTCCCAGTGGATCAGAAGTTTACATACATTCAATTAGTGGTTGGTAGCATTGCCTTTAAATTGTTTAACTTGGGTCAAATCCTTCAGACAGCCGCCCACAAGCTTCCCACAATAAGTTTGGTGAATTTTGGTCCATTCCTCCTGACAGAGCTGGTGTAACTGAGTCGGGTTCGCACACGCTTTTTCAGTTCTGCCCACAAATGTTCTATAGGATTGAGGTCAGGGCTTTGTGATGGCCACTCCAATACCTTGAATTTGTTGTCCTTAAACCATTTTGCCACAACTTTGGAAGCGTACTTGGGGTCATTGTCCATTTGGGTGACCCATTTGCGACCAAGCTTTAACTTCCTGACTGATGTCTTGAGATGTTGCGTCAATATATCCACATAATCTTACTCTCTCATGATGCCATCTATTTTGTGAAGTGCACCAGTCCCTCCTGCAGCAAAGCACCCCCACATCATGATGCTGCCACCTCCGTGCTTCATGGTTGGGATGGTGTTCTTCGGCTTGCAAGCCTCCCCCTTTTTCCTCCAAACATAACGATGGTCATTATGGCCAAACAGTTCTATTTTTGTTTCATCAGACCAGAGGACATTTCTCCAAAAAGTATAATCTTTGTCCCCATGTGCAAACCATAGTCAGGCGTTTTAATGGCTGTTTTGAGGTAGTGGCTTCTTCCTTGCTGAGCGGCCTTTCAGGTTATGTCAACATAGGACTGTACACAATTGTTGGAAAAATTACTTGTGTCATGCACAAAGTAGATATCCTAACCAACTTGCCAAAACTATAGTTAGTTTGCAAGAAATTTGTGGTTTGAGAAACAAGTTTTAATGACTCCAACCTAAGTGTATGTAAACCTCCGACTTCAACTGTATATGAAATGAGTTGTATGATTTGGACATGTGAAGAGCACATTTGGACTAGCAGGTGTTTCGTTTGCTTGTATGACATCAAAGCGCTATTTATTATAATCCTCAACGTCTCATCTTTCAAAATACATTGAGTCATCTTAAGTTTACAGCCTTTCCCTCACTCAGACAACAAAAAAGTTGCCCAATTACTGAGAGGGATAGGGGCAACGTCTTGTCACGCGCGGTGCTCAAGTTCAGAACGTCTGTCAGTCAAAACCCATACAGCGCTGTGAAGCTCAGAGCCAGAACTCTGACGTCATGTATAGCATGTTACTGTACAGCCACAACGTTCCAATTTAGGTGCTTATTAGTGCCCAAATCTGCTATTTTCAACCCGTGCACATGTACAAGTGTAAAGGGTTAACAAATGAATATATGCCATTTGGGTGACACATTTATCCAAAGCGACTTTAGTCATGCATGCATCCATTTTTTATTAAATGGGTGGTCCAGGGAACCAAACCCACTATCCTGGTGTTGCAAGAGCCATGCTACACCAACTGAGTCTAACAACAAATTCAGACATCCTCATCCTTAATTACATCTTGTGATTTACAATTTGAATCTTCAAAGTTACATGGCTACTGTAAAGGTAACTGTCTCAGACAATGGAATAGTACGGAAATACAAAACCAAAGAACTGTAACCTTGAAATATCATCAACGTGTTGACGTCTCACTATAAAGCCTGCATAATTGACCCTGGTTAATAATGATATCATTGAGATGTTTATCAGAGCCCAGCCATAGGGCCTTCATTACATCTCTGTAGCAGAGGGTTAGAGAGGAGCTCCCTACTCGGCCCTGTTTGGACACATGATGAATGAGCCTGAGACAGACTGCTGCCATTGGAGACAGGAGAGCAGAGAGAGCTAGAGGATGATGAATAACGGCTCTGTAGTCTCTTTCCCCACAGGAAGCTCCTATTCCAGTACAAAGGGAGAGAGTTGACAACCCAGAACCAACCCTCAACACAGAACCAAGCCTATCGACAACCATGCCTTCCTATCCACAGCCAGCGACAGACAGAGGTAAACATCACCTGCTTCAGACAAGACTCAAAGTTTCCCAAACCACCTTAGTTGTGCAATGAGTGAAACTGCATCATAAAAGTACAACTCTTTCTCCCTCCCCGCCTCTCTCTCCATCTCCCTCCCCGTCTCATTTTCCGAATAAGGATAAAAACTCTCAGCGGAAAGACAAGCGCTCCGCAAGGATGCTGAAAAATTGAGGCTTTCGGTGAGAAACGCCAGGAAAAAAACCAAATGGCACGTTTGCAAATTAACTTTGACTGCTCAACAAGGAGCGCGTGTTGACAAGGGAGAGCACTGATCTGATTTACTGACATAGGCAAAGGGAGAGAGAGACAAAACAAATGTAATCATCTTTTCCATCAAGGGGAAATCATAGCCCTTTTTCCTCCACAAAGACCCCCCTGGCTTAAATCAATTGCAAACAAACCTGATTCTGCAGCAGCGAGCGGGAGAAACAGGAGGGAATAAAGAGTAGCTTTCAATTTAATTCAGTGCTGGGCTGGGGGAAAGCAAAACTTTCATGTTGCTCAGAAGGCAGCAGTAACTGAACACACACCTGGAGTGACATCGACTGTAGTACGTTTACCACCTGCAATACACTTGACATCGCCTTACTTATTTACGATTAAGTTTCACCTTTTGTTGCTTACTGTTAGTCTACGACTCCGAAATGTTGCTCATGTGAGCGAGGAGAGAGAAAGAGAGAGGAGGGAGAACCCTTGAGGGTTATTTACTGTCTCACTCACAACCTGTCTCTAATCATCAGGCCCTCAGTACAAAAATACAGTACAACACAGCCACTACAACAGGAGCTGCTACAACAAGGGGATTCCTTCTCTAGTCTTTCAGGAACAGTGTTCATCAACCCTGCTCATGGAGACCCACATTTTTGTTCTAGCCCAGAACTAACACTGGATTGAATTAATCAAGAGCTGGTTAGTTGACTAGATGTGTCAGGGCTATAGTCTACCAGGTGGTGGGTGTCTGTAACAAACAGTATTCTGCCAGTCTGCCTACTGTGCCATGCTGAGTGAGTCCGACAGGACATGAATATGCCACCAGTGATGAAGGACATAGTCTAGCCAGTGATGCCTATGGCCTCTCTCTCTCTCTCTCTCCTCACCACTCAGGCCACATCCCTCCACCCCACATCCTGTCATTAAGACTCTCTCTACGCTTCCTTCCCTTCCTTAAAAATAATCTCAGCAGTTTCTTGTCCGTCCACCAATAATTCAATTTAGCCCAGCGCTGCGGCTGCCATTAGTTTGAGGACGTGATTTAAGATTGATGACTTGTCCCCCCCCGGGAGTCTGTTTCGACCTGGCGGTGGCCGGGTGGCAGCGCTGGAACAGGCGTGGGAGTCAAGAGAATTAAAGTTCTGAATTGATTTTCTCAAAATTTGAGCTGACTAAAGTGACAAGTCGCAGCTGTGAGCGACTCAGTGCCGGAGCCGTGCCCGTCTCCTCATTGTGACATGGTGCCGATGGGAGGGAAGGGGACACACACACACACACACACACACAGGCGAGCTCTCTTGCACAAACGGACGCACATTCACACACATAGCCTCTGCCACACCGTGACACAGTGCAGCACAGTGCAGCACACCCTTCAAACTCCAGTCAGTGACACAAATTACAGCGGAGGACAGAGTGAGGGAAGCGAGGCTGGGCCTGGCACCTCACACACACCGCTCAGCTCAGCACCTACAGTACACCGGGCCATGGCTACACCGCTGACAAGGAGCGGGTCACTACGGTGGCATTGGTGAATAATTCAAAAAGTAAACAGAGAGAGACAGAAAGAGAGAGGGGGGGGTAGAGGAAAAGAGAGGGGGTGGTAAAGGCAGAGAGAGCGAGAGAGCACATAATACATATATAGAGAGAGAGGCGGGAATACACATCAATCAGTACTCTGGCTACTATCAAAAACATGATGAACCGTATAAAGGTTGCTGTATGTTATAAAGCATCATGGACTGCATTCAACTTTTCTACTTTTGTAACATGTTGATACTGTATACTGTTATTGCTGTAAATGACAGAAATTATATTGAGAAACAGACAGAGATTAGAAATCTCAGTTCTCAACAGTGAAAATAAACTGTTTTCTCGGGAAACAACATAACAGGCCATTCTAGTAGACTGAATTACTCTTTTAATCAAGTGTTTTGCATCTCAATGTCCCAACTGGCAAGAAGTCACAAAAGGGGCCATTTTTTATAGCCTGACAATTAATTTACGGACGACTTAAAGAAACGGTAAGCAAACAGTCTTTAGAAAAACAGGGGCCCCTGATGAGTGAACGTTGGAATTGAGTTTCACGCTCGAACGCAGCCTTTTAAGACAAAGCACCTCGGGAGATAATTACAGTGTCAAGCATCCGTCGCGCAAGCGTGTGACGATTGGCCAATATTTAGCTTTAATTAAATCAAAGGCAGCAATGTAATTTCTCCTGAGTGATCTTTACACAGAGGCCGATTCGGAAAAAACAACGTAGCGGTAGGTTGGTTAATGCATTTCCTTTGTGGGTCTGGCCCCGAATGTCAGTGAGGTAAAAGAAGCACATGCAGAGAGATATACCACTCTTCTATACCTCATGAGGAACAGCAAGATTCTAACTGTTGTGATGTGTTTACGTGTGTGGAAAATAGACTTCAATTAGTCGTAAACAATTCAAAATGGTGGCTAGCAGCATTTCAAGTGAATGCCGTAATAGGCCAAGCATTGGGGATAAGTAATTTACCATCTGAAAGGGCAGACTTTGAGAAAACAATGCACAGTAAAGCACACAGTTACTTACCCACATTTTATCATCCACACTTTATAGGTTGTGAGATGGAGTAATTATGGCATCACTTTGCAAACTCTTCATTTTAAGTATGTTATTACGGCAGGTAATGAAAGTGCTCTTATATCCCAACAAGAATTCAGTGGAAACATAATTGAAGTAAGTCCTCGTCTAGACTTGCACAAGAATGGCATTCTCATACGAACACATCAATTTGTTCTCACTAGTCAACTCGTGTTGATCTTGGAGGACCATTTTAAAAGCCTTAAATAATACAGTAAAATAAAGTTCCCAAGGAAAAAAAAAATATTGTAAGCTGTAAAGTCTTGTAGCGGATGAATGAACACAGTATGATGTGGATTTTAAGTCCATCTATGTGTTAATGTTTGAGGTTGGTCATAAAGTTCAGGTAGGTATTGATGGTTTGGAGCGTACCTCAGAGGTTGTGATTTAATATGTTGTGTAAGTAAGCTGCTTGGGGTTTGGTCTGTTTTCATTACCCAGCAGCCACTACGCTCTGGCTCCCTAGCTGTGTCTCTCTCCAGACCAGGGAATTAAAAAAAGGCCTCTCTCTGTGTTTGGACTGCAGAACGGAGAACGGGCGGGGAAAGGTCAATACAAAATTAATATGGGCATTAATATTCCTAATGCAAACTCACAACGTTGGAGCGTGTCATAGTTTTGATGGAGGTCTGCACAAAGTTGAATAATTAAACCCTGCTAGTGCCTCCATCTGATCTGTGTGGATCTTAGAGCTAAGACACCTGGGAAAGTTCAACGCGCTGTAATTGTGACGATGTGTTGGGTACATTTCTAAAATGTCTTTGATGCTGTTGATGAGCAAAGTGCAGTGTTTCATCTCAGAGCTCAGTCTCTCTCGGTTTAATTGATTGTAAAACAGTTTAAAAACGGCCTGAACTGCTGAAAGACTCAAAGGTTGCCAAGAGTGTTCAGAGATGTAATTACATTTAAGATACGAGGAGGATTTGACTAAACAAATTTCCTTCAACTGAAGAATGTTGTGTACGTAAACACAAAGTCTTGAGTTCCTCCGTTTTCAGAAAATAGTTACAGAGAACTGTCAAAAAGCGTATTCATTAGAATTCCTTACACAGCTTATGTTATGCCAACTGTAAGACGCTCTGCTTAATAACAAAAATGTAAATGCAAAAAATGCAAGCTTCACAAACATTATTCCTAAATTGTACAGTGGCAGTAGCTATATTTAATTATGACAAAACAACACCTACAAGGACTTCACACACATAAGAGATCAATGTAAAAATTCAATTAAAAATAAAGTATTTCCATGTCACAAGAGACAGAATGGATATTTTGAGAGCAGAAACCAGGCACCACCAGGCAGAGTGTTTTACAGTAATTATTCATGATGACAACACGCAGCAAAAAGTTAAGACCCCCAAATGTACATTTTAGAAAAAAAATGCAGCATGGTTGTCGTCGTGTTTTATTCATGATAAACTGATCGCTTGGCTAGAAAACCCCCAGCTGCTGCCGTGGATGTACCTGTTATGCGCTATTATTTATGAGGGTGCTTGTTTAGGAATGCACACCGCCACATGTGCACACGTAATTAATCCAGCAGACAATTAGATATTGTTTCAATTCGCAGCTGAGTGCAATTAGCATCATGGGTAGTTCACATATGTTGGCAGAGAAACGAAAGGCTTAGATTAGGCACTGAAAGTGCTTGTTAAAATCTCTAACCTAAGGCCACTTGAGCAGAACTCTCCCCCTAATGATCATCTACATATTGTTGATGGAGAAATGATCCATTTCCCCTTTGTAAGTAGTGGGTTCCGAGTTTGAAAACCTGATTAACCCAATCAGAGACTACTTCATTACCAATGCTCCGATTACCTCACCGCTCTCATAATGACTCAATTACCAGGACAGGTGATTTAAAGAAGAAAAAAAACACTCCAATAAACAAAGCATCTCTCAAAGCAAAAGCAGTATTCAGTTCATTTCAGTTCCCCCACCACTGGGCGCTCAGTAAAAGTCTGCTACTTTTCTGAAAGTGATTTGACAAGCTGAGGGAACTGACCCTTGTCCAATATCCTCATCCTCTCTCATTTCCCCTGTTTTCCAACAGGCTCTCATGCTATTCAGTAGTGAGCGGAGTCCCATTATTTTCTCCTCACCGAGAGGTTTTCCTCGCCCAGTGACATCCGTTGGAGGCCCCATTTGTGTTAGTTGGAATAGTGGGCTAAAGGCTCGGAGAGAGAGCACTAACTTGCTAAGCGGAAGTCCAGCTCCCATGTCTGGCTCTGCTGGGTTGTTTTGCCACGGTGGTTGCCGGTGTGATGCTTCACGGACCGCACTGACCTCTGCAATTTCCAACCATCAATCTGAGAGACCGGAGTAGCTCTCTCCCCCTTTGCCCCTTTGTAGATGTGCACATCTTTTTATTCTAAATCCAGTCTCATTATTGTTCCTCTCCACTAGCCAGCAGGAAAAGCCCTGCTGAAGTTGGAGAGTTAATTGAGCAAATCTTTCACACTGTTTGGTCTGAGAGAGTGAGCTGGCTAGCTGGCTGCCGGCCCGGAGCTCTTGTTTGTGTAGATTCCGGATGTAGGGCCAGTCGGTCGGCCGAGGTTGTCTGCTGCCGAACTTCACTTGAGCATTCATGTCTGGGCACTTGGTGCATTCGCTCATTACCAAGCAGAGAAATGTCAGGAGGAGAATCAGGGCTGTAATGTAATCTGGACATTGAACTTCTTCTCCTTTAATAATAGGCAGACTTATTTAGCTCCTCCACATTGTGTCATGTTTAACAGCGTAACATAGGTGGAACAAGAAAGGAAGGACACGAGGCCTGCTGCATTATGTCAACTTGATCTAGACTAGAGTTCTGGGCAATATGTGTGGCCAGACATGCCATTCTGTTCACCAAAAAGTATGTAAAAGGTAAACAATTACAAAACAAACTTGTCATTAATTTACAATGCTAGTAATCACCAAATACAGTCCTATATACCTACTACCAAATGAGAAATCCGACCCGCCTTGAGCCGATCCCTAATTCCCCTCCTTCCATCTTCCTTCAGGGAACCAGAGATTAGAGTACGTGAGTATTTGGTTAACAGTCTCACCAACATTCCACCTTAGTATTTGATTCACTTTGAGTCTATCTATGTATTGCTCTAAACTCGGAGTGGAGCGTTGGTTCTGCTGTAGCCCGAGGCAGAGGAAGCAATAATGTGAACCCCGGAGAGTTTATTCACAGGGAAAGAGCAAGCCTACCGACCAGAGAGAGATTTTCTCCTCCACTGTTCTCCGCTAGGGCGTTGGGGAGGCTAAACGGCGGAGGATATCACTTATTAAACCATCTGCCTGATGCTAATTAGATAATCGGAGATAAAGAAAAGGAGTTTTCTTTGTATATTTTAATGAGATGATGTGTCAGGCAATTGGAGAGAGAGAAGTGCTGAAGATGGATGTAATTTCTTTTTGGGGCGGAAGGTTTGGTTTGAGACTGAGGATTTTCAGGTGAAAGTTTAAGAATGAACAGATGTGGAGGAGTGATTAATAGTGGGAACATCTTGGCCACAAGAACAAAGAAAATGGGAAGTTGGGTTATGGTAGTGGCTCCTTTAACTGCATGGGCATAAACACACTACCCTCCGTTCGCAATTGAGATGTTTGACACAATCATTTCAACGGTTTCACTAATGTCCCTCTTATCGAGGCTGAATGCTTTGAAGCATCCAACCTAATCGAGAAATTGATTTTGAAAGCATTAATGATACGATTCCAATTAAGAGTGTAACATTGGAATCTTAGCCCAGTTTTTGTCTGCATCTGAACCTACACCATTTTCCCTATAGAGGCCTGTTCAATTTTTTAAATTTAACTAGGCAAGTCAGTTAAGAGCAAATTATTATTTACAATGACGGCCTACCCCGGGCCAAACCCAGACAACTCTGGGCCAATTGTGCACCACCCTATGGAACTTCCAATCACGGCCAAATGCGATGCGGCCTGGATTCGAGCCAGGTACTGCAGTGACACCTCATGTACTGAAATGCAGTGTCTTCGACCACTGCGGCCACTCGGGAGCCCAGTGCACAACTTAGGGAAAAGGGTGCCATTTGGGACACACCTAGTCTCTGGCCCTCCGTCTAATCAGCAGATGTTCAGTGGTAAGGATATTCTTCGCGGGCCCCACAACTAATGAGAGAGAGACTATTGATTAGGGGCTGTCACCAGAGAAGAACATAAAAGTACACATTCAATAAACAGACTTCATATCCCGTTCAACTAGTGTAAAGGTTAAGTGCTGAGGAATATTGCAAGGATCAATAATTGACTGCAACTTCATGTATGGTTGGTGTGGATAGCCTATATCATCCTCTCATCTCCAAGCCAAATGCCACATCTGCTCTGAAGGCCACTTGGTGCAATCTGTTTGATGCATTCGCTGAAAGCAAACCCAAATAGCATGGTTTACATTTGCGGTTCATATGATTTATACCGAACACTCCACAGTGCGCTATAATAAACGAATAGTCATCACCAGCCATCAACGCAGCTTGGGTATGAATTGGAGCTTATTAAAAGTTAATAACCACGTACATAACCACATTCTCCCGTAACAATAAATAACAAACTCAATTTCCTCACCGTTTATGGTTAGAGAGCGGCTCCTTAAGCAAGACAAATGAAGGGTTTGCAGCGCACAGTAACAACATTAACTGGCTAATTAAGCATCAATAGAGGGATGCTGCCACTTCTCACAATAATTACGCAATGTGGTTTAATGAAAAGGTTAACTAGGCGGAAGGAATAGGACGTCTGAGATGTCTGTGTCTCTGTGCGAGGGGACGGTTGGTTGCCAACAAACATTTTTCCCTATTTGTCTCCCTGTTAACCAGGCCCAGTTAGAGTTATCTAGTATTTCTCCCTATTGTATCTTTCGTAATGGATATTATATCCAATATCCAATATATTCACAGATGAGTGCGCTATTACAATGGAGAGAGAAATAGAGTCTCTCTTACCGTATGTGTCCCCCAGCAGAGAAATTGGCCATAGGGCAATTCTTGAAAATGCCAGATGGGCTGGTCAATCTTTAGCCCAGTAGGCCTGACTAAATTGCGTAAAATGACCATTAAATTGGTCCAGGCCATGAGAGGAAACAAATGGGCCGGTGAGGAGTCCTCTATGAAAACAACGGACCGGTGTGGGGTCTTCTATGAAACAAATGGGCCAGTGTGGGGTCTTCTATGAAACAAATGGGCCAGTGTGGGGTCCTCTATGAAACAAATGGCCAGTGTGGGGTCTAGGAAACAAATGGACCAGTGTGGGGTCCTCTAGGAAACAAATGGACCGGTGTGGGGTCCTCTATGAAACAAATGGGCCGGTGTGGGGTCCTCCAGGAAACAAATGGTCCGGTGTGGGGTCCTCTATGAAAACAATGGGCCGGTGTGGGGTCCTCTATGAAACAAATGGACCGGCGTGGGGTACTCTAGGAAACAAATGGACCGGTGTGGGGTCCTCTATGAAACAAATGGGCCGGTGTGGGGTCCTCCAGGAAACAAATGGACTGGCGTGGGGTACTCTAGGAAACAAATGGACCGGTGTGGGGTCCTCTATGAAACAAATGGGCCGGTGTGGGGTCCTCCAGGAAACAAATGACCGGTGTGGGGTCCTCTATGAAACAAATGGACTGGTGTGGGGTCCTGCAGGAAAAAATGGACCGGTGTGGGGTCGTCTTTGAAACAAATGGGCCGGTATGGGGTCCTCTATGAAAAGAATGGGCCGGTGTGGGGTCCTCTATGAAAACAATGGGCCGGTGTGGGGTCCTGCAGGAAAAAATGGGCCGGTGTGGGGTCCTCTAGGGAAAAAATGGGCCGGTGTGGGTTCCTCTAGGGAAAAAAATGGACCGGTGTGGGGTCCTCTAGGGAAAAAATGGGCCGGTGTGGGTTCCTCTATGAAACAAATGGGCCGGTGTGGGTTCCTCTATGAAACAAATGGGCCGGTGTGGGTTCCTCTATGAAAGAAAAGGGCCGGTGTGGGTTCCTCTATTAAAAAAATGGTCCAGTGTGGGTTCGTCTATGGGAGAAAAACGGTCCAGTGTGGGGTCCTCTAGGGAAGAAAAATGGTCCGGTGTGGGGTCCTCTAGGGAAGAAAAATGGTCCAGTGTGGGGTCCTCTAGGGAAGAAAAATGGTCCAGTGTGGGGTCCTCTAGGGAAGAAAAATGTTCCAGTGTGGGTTCGTCTAGGGAAGAAAAATGGTCCGGTGTGGGTTCCTCTAGGGAAGAAAAAGTGTCCAGTGTGGGGTCCTCTATGGAAGAAAAATGGTCCGGTGTGGGGTCCTCTAGGGAAGAAAAATGGTCCGGTGTGGGGTCCTCTAGGGAAGAAAAATGGTCCGGTGTGGGGTCCTCTAGGGAAGAAAAATGGTCCGGTGTGGGGTCCTCAAGGGAAGAAAAATGGTCCGGTGTGGGGTCCTCTAGGGAAGAAAAATGGTCCGGTGTGGGGTCCTCTAGAGAAGAAAAATGGTCCGGTGTGGGTTCCTCTAGGGACGAAAAATGGTCCGGTGTGGGTTCCTCTAGGGAAGAAAAATGGTACGGTGTGGGGTCCTCTAGGGAAGAAAAATGGTCCCGTGTGGGGTCCTCTAGGGAAGAAAAATGGTCCGGTGTGGGTTCGTCTAGGGAAGAAAAATGGTCCGGTGTGGGGTCCTCTAGGGAAGAAAAATGGTCCGGTGTGGGGTCCTCTAGGGAAGAAAAATGGTCCGGTGTGGGTTCCTCTAGGGAAGAAAAATGGTCCGGTGTGGTTCCTCTAGGGAAGAAAAATGGTCCAGTTTGGGGTCCTCTAGGGAAGAAAAATGGTCCGGTATGGATTCCACTGGGGAACAACCCGTCCGGTGTGGGTTCCTCTAGGGAATAAAAATGGTCCAGTGTGGGTTCCTCTAGGGAAGAAATGGGCCGGTGTGGATGCCTCTAGGAAACAAATGGGTCGGTGTGGGGTCCTCTAGGGAAGAAAAATGGTCCGGTGTGGGTCCTCTATGAAAAAAATGGACCGGTGTGGGGTCCTCTAGGGAAGAAAATGGTCAGGTGTGGGGTCCTCTATGGAAGAAAAATGGTCCGGTGTGGGGTCCTCTAGGGGAAAAAAATGGGCCGGTGTGGGGTCCTCTAGGGAAGAAAAATGGTCCGGTGTGGGATCCTCTATGGAAGAAAAATGGTCCGGTGTGGGGTCCTCTAGGGAAGAAAAATGGTCCGGTGTGGGTTCGTCTAGGGAAGAAAAATGGTCCGGTGTGGGGTCCTCTAGGGAAGAAAAATGGTCCGGTGTGGGTTCCTCTAGGGTTGAAAAATGGTCCGGTGTGGGGTCCTCTAGGGAAGAAAAATGGTACGATGTGGGGTCCTCTAGGGAAGAGAAATGGTCCGGTGTTGGGTCCTCTAGGGAAGAAAAATGGTCCGGTGTGGGTTCGTCTAGGGAAGAAAAATGGTCCGGTGTGGGGTCCTCTAGGGAAGAAAAATGGGCCGGTGTGGGGTCCTCTAGGGAAGAAAAATGGGCCGGTGTGGGGTCCTCTAGGGAAGAAAAATGGTCCGGTGTGGGGTCCTCTAGGGAAGAAAAATGGTCCGGTGTGGGGTCCTCTAGGGAAGAAAAATGGGCCGGTGTGTTATAAATGCCAGGACCGATTTCACAGAAGCAAAATGAACATATAAGCTTGAACTCCAGTAAAACTTTGGTCATCAAGCATAACATTATTATTCATACGGCACGTCAGAACCACAATATTACATACAGTACTGAGCAACACCATTTCCCTCTTTTAGTTGGTGAGAAAGCTTTACTATGAATTCTCAGTTTGACCACCTAACTCTTAGAAACACACCAGAAACAGCACCCTTGATCTCTAGTCTAGACTAAAGTAACACAGGGTCTCTTGCTTCTAGCAACATCTATGTCCATAGGCTCCTCAGGCAATACCCTATTGGTCTTGACTCAATGTCATCCTCATAAATTATTATTTTAATACCCCAGGTAGACCAAAAGAACCTGGGGCGACACATCACACCAAACCCCACACAACCATTACATATGACCTGTTGGTCAGATTATGCATTCTGAATATACATCTTCTAGATCTGAATATTCATTGAGGGACTCATCATAAAGCGAGAGTGAATGAGTGCTCAGCTCAGCTCCTGTGTAACTGTGAGAGGGGCGTGTCAGGGCTGGGCCAGAGAGTGGACATACACAGAGAACACTAGTACTGTAGTAGCAACTCCTGCTGCTCTATGAAAATACCCATAACTATTGGAACCATGCTGTTAGGTATAGATGGATATCCTGTATGGGAACATTTGCATACGCTAAGGCCTTAAATATTCCATTCATTGATTATACAAATACCCTTGAGGGTGCCAGACCGCAGACATAATCTGGCAGTGTTTGCTAGCTAGCTGCACTACCCTAGCATTGTCCTTTCATATGTGACAGAGGAGACACATAGACGGACCTCCAAAAACCTTACCTACATTCTGTTTTCTCGCGCCGTGACCCCCCAGAATGTGAGTGCATATTTTGGGGTTTCATATGAAACCTGTTTTCTACATTTCCCCACGTTGCATCTGTGAAATGCCCGTGAACAGAGTTTATATGAACAGAGGTCACCCTCCAACCGCTAGGTTGCATGCTTCCCCCAACCCCATTGGTCCTATGAATGCTGGGGAATATGGGGAACATGGGATGGAGCAAAGGTGGGAGGATGGTGATACAATCTAAAGTGGACAAGGAGACAAGTCTGTGTGGTTGACCATCTGCCAATGTCCTATCAGCTAGTCAGTGTATCTCATCTTTATGGATCCACAGCGATGAAAAGTGTAATGACCGTTGTGAATGACATCAACAGTAATAGCTGATTCAGGGTCAGTGTAACCTGTCTGTGTGCTACGTCGAAACTCCCATTTCTGACGCTCATTTAGTTGAAAACGTCTGAGATCTGAAGAACGAGAATCTACATACATCTGAGATTACATTTAGAACAAAGAAGTGTAAAATCCATAAATTCAATTAGAAACTGAGGATTATTTAAGAAACAAAGAGTATAACTGCCAACGGCAGATTTCAAATAACTTTCTACATACACCCACTGTACAGTGGGGCAAAAAGGTATTTAGTCAGCCACCAATTGTGCAAGTTTTCCCACTTAAAAATATGAGAGAGGCCTGTAATTTTCATCATAGGT
The DNA here is from genome assembly GCF_045791955.1 of Oncorhynchus clarkii lewisi. Lineage (NCBI taxonomy): Eukaryota > Metazoa > Chordata > Actinopteri > Salmoniformes > Salmonidae > Oncorhynchus > Oncorhynchus clarkii. The sequence continues at coordinate 10,095,474 of NC_092179.1, read as the reverse complement.
ACACTTCAACTATGACAGACAAAATTAAATCCAGAAAATCACATTGTAGGACTTTTAATGAATTTATTTGCAAATTATGGTGGAAAATATGTATTTGGTCACCTACAAACAAGCAAGATTTCTGTCTCTCACAGACCTGAAACTTCTTCTTTAAGAGGCTCCTCTGTCCTCCACTCGTTACCTGTATTAATGGCACCTGTTTGAACTTGTTATCAGTATAAAGAGACACCTGTCCACAACCTCAAACAGTCACACTCCAAACTCCACTATGGCCAAGACCAAAGAGCTGTCAAAGGACACCAAAAACACAATTGTAGACCTGCACCAGGCTGGGAAGACTGAATCTGCAATAGGTAAGCAGCTTGGTTTGAAGAAATCAACTGTGGGAGCAATTATTAGGAAATGGAAGACATACAAGACCATTGATAATCTCCCTCAATCTGGGGCTCCACGCAAGATCTCACCCCGTGGGGTAAAAATGATCACAAGAACGGTGAGCAAAAACCCCAGAACCACACGGGGGGGGGGGGCTTTTGAATGACCTGCAGAGAGCTGGGACCAAAGTAACAAAGCCTACCATCAGTAACACAAAACCTTGTGAAGACCTACAGAAAACGTTTGACCTCTGGTCATTGCCATCAAAGGGTATATAACAAATTATTGAGATAAACTTTTGTTATTGACCAAATACTTATTTTCCACCATAATTTGCAAATAAATTCATTAAAAATCCTACAATGTGATTTTCTTTATTTTTTTTTCTCATTTTGTCTGTAGTTGAAGTGTACCTATGATGAAAATTACAGGCCTCTCTCATCTTTTTAAGTGGGAGAACTTGCACAATTGGTGACTGACTAAATACTTTTTTTGCCCCACTGTATGTGCCACAGTATGCCAGGGTCTCATTTTATTTATTTATTTAAGAAACACTGCTACTGAAGAAGACCAAGATGTGAAAAACAAATCATAGTTTAATAATAACTCTTTGCGTTTGTACATATTGTATAAGAGTTCATTCTTTCGTAAATGAACTGTTGTTTTTCAACAAGAAACAAGAAATGACTCTGAGCATACAGGTTAGCTTAGGGGAGATATTTTATTGTTGACGAGTAAAAAAAAAAATTTATGAAACAAAAATATTTTGATTTTTTTCAAGGACGAGGTGGACGCAAATCTCTGATGATGAGGCCTAAACGGATGGTATCGTTTTAAAAATGGATGTGCTGTACAAAGCATTCCCTTAGCAAGCGTTTGAGAGCTTTTTGTCATGAATTTGTTATGTAAATGTTGGTTGACAAATAGGAAAACATAAATATGAAAAGCATTTACAACATTTTACTTTATGAGTTGACACATTTAATATGCTGACTAAAAGCTTGCCACGACTCTCTATTCCTCTCCCTCTCTCGCTGTGCGTTAGCTAAGAATCTTAAAGATGCATTCCCCGTGCACAGACTCACTCACATTGAAAAACATTCCTGTAGCTTAAAGGGTTAAGAAATACACTTTGCATTACGTAGAAAAGATACTGCTGCTTTGCACATAATACAGACTCAAAACATGCAGTCACTGCGTTCATCAAACTGCACGGCTTATTAGCATGGAAGTAGCATTAAGATTTAATACAGAAAACCCCTAAGAGGCCTAAACACAAACCAACGTCTAATTCCTCACAAACAGGCACAAAGCAAGACAGCACACAAAAGGCAGCCGACACACAAGATTACACAAGTTACAAGATATGCTCTCAAATGCTGTATACACACATGCTACACTTCAAAAGGAAGAATAAGACATAAAGAAACTAAGCAGATGTTGACTGAAAGTATTGATGAGCAAATGTTGGTATATTATTCTTCATATATGTGTAATAATGCAATAAAAACAGACCCAAGCTAGATCATTGTACAGTAAAATATGACCAAAAAAAATCTTTATTTTCTACGAGTGTGTACACAACATTGCTGGGAAGTATTATTTTATTATGTCGGAATTAAAATGTTCACTACATTATGTTTGTCTTGTGTCACACTGGGAATACAGAGGCTTACGCCTTGAAAGGCAGGGAATTCCACCACCTGACTCGAACCTTTTGCATTCTCGACACACTCCAAAAAGAGCTACCACTTTACAGAAACAAAGGGCTTGTCTAAAAAAGAGAGAGGGAACGATAAATAGCGGCGCGACCGCAGTGACTGAAGATCATAGTCCAAAAATCACACCTGACATTTCAAACACTGAAAGCTACCCACATATAGTCAGTCTCTCTCTCTCCTCCATCTCTCTCTCTCCTCCATCTCTCTCTCTCCTCCATCTCTCTCTCTCCAGGGTGCTGGGTTATTAATGAGTCAGACACATAAAAAGCATCTGTGTGGACTGGGAGTGTCAGCCATCAAAAAGTCTGTTTTGAACCGTCTCTGTGCATGTTAGAGAATTATTCTCTTTTATAAGGACAAGAGACAATCAGTGATTGCCAGGACTTTCAAATGACCAGACCTTGAAGTCTCATTCACAGACACACTGTATGAATATTGTATGCAAAGTGTAGGAAGTTTGGTTGCCTAGAGGGAGATGCTTGAAAACGGGTAGAGATTGGTGCTCGTAATGACTGTTTGCTAAGAAAAGAGTGTGTGTTTTGCGGTACAGAGTGTGTGTGTGTGACATATTTCCTGTAATTAATTGGATAGACCGATAGAACGGTTGTTATCATACGTGTTTACCACCAGATTATACTGAAACACAGACAGTTAAGGTACTCTCCTTCTAAACCGAGGCTCACACAATAGTAACAGAACCTCACCACAACTGGTGAGACTTTCCTTCCCACTGACACAAAACAGAGACACAGATTACATTATACACAGAGACCTCTCGCTGTGTGATCGTCCCAGTGCCTCCCTGGACAGGTAACAAATAATGGGGGAACTCTGAAAAGGGTTTTCGATGCACCACTCCTGTCAGAGCAACAGTGACAGTGGCAGCCCAGCATCATTTCCTCTCCACCAAAACACAAAGAGCTTTTCACCTCCAACACTCTAAAACAGCATACAGGAAACTCCTTAAATAAGAAATACTCCAAAGTTTCACACATCTTCCTGCAAGGTGTGCCAGTGGAGAAACCCATCGAGCAAACAATGTTGATGTGGGCGAGGATAGATACTATATGTGGTGGATGCCTTAGTGAATAACAGATGGAGCACATCGGCTTCAAGAAGAGAATATGCTGAGGCCTGCAACTCTAGCAGGTCAAATCTGTGTACAGAACTGTCAAGAGGGGTGTCTGCCTGTTACACAAACAGTGTGAGATGTCCAGGCGGTGGTGCAAGCGCCTCAAACTTAATTCAACACCATTATAGTTTTGGTCTTTCCCACTGAACCAAAGATAAATCCTCTGTAAGGCCATGCTATCATCTCTGGTCTATGTAGATCCTACCTTGACTCGATATATGTATGTTGCCAGAAATCCTCTTTCCCATCGTTAACATTAACATTATACCCTCCTGGAGGATGATCAATGACCAGAATGGGCCTAAAGTACACGCGATGTAGCGCAGGGTGGCAGATATTTCACTCCTCTCCTAGACAGCTGTGGGCTTGATGGGCGCAGGGAATGGGGTCATTTTAGTAGTTGATGTGTCCATCCTTGGCCGATATGTAATACTCGGCTACAGTCGGGGCCCGAACATGACAGAAAATCATTAGCCTCTATAGGCAGTTAACTGTCACATGAATGATTGAAGAGGCAGCGAGGCGTCCAGTTTTGTGTGTCAGTTAAACGTTTGTCCTTCCAAACGGGACCCCGCCGAGACCTATGACGAAGCAGCTTGGAGGAGGGCCACTCTCACCTTCAGACAGGGAAACCTGGTCTGCCATACTGCATGGTGATCAGGGGGATGGAGAGTGTCAAGTGGAGCATGTGGCGTCTGGTTTAAACATCAGCTTGTCTCTTTAAATACAAGCGGATGGGTAAAGCAAAAGACCAGCCTGAGACAGTGAGACCAGACACCAGTGTCTGTTCAGTGATCAGAAAGCCTGGCTGGGTTACATACGTAGAACTATGATTCACCAAACAAACATCCGACTCAATCTGATACCAACTGTACTGTAAAACATATATTTTTTTAAAGGGTCTCTCAACAGGAAAAATAGAATGTCTCATTTTCCATCTGGAAGGAGATAATAGGTTTGACGCTAAAAAGCAAAGCCTGTTTTTCTGCACTTGTCTCTACGTCTGAGAAGGCATGGCCAGGTTCTTCGGGTATCAACCAGATTCAAATCTCCTCTGACATTGAGCACAGCCAGCTATCTTTTCAATGCAGTCTCGGCCCTCAGTCCAGATGAGATCCTCTGCTTTCGATGGTTTTATAAAACCCTTCAACTGAAATGACATTCATCACCTTGTTTAGCCACTATGTAACATATACTGTGGCGGACTGGCGGTGGGGGTATTTTCTAACAGAGCAGAGTGAAGCACAATCTCCATAGGATTCCCCAGTGTCCTCTCAGCTCTCTGTGAGAAGGGCCTAACTGCTTCACAGACATGCAGACTGAGGGTCTCTAGGGGAGGCCCAGCCTGTCAAAGAGGACTGACTACAGAGACCATTATTTAAGATAACTCTGCCTTTCCTTTTCACCAGGCTTTCTCCATTCATTAAGGTCGTTAATGTTAAAAAAAAAAAAAAAATCTCACCCAAAGACCGTAAGAAATACAAGGAAGGGGAAAAGGTAGGAAATTGTCAAATTATAAATTAAGCCTCTGCTGCTTCAATTATTTGCTTCATTTCATAATAACATGTGGTTAATTATTCAAGGAGGTTCGTTATAACTAGGTTAATGACATTCTAATAAAACAGACTGAGACATTTTGCTCCAGTTTATATTGCACTTACATATATGAACTAAATATTTTCCTCAATTAAATCTTGAATTGTTATTTCTATCAAACAAGAAACTTGACGGGCATACACGCTGTAATTTTACATGAAAAAAAAAAAGATGTGTCTCTCAGGCATCTTTTAAAAGCCAACAACAATAGTAACAACAGATGCCTCTCTGGGAGTACAATATAGTCAGTCCCACTCCCTCTGGTGTGAGGCCAATTCATTTCCAGAAGTGGATCTGAAATTACACACAATGCACTCGGGGTGTGTGGGTGGGTGGGTGTGTGTATGCATCTCTGTCTGTGTGACAAACAAGCGCTCATTCGCTCAGTGTATACGGTTGGCACTGCAGCCCTACGGGGCACGATTACCAGACACAGAGTGATCCTTCAGCTCTCCGCCTGACACACTCGTGCCCCCCCCCACCCTTATTCCTTCCCAATTTAAAAAATATATATATATTGCCAGTGTGTGTTATTTACTCCTAGTGGCGCGTCATTCTCTGCAATGTGTCCGCCTGCCAGGCTGATAAATAAAGCTGTTTTTCTTTTTACAGTGCCCGTGCCATTTACAGCTAATGTGTCTTCCTCCCCAACTGCTATTTATCAGCCTCTCTAGACGTCTGATGACTGGGTGAGGAGGCCCAAAGCTCGATTTCATCACGACTATTTCTGTGCCGAGGTGGATGTAGTGTTGTGGTGTCAGGGCAGATTTCACACTAGATCAGTATCGTCACGACAACGGACCAGGTTCGGAGCCATTGGCTGTCAAAGCTCTGGTGGCTAAAAGTTTGGCTTCTCCGCTGTGAAGTTATGAACCAACTTTGCTCAAATGTAAATGTCTTTCTAAGTCTTATTACGTTATACCATGAAGTCTGACTTCGTTTCCCCTGATAGAGGCGCAGGAGACTAACCACACTGGGTAGAATGTTCAATAATATTCCCCTCCTGCTGGAGTTCATGCCTACTTGGTTTCAACCGCCTTATTAAAACCAAAAAACGAGAGAGGAAACGTTCTGTCGTAATTCATGACACTTGGGCGCGTCCTCAAATTCCCTTTTCAAACACTTGTCTTTCCTTGCCATAATGGATGTCAGATCCTCTGATGTAGCTCGTGGAGGAGCCTCTCACACCGAATAAGGTCTCACCCTTTTCCCGCATTTGAAGCTATCGCACAACGCGATCCTGTGTTGTTTGACATCAAAAAAGGGGGGAGGAAGACACCGGCATCACCCGCAGAGAGCTCCAAACGGTTGGCGCTGAAATATCGTCAAATCACTTGTCCAAGACATTTCCCCTTATTAAGGCGGACTCCATGCAGGCTCCATGCAGGCTGAGAGCTAACCAAGACGCAGTGTTACAGATGCGAGATCATACAGTAGGCCAGGCAATGCTTCAGAACAGCCTGCAGTGGCATGGTGCCATTTAAAGAGAAACAGTTACAACGTCAAGAAGAAGGCCCGATGCTGCCGACACACAAGATGACAACAGAGCTCCTTACAAAATCACCCATCACTGGAAAGCTGTCAGATTTCAAACCAAAAGGCAGGGAAATCACTGGCAATCTGGCTAAACCTGGGATAGAGAATCCCTGCTGTGAAAGATTGAACGATGTTATTGATGTCCAGCACATGGGCCTTGTGTGATAAGATAAAACAAAATCGCTCTTGGTTCTATCAAGTAGTTCCACAGGAGAGATCAGAGAGATACTGTAGCATCACATACAGTACCGGCATTATATCATGTATCACACAGCTGCCAGTAAAAGGATGTGAACGATGATAACCAAGAGAACTCCTGTATATTTTAGTCTTTGTCTCATCTCCTCCCTGAGGTTCCCTCACCACCGTCTACCATGGGACACTGCCTGCTCTGCTATGTCTCTAGCTCTCCTAATGGAAGAATTAACACTCCTTGTTAAGGTTGGCTGCTAACATAACCAGCCGAGGTATTGCCATCTTGTTCCTGAATTAGAAAGACAGAAATGCTTCAACATCCCGGCACTCTGATGAGAGAGATTGTGTGTGTGTGTGTGTGTGTGTGTGTGTTTGTGCGTGTGTGTGCAAGCACGTGTGAGCGTGTGTGTTATTCCTAACAATGCGGCTGAGGGACCCCGGCAGGGGGATGCTGAAGTGCTTGCCAGTTGTTTTTTGGGGGTGAGTTTGTAATCTCGGCAGATCATGTTTTCAACCCCTCAGATGAAGTAAAGCAGCTTTGGCAGCCGTGCGTTTCATCTCAGACACTGGGGTCCAAAACAAAGAGAAAGTCATTGATTGGATGATGAATTATTTAGAGACTGTGGAATGAACAGGCAGGAGTGTAGAGCAGGCAGGCAGGCCGGTTCATCTCTCCTTAAAGATTGGATTACAACCAAAAGTTGGCCCTAATTGTACTAATGTGTGTCATCACAAATTTGCAGAAATCAAATATTGATGTGGACGTGGGGACACAGCTGTGGCTGTGTGGCGCTGAGCTGTGACAGGACCAGAGAGGCGTTGTCATAAGGATCTATAGAAAGTTTGAAGCTATAGCGGATATGCTGTACCACAGAGATAGTATGTGCGTGTGCATGCATGTCTATCTTCTCCCAGCTATACACATCTGCCTCCCCTCACTTTGACAGCACATAGAAAATAAATATTGACCTGAAAACTTTCAGAAAGTGGAACGAAATATCAACCTCAACATTGTTGATGTGGTTTAATAGCAGTGAACAAAACTCACATCAAGCAAACATGAGCGTACCATGCCCCCACCACTGTTAATTCCTAATTTGACCACAGGGGGCGCTGATGTAATGTGTTTGCCAAGAGGGAGAGAGATGGGGAACAAGGACTATGGAGGCATGGCTTCTGAGATGAGCACAGCTTCCTTTTTTTCAATATCCCCTCCTCATGAAATTTCATTTTGGATTGTAAATGTACAGTAATTTACTATCATAAATGTGTAATGGGCCCCTGAATCCAATGACATTGTGCTGGCTAATCAACTCATTTGAAAATGAATACAGATCTATTAAGTAGGAAGCTCAGTATTTCTGCGTAGTTCGAGAGTGGCGTGCCGTCAAACATGGGCACCACTTTTTACCCTAATCTGCGGCCCCAATTCCATTCCTACAGATTCTTTTAATACAGCTGATGAATGAGATTAAATGTCTTTTAAATGCTGATTTGTTTTGTCATTCCGATCTGATCTGTAATTGACTTTAAGAGGAATTAGATGAGTGTAGATGAGGCTCATTTCAGCTCATTTACACAATGTGAATGCAAGGGAAGTTAAAGACACTTTTTAGGGAAATTCATGTAGAAACAAGCAATGGGAGGAAATAAATTAAATTGCACCATGAAATCCAAACAATCTGAACCCGCTGAGCTGCTGAAATCCACAAAAACATACCGCCACGGTTTCTGTGTTGTATCTGTGAGAGACAGGGCCTGAGGCGCTACCTACAAACACTTAATCAAAGTTCAACTCAGAAAGTGACTGTAAGAGGAGGAAACTGATAGCAAATGGAAAATGATGACACTGACATGCATTCTTGCCTGTGTGTGAGTATGCGTATGCGCGTTGTGTGTGTGCACCTGTACCGTCTCCGCCTTCTGGATGGTAGCGGGGTGACCGGGCCGTGGCTGATGTTCAGCTGAGCGCACCACCCTCTGGAGAGCCCTGCGGTTGCGGACGGTGCAATTGCCGTACCGGTGGCGGTGAGGCAGCCCAATAGGATGCTCTCAATGGTGCATCCGTAGAAGTTTGTGAGGGTCTTAGTGGCCAAGCTGAATTTCTTTAGCTTCTTGAGGTTGAAGAGTCGCTGTGTGTGAAGGGACCATTTCACGTTTCGATGTGGATGGACGCAAGCTCTCTCTGCTGTCTCCTGTACTCCACGATCAGCTCCTTCGTTTTGATGACGTTGAGGGAGAGGTTCATTTCCTGGCACCACTCCACCAGGGCCCTCACCTCCTCCCTGTAGGCTGTCTCGTCATTGTTGGTAATCAGGCCTACCACTGTAGTGTCGTCAGCTAACTTGATGATTGAGTTGGAGACGTGTGTGGCCACGCAGTCATGGGTGAACAGGGAGTACAGGAGGGGGCTGACCTCAACCCCTGCCACACACACTGGTCTGAGCACCGTGCTTCAGCTCTGAGAATCACAAGTTCGCGCCCAGTGCTGGGCAGTTGTTTTTTTTCGTCGTCTCTGCTTCTCCTGCACTCCTTTGACATTTATTTGGCCAGTGAAGCTAAAACGTTTCATTTGGCTCTATACTCCAGCATTTTGGGTTCGAGATCAAATGTTTAATGTGAGGCGACAGTACAGAATGTATCTAGTCTGCCCATTTGTAGGTGTCGTAAGTATTGTGTCATAAAATGCTGTCAAAAGTGTAGTATTTGGTCCCATATTTGTAGCACACAATAGGCGACAGACTTTCATGCGAATGTTCAAAAATGTGCACGAAGAAAACATGTCAATTTTCCCACCAGTGTGTTTTCACCAAATGGACTTGTTGCGGATAAAAAAAAAATCTGTGTGTGATGATGAAGTACACACAGCATTTCCTTATTCGCTTAAGTTTTCATGTACTGAATCAAAATCTAAAGTTAAATAACGTTTAAAAAAATTACATTTTTTCTCTCACCCATCTACACCCAATACCCTGTCCTGACAAAGTTAAAAATGTTTTTACACATTTTTTGCAAATGTATTGAAAATGAAAGGCATAAATAACTAATTTACATAAGTATTCACACCCCTGAGTCACCTTTTGCGGAGATTAGAGCCGAGAGTCTTTCTGGGTACGTCTCTAAGAGCTTTGCACACCAAGATTGTCAAGTTGTTTGTTGATCATTGCTAGACAGCTATTTTCAAGTCTTGCCCTAGATTTTCAAGCTGATTTTAAGTCAACAAACAACAAAACAGTTGTGTTAAATAGCAAATGTGCCTGATCTGGTCTTGGCAAGCGCTCTTTATCCAACAGCTCGCCGATACAGTGCAGTTAGGCTGCGTGGGTAGGCTAGTTTACATGATGAGATTATTGTTATATATATTTTTATTTATTTATTTAACCTTTATTTAACTAGGCAAGTCAGTTAAGAACAAATTCTTATTTGCAATGGCGGCCTACCCCGGCCAAACCCAGACGACGCTGGGCCAATTGTGCGCCGCCCTATGGGACTCCCAATCACGGCCGGTTGTGAGACAGCCGGGATTCAAACCAGGGTCTGTAGTGACGGCTCTTTTACCACAATTTGTTGTGTTATAGCTTGAATTTCAAATGGATTAAATTGAGATTGTCACTGGCCTACACATAATACCCCATAATCTCAAAATTATGGAATTATGTTTTTATATTTTTTTTTAATGAAAAGCTTAAATAAGTTCAGGAGTAAAGAATGTGCTTAACAAGTCACGTAAATTGCATGGACTCACTCTGGGTGCAGCATGACTTTTGAATGACTACTTCATCTCTGTACATCTCAGTCGAGCAGTGAATTTTAAACACAGATTCAAGCACAAAGACCAGGGAGGTTTTCCAAGCAAAGCGCACCTGAAAAAAAAATCTGACCTTGAATGGATATTCAAGCATGGTGAATAATTACACTTTGGATGGTGTATCAATACACCCAGTCACTACAAAGATACAAGTGTTCTTCCAAACTCAGTTGCCAGAGAGGAAGGAAACCATTCAGGGATTTCACCATGTGGTCAATGGTGACTTTAAAACAGTTACATAGTTTAATGGCTGTGATAGGAGAAAACTGAGGATGGATCAGCAACATTGTAGTTGATCCACAATACTAACCTTAAAGGAGTAAGCCTGTACAGAATACAAATATTTCAAAACATGCAACCTGTTTGCAATAAGGCAAAAGTAAAATAGTAAAACAAAAAAGTTTTAAAAAAAAGTAAAACAAACAAATGTGGCAAAGAAATTAATTGTATGTCCTGAATACAAAGCGTTATGTTTGGAGCAAAACCAAGACAACACGTCACTGAGTACCAGTCTTCATATTTTCAAGCATGGTGGTGCTGAAGCTGCATCATGTTATGGGCATGCTTTCATCTGCAAGGACTAGGGAGTTTTTTTAGAACAAAAAAAAACAGAATCACAAGCAAAATCCTAGAGGGAAACCTTGTTTTGTCTGCTTTCCAACAGACACTTGGAGACAAATTCACCTTTCGGCAGGACAATAACCTAAAACACCAAATATACACCGAGTGACAAAACATTAGGAACTGCTCTTTCCATGACATACTGTAGACTGACCAGGTGAATCCAGGTCCAAGCTATGATCCCTTATAGATGTCACTTGTTAAATCCACTTGAAATCAGTTTAGATGAAGTGGAGGAGACATTTTAAAGAAGGATCAAGCCTTGAGACAATAATTGAGAAATGGATTGTGTACTGTATGTGTGCCATTCAGATGGTTCATGGGCAAGACAAAATATTTGAGTGTCTTAAAACGGGGTATGGTAGTAGGTGCCAGGCGTAAAGGTATGAGTGTGTCAAGAACTGCAACGCTGCAGGGTTTTACATGCTCAACATGTTCACGACCCAAAGGACATCCAGCCAACATGACACAACTGTGGGAAGCACTGGAGTCAACATGGGCCAGCATCCCTGTGGAATGCTTTCGACACGTTCTGAGGGGGAAAGGGGGGTGCACACTCAGTGTACACTGGAGTTGCTTGCCAAGATGACATTGAATGTTCCTGTTAGGCCTAGTTACAGTTTTGACTTAAAATCAGCTTGAAAATCTAGGGCAAGACTTGAAAATAGCTGTCTAGCAATGATCAACAAACAACTTGACAATCTTGGTGTGCAAAGCTCTTAGAGACGTACCCAGAAAGACTCTCGGCTCTAATCTCCGCCAAAGGTGACTCAGGGGTGTGAATACTTATGTAAATTAGTTATTTATGCCTTTCATTTTCAATACATTTGCAAAAAATGTGTAAAAACATTTTTTACTTTGTCAGGACAGGGTATTGGGTGTAGATGGGTGAGAGAAAAAATGTAATGTAATACATTTTGAATTCAGGCTGTAACACAACAAAATGTGGAATAAGTAAGGGGCTTGAATACTTTCCGAAGGCACTATCATTTATTTCATCTAGCCTAATAAACTGCACGAGTCGTAGTGGGGAGGACCACACACCACATCATCGCGTGACTCCAAGTTCACTTCAATATGATGGTTATTATATCAATACTTGCACATAAATTCGGTTCCACTGCCCTTTTGTCACATATTACATTTTACAGACACAAAATTATCCCACCATGTCTAACGAACAAATGATCTGTCGGCATTTACACTGAGTACACCAGCCATTAGGAACACCTTCCCTCATATTGCGTTTCCACGTGACATCAATAAGGGATCATAGCTTTCACCTGGATTCACCTATGTCATGTTTTGTATACTCGGTATATAACACTTCACCGAAACGTCCTGACTTTACTCACATATAAACTGTGGATGGAAACACGGTTAATGACTACATCAAGCTTGGGACTCTACAAACTTGTTGGATGAATTTGCAGTTTGCTTTGGTTGTGTTTCAGATTATGTTGTGTCATTTTTGGAGTCCCTTTCATTGTAAATAAAAAATGGAATATGTTTCTGAACCCTTCAACATTAGCCTAATGCGGATGCTACAGTGATTACGGACAATCACGAATGAATCATGATGAGTGTGAAAGATGCACAAAGATCATGCTCCCAAA